>NW_023339763.1:18406441-18409350 GCF_004916995.1 Morone saxatilis | reverse complement strand
TCCACCAGCCGGGCATATCAAACTGTTTATTGCCCGGCCTCTCGGTGATTATCCCTTACTTAACTGACTAGTTGACTAATCACGCACATCCCTATCAAAACAGTGAATTTAGTCTGAGATGTCCAGTGTGTAACATTTAGGAGGATCTGTTAGCAGAAATGGAATATAATATTCATAGTTGTGTTTTCGTTAATGAATAATTATCTATGTCGTTACCATAAAATGAGCCTTTTATAACTACAGAGGGAGCAGGTGCTCTTCCATGGAGTACGCCATGTTAAACCAACATGTTACTACAGTAGCCCAGAAGGGACAAACCGAACACTGGCTCTAGATGGGGCCATGCACATTTTTCACGAGCTTTGCGGCCACCATAGTTTCTCCCACGCACTTGGATTGGGAGGGTGAGGCAAAGGTGCTGCAATCAGCAACTACACTGCTAGATACCACTAAACCCTACACACTGGTCCTTTAGGTTACTCTTTGAGCATTGACAGAATATACAGAAACTGTTTTATGAGCCTTATTTGTGCCTCCAATAGAACTGTTCTGCCAGTTTACAGTAATGTTTAACATGTTGAAGGTTATAAAACCTTATTATAGCCATTTATTGACATGTACCTACTACTACAAGTCCAAATGCCGCAACTTCTTCTATAACTTCATAATCTAGTCTCAGTTGCAAAACATGAGTACACTTCCTTCATGTCCAAATTAGAATTATAATAATATAATGAAAGCATACTGACTTTTAGAACATAACAGTTTCAACCGTAGTTAAAAGTCGCAAAATATGGTAATAACCTGACAAGAGCTGTTTTTTGTTTTATCATCTAAGAATCTCTAATGCAGCTACAGTAAAACACAACTGTTTTTGGTGGGAGCATGCTTTCGTTACACTGGATCAGGATTCGTTGTGCACTGTGATGGGGATTTTGAAATTAGACCCAGTTCCTCTGAGTGAAACATTCCTTTTAGTGCCCCTGACACCAAGCATTGGAGTTGTGATTGCAGCCATATTGCACAAGCTGTCCATTGAATTTCTGCCTAAATGTGCTTTTTCTCCAGCACATACAGCCGTCACTCTTAATGAAATGACAGTGTCATCTCATTCACTCTGTTCCCCTGCCGTCCCTCTGTTCACTTCTCTCCTCCCTGATCCTCCCATTTCCCTTTCTTTGTCTTTCTCTCTCTCATCTCTCTGTTTTGCATCTGTGGGGACAAGTAATGAACGGCTTCTTTGCTCTGATTGGATGATGTATGAAGTTATTAGGTGGGATGAAAGCGTATATAACTCAAAGGATATGAAATGGAAAAGGGGAGAAAAGAAGAAGAAAGTGCAGGAGTAGAGATACTGAAATGTTTTGACAAGCAACTTTGAAAGAGAGAGGATGGGGAGTGCTGCAGATGCATGCATGTAACAATGGGAGTAGGTCACAATTTCACTGATGCCTCCACCCTGGCACACATCCTTTGGGAAATCGTCCTACAGATCCCATTTCTGCATCTTCTGCCGCTCTCTTGCTCTCTGTGCTAGTCCGAAGAAGGCAGGTAGATTGCGCAGTGATCTAGGTCCTTCCCTGGGGATTGTGTGTAAGGGCGTGGGTGAAGTTTAGCAGAGGGGGAACTCCCAGATGGCCCTCAGTCCTCAAGAGATTCAGTCATGAATTGCTCCTTCATCTCCCTTATTAAAGCTGCAGCGAAGGAGACTGGTCAGTTCACTGACCAGAATAAATGACTGAGCTTTAAGCTAAGTCGGGGGACCTACAGGGTTCTCCTTGCTGCTGGAGTAGCCTGACTGAGGCAGTGAGGTGCTGAGCTCAGGAGACAACTTAGATTTCCACAACGCAGAGAGCGCTTTGTGTAATTGAGGGGGGCACTGGTGATATCTGAGAGCTGCCGCAAAGATTCTGTCTGTTTGTTAAATGAATGCAAAGTAGGCTGCAGGGACTCCACTCATGAAACATTCAACCTCTCTATTCACCCTCCATCCTCTCCTGCACTGCCCAGCCCCCTTGATTATATATCTTTTATTTAGCGGGAGACAGACCAACTCTCTCACTTGACTTCATTCTCTGATGGCCCCAGCTCTAAAAATACCACTGGTAGCAAGACAGCGGACTGATGCTTTAGCTGAAGTTATACAGGCATTTATACAATCAGTTTGTTGAATTACTAGCTGCTACATCATTTCAGATTCAGTCCATTAGTCCAAAAATGTACCTTGGGCAATTCACTAATTAAGAAATTGTTATTGAATACTGAAAGCCTAAACTCTGTTTTTTCTTTTTTTGTGCTGAATATTTGTATATCTTCTATCTATGTCTCTCTTCTAGAGAAAAATATATGACTTCTATAAATGCAGCATAAACAGCTGTATTCTTTTCTCTTCTAGTACTGTGAAGTGCTATAAGGATGGATAAGTGTTTCTCTGTTATGGTAATGATGTCAGAGATCAGTCATTGTGTCATCATCTGCTCTGCCAAACCTTAGAATAAGCCATTTTTATCTATAGGAAGAGCAAGTCCTCTTCCATGGAGGCTGCCTTCTTGAACTGCCAGTAGCCCAGAACAAACAAATCAAACATTGGCTGTAGATAGGAAGTTTCACAGCCACCGTAGTTTCTCCTATACCCTTGGAATTGAAATGGTTGCAATCTGCAAGATGCCACTAAATCCTACACACTGGTCTGTTAACACTAAAGAGCAATTGATGATGACAGTAATGTCATTAGTTTTGTAGCTAGTAATAAAAAATAAATGTTTTGACTTGATTATGGCACTAGACAAATAGTCAGTGGATCACCAAATGTCCAGATTTCCAATTCCTCCTCTGGGAACCACGAATGTCTGTACAAAATTATATTACAATCCCTCAAATATTTGTGAGATATTTCAGTCCGGACCACA
>NW_023339763.1:18401885-18406341 GCF_004916995.1 Morone saxatilis | reverse complement strand
ACTTCAGACCAGGTGTACACACAGTTTTCAAGAGATAACTGCGGGTGAAATGATTAGTGGACATGAGATACAAGTTGAAAGATGTTTGTTATTTTGCAGTCTACACAGTGTCTGTAAAATGTTAATCAGAGGAACATTTATAAACGTAATTTAAAATTGCTTATGTGGGTTGAGTTTTTATTTTTTATTTATTTTATTTTATTTTTTTCTCATTCAACATTTTTTATTGATTTTCCATTAGTTTCGTACATTCATTTGCAGCATATGTTGAAAGTATTCACAGAGAAAAAAAATCAATCAAGTGATTATAATTGTGAAACTACACCCAGTTCACCCCCCTCCCAGACCTTCTCAACCATCGCCACTTGTCCGTTAGTGTTCGAATCTGTGCAAGAATGTCCATTGGGTTTGTTAAATTCAAGATGCCTGAAGGATTGCAATAACAAATGCAAAATCGCCTAACTCTGATATTGGTATCTCATTTAATGGTATTTGTATGTCCTCATAATGGGGATGAGTTTTATCATTCTTTTATTTACATTCACCATAATTTCGCTGTTAATGATCTTTTATTGGATCCTGAATTGTGAAGCACTATGAAAAGTCTGTTTCAATATGAGCAATATATATTGATCATCCTTCTGATGTTTTATAATAATGATTTAATTACTGCAATGATTTAAAGGTACATGTGATGAGATAGTGGTGCGATTGCAGTAAATAGCCACAGCAATGCACAATGGTTGCGCGTAATGACAGCTGTTCTGGTAATGTTGGAGAACCTCACCAAATGTGACACCATCACTTTTTCTTCTTGGTTGTTCCTTCCATCGTTCCTTTCATCGTTCCTTCCATCGTTCCTTCCATCGTTCCTTTCATTGACAAATGAGTGGTGGAGCGAGCACAATTATCGGTATGCAAACAAAAGTTTAAGGGCGTTTCTATATCCATTTATGGATAAGTGTGGGGGTGGAAATGAATGAATTGAGATTTATAAACAGAATCAGGCGTGTGTACGGCTTTATAAATCTGATGAAAAGAATGTGTATGTACATACGGTTGTAGTCACGAATCTAAACACAGTTTTGTGCATCTGGCCCCTGGTCTGGATTTTATGGAAATTCTTTGGATGCATAAAACCTTTTAAAGCCCACTGGTCTTCTAAGTTCTAAGCTGCTTAGATTTCCTACACAAATCTAAATGTTTTAACTCTTGTCAATATGAGTTCAGTGATGGAAGCAAACAAAAGCCCTGCTGCTGACAACTCATGGACGTGTGACCTCAACAAGACACTGCTTTTTTTAAGGGGTCACAAGCCAAAAAGGTTGGCAGCCACCCAATTAACCTTTAAATCATGTTTTATTTTATGAAGTTATTGTGTTTTTTATGTAAAATGTTACTAAAATATTACTACAGCTGTCAGACAAAAGTAATGCAGTAAAAAGTACAATATTTGCCTCTGTATTTAGTGAATTAGAAGTAGGAAGCATTAAAGTACATATACTCAAAATTGTACTTAAGTAAAGTATTTGAGTAAATGTACTTTCCACCAGTGGATTATCAGAAGCTTAATTCCAAACATTAGATTTGTTTGGGTTATGGTCTTATAAAACTATGATTGCTTTTGGCTCCCTGCCATATAAAATATTCTCTTACTGTTTGAATACAAGTATGCCCTAACATACCCAAATTGCAAAACATGACCTTTGAGTCAGTAGCTCTCCGAGTTATCATCTTCTCTGTTTACCCCTGTGGAGCAGTAGAGACTACATGTGCACACTACGCATCCTCGTGATACAAACACACGCTTTTTGCTCATGTAAACAACTCTGTGTGCTTCGCTAATCCAACCAGAGGTAGACTGCTGTCACAGTATGTCATTATCTGTCAGCGTGCTTCTCCAGGCCTTATCAAGGCGAAAGAAAGTTTGCCTGCCTAGTAACATGTGCTCACTCTTGGACACAAAGCATTACGTTTAAAGGGGCACTGCAGCAAATTTACACATGAAGGTCAGTTTTTGTCGTCACAAGAAGGACGACTTAGCCTCTGAAAAAGACTGTATAATGTTGTCTTTGGGGGGAGTGTCACATACTTGTACGGGGGTTTGAAAGAAGATTTAAGAACAGTGTTTTTGCTCGAGCCATACTAGGAACCAAAAGTCAGGATTTTTTTCTGCACCTCCTGCTTTGACTTTGACCCTTTATTTAAAATCTAACTCTAACTTTATTGAAGTGCAAAACAAAATCTCTTGAGTACCCCTTTAATTTATCCCATTCAGCAGACTAAAAGGTTACAAAAGTAACATACAGGAAGACATCATGAGCCACAGACTATCCAAGTATCATTCTAGATGTAAATAGGAAAGAACTGTTAATGATTTTACATTAAATGTAAAATTTGTAAAGGATGGCAGAAAACATAATGTTTCCCAACCTTTAACACAGATGTGTGTTTGTGTGATGTACTCCATTTTTTGATGAAAGGTTACTCAGGCAACAATGTGACATGTTTGTTGAAACCTTGATGCATTCCCTGCATTCGTACTGCAACATTAAAAACAACAGCAGAAAAAGTGTGTGTGTATGTGTGTGTGTGCGCAAACATTATGCAGACACAGATGCTGTCAAGACAGTGAGAGGGGAGCAGTTGGCAGAATACGCATGGGGGATGTAGTGCATCCCTGCTATTTGATGACACTGAGTCGAGTCTGTGTTGTGATTATGCAGTTTTGTTCATTTGCATGTTGTTAAAAGCTTTGTTGCTGCACTGAACTATTAGAGCCAAAAAGAACTTTAGATTTAAGTAAATACAAGCATCGGTGGAAAGAAAAGCAAAAATAACATCAGTGCTAAATCAACATATTTGAGTTAGTAAATGACACATAGTCACTTTATCACACTATCTATTGATCCTGTTCTTACTTTATCGTGTTCATTGCAACAGAAGTTATTGTTCTTTTTCTTGAAAAGATTCTGTAAAATGTAAAATGTAACATCTATGAGGTACCCTGGGACACTCCACCTCCCAAACTAGGCAACATCACTTTAAGAGCCAACCCCCACCCGTGTTAATGCCTGGATATAACTTCAGTGCCCCTCGAGTCTCCACACTCTCTGCTGGCTGAGGTTCAGAGAAATTTAAACTGATAGTGTAACATTAGCTCGGAGAGGCTTCAGCAGATGCAGCAGAGGTGGAGAGTGACAGAATAAGGTATATAAATGACTGGCAGGGAGGGTGTAAATGTGTAACTAGTCATCACTCTAAACTACTAGCTTACTAGTAATAGTAGTTGTAGTGTTTCTACTATTGTAGTATTTCCACAACTTCAACCACCCTCAGGGGGAAGTAACAAAGAATAGATTTGCAGCCACTGATAGCACCATGAATTGCGCATGACTTGCATCAGATAGCACATTGCTATCTGCCCTGTCTCATGGTCCGATTCACAAAAGATATATATGATATTACAGCACAAATACGCCCAAGTCTTTCAGTCCAAAGTGCCTTTGTTTTGCGTCTGTTAAATGTTCATCTGCAATTTTCTGTAGTAATCCCAGTAGTGCACTGTTTGTCCTTACAGTGTACTTAAGTATCATCATGGTTAAGCAACATTTCAGTCAAAAAATGTTATAAATGCATTGACAGTATGTACAATGTAATGGGCAGAGCTTCCGTGTCTGTGAATAGAAGCCAACGTGGAAGTGTCTTAAACATGCATTCTGTGTAATGGCCAGCAAGTTAGCATGCAGTAAGCATGCAGTTACTTTTTTGTCTTATTTGTGCAGGTTTGATGCTGCCTCATAATTATTTAAATAATAAGTAAGAGTTCACTCTCATGGCTGATTCATTATTGTAGGATAGTTTATATACATGACGCCTTTGAAGTTTTTATGGTCTATCTTTTACACCGATGGCTGGAATAACTTTGTGATGTGAACAACAAAATGTAGGTGACATGGCATCAGTGATGATGTGAAGTGACCTGCTAGCATATACAGCGAGGTTGACAGGTGTTTTATAATGTCATTGCTAGTTTCTTAATGTCATCATAATTTACCATTTTCTGAGTATTTCCTTTTTTAACGCCAGTTTCACCATCCTCTTTCCCCTGAACAGGGCCATCTTTAACAGATTTGTTGTGTGAGGTTAGAAGCGTAGAGAGTGAAATCAGCTGGTAGAATCCCAAAGCAGACTGCACTAATGAAATGTTATGACTATAAATTCTAAAGTGGGACAAGGATGACTTAAAACCAGCGGTGGGATTAGGGCAGGGACGAGGAGAAGCCACCTGCTGGGGCTGTGTCCCTGGCTAGTGGTGGGTGGCTGCAGAAAGACGCAATTAACCAGCGCTATACATGAATAAAATAGAATAATACGTTTAACTGACTAGTTTCTTTTGTTGACTAGCGAGATTAACAACAATTTATTTTACTTCGTTTAAGAATGCTTGATTCTG
>NW_023339763.1:18382122-18401785 GCF_004916995.1 Morone saxatilis | reverse complement strand
GTTCATCATGTGTCAATATCACAGGATAACTTCAAAACGATAAAGAAGGTTGGATCCCAACACTCCACAGGGGCTAGTAAACAACGTATGGTTTGACGTTCAACTACACTCAGCGCAGGGGAGATGGGGGCAATCAACAGCTTAAACCCACATCATTCACCTTCAAAAACGGGCTTAAGTATGCAACAGTGGCCTTAACAAGCAAACAAAGAATCAAAATGACCCACAGGAGAAGAATAAAAAGAGCACAAGGGGATTCTTGTATGAACAGCCTGATGATCCTCTGCCCTTTTTCATCTATGGAGAAATATCTCTCCCACCTACCCACAGACGCACCAGCCTTCCCCCTAAAAGAAAAGTGATCTGCGAGTCAACAATGTTTGGTAAGTAGCCCTAGTGCATATTATTTTGGCTCAGACTGCAGTAACCTACCATACAGTTATTAAAAAATTATATAATATATAACTGTACAGTATGTAGGTAGTCTATTGGCTATCCTGGCTGTTGACCTAAGCAAAATGCTTTTTTGTTTTTAACTACATAAGTGTCATTTCATGTGTGTTACAGGTACAATCGAGAGCCAGTGGGGTCAGTCATCTTGCGACAGTGTTGCCCAGAATATGTAAGCAAGCAGGAACGTAGAAGAAACATACGAATCACTGTCTCTGCAGCACCACCATTCAGAGTCTTGACACGAGAGAGATTATGGCCGGAAGTGGCCACAAATGCGAAACCTCTCATCAGAGCCATTGGCGACTGAAGCTTGATGCCTGGAGAAAGTGGCCACGTCAAGCGACACACCTCCACCTAACAAACAATGCAAGTCTACAAGCAGTTTTTAGTCATCCCATGGTTGCTGGACAGTTCTTCAGTGGTTGCACAATAAATGGAAACATACAAATTAGATAAAAGGCAAATGATGAAATCAATCTGTGATGATAAATAATAAGATGGGCAAATGGGAGGCACTATTTTTTGTAAGAATGCTTTATTAATGCTTTACGAACATGTTAATAAAAATGGTTTAAAATGGAATGTGTCTATAACTTTCATATTGCCATACTTTGTAACTATTTCGCACTGTGCCCCTTAACTGTGATATAATCACAATATATATATATACAATATACCACAGACTGTAGTGAGCTATTGCTTACTTAATTTAATCATAATCTAGTCTCAGTAAACTGATTTAGGGCCACTCAAAAGTGCAGCATGCAGTATTATCACCATTTTTGTTGTTTTAGCAAACTACTTTGCAAGGGGTCCAACATTTCACTACAATCTTTCATCTCAGTACCTGCCTGTACTAATCACCTGAACTCTCCTGCCTCTTAACAGAATAAGTCGTCAGCTGACAGGGTTACTCGTTAAACAGAAACACTGGTGAGTCGCAGGACACAAACCCCACAGCTGTGGCAAATTGGGATAATTAGTGGACCAGTTAGCGTGTTCTACTAAAAGACTGCTGGTGTTTCCAGTCAGGGGTTTCCAGAGTGAGGCAGAAGCCACATGACTTTCTCTTGTGTGGTATTATAATCCTGGGCTGTGAACTGAGTTACTGAGTAGCACTGCGTTTCAGACAGCGCTTTTGCTATGTTAAGTCTAGTCAAGTCAACTTTTCCTTCTTAAAAAACAAATACTGAACATGACGTGATGTTGTGACATTACGGTTGTGGCGGTGGCTTCATGGGTACGACAATAGCGCAGTATTTCATCATTGTGGTTATTGCGACAGCCCTACTAGCACCAGTTAGAGGAACAGTGTAGAAACCATAAGGTGTCTATACTCCAACACCTGCAGTATAGCTCAAGTATGGAACAGCTCATACCCTCTTGGGGAGCCAAATCTCCAACTTTGGCAAAGTTAATGCTGTACTGTATGCACTGAGCTAAAGACAACCACAGTAGGTGTAACACTGTGCTATAGGGGCCCTGTGGCTGAAAGTTAGGAATTTGTCAGCTCATCTGTCAAATTTGTTCCAATTTGTACTGTTATTTTTGTCTTTCAATAGGGAGGAACATCACGTCAAACTGCCTGTCAAACTTTGGCAATAGAAAGTGTCCTTGTTCATATGCAGAAATGCCATATGTGCTCATCTCTAAAAACTAAATCTATACTGTGTTTCAAAGCACAACTCTATCACATAAAGCTGCCTGAGTTTAAAGTGCTCCTGAGTGACATACTGCCACCATTGAGATGATGTGAATGTTCATCCTGACCTTTAGCACGCTGAAAATTTTCAGCGTTCTCTTTGCAGTATAAATTCTTTGTATTTTCCCATTTGACGTTCCAGACTCAGACATCAGACTGTGGTTTGAATATGGAAGATTTTTTAGAATTCTACTTATTCAACAACTGATATTATTTCTAAATGAGTTGAACTATCTATCCATGTTTCACTATCTCTGCTTTATGTGACATTGTAGCAGAACATTTCCATTATCATCCAAGTTTAGAGGCAGGGTAAAACATAGTGAAGGTGACATAACGTTGGGGTACATTAACATAAACTCTGAGAGGTCACAGAATTTGGGCTTAAAAGAGATATATCATGCGGCAGTGACACTGCAGCCATTCAGTCTAATACAATGAAGACAGAAAACTGTATATACAGTCTTTACTTTGTATTGTATTTACTTTTTATTATTGTACTTTGATTTCACAATCTTCTCTGACTTTCTCTTTTTTTCTCTCTCTTTGTCGTGCCCTATGTCTCCTACTTTATTCCCAAATTTAGCACAGTTCAACTTAATTCCGGTGGGACTGCGGATTGTGGCAATCCAGGGGGCAAAGACAGGGTTATACCTTGCCATGAATAGTGAAGGATACCTCTATACCTCGGTAAGTATTCCCTGAAGGCCAATGACTGAGTACAGTGTAAGGACTTAAGTGTCATTTACCACTTTAACACAGCTTTTATGCATGTATATTTGTGCTGTACATGTATGTGAACCTATGTATAGATAATAAATGGTAAATTATGTACTCAAATGAAAAAGCCAAACAGAAAACAAGAAACTAGTTAGTAGCATACGCAGTGCCATAGTTGGCATGAAGGATATTCAGAGCTAATCGAAAAAGGGGCCGTGTGTGGTAGCTGCAGGTGTATGTTTAAGTGTATATGAATGATAGAGAAAGGTGAGACAGAGAGGTGGGGGGTGAAAGATAGGGTGACAACCTGCTAGACTACCTGCATGAGTATTCCAATTAGTTTTGGAAAGACGGGGTGGGGGGAATGGAGATAGAGTGGGTGTAAAAATACTGATGGATTATCTCAAGGTCTCTTGAGTGCAATAAGTGTTTACCGATTTTGGGTTCAGGGCAGGTGGGAATGTGGCTGTTTTTGTTTTGAATTTTAGATCAGTGCACCTTTTACAGCCCCATAACATTTTACACTGTCCTTCATTTTGTCCAGTTTCACCCACTTTTAATATACATTTCAAATGTTATTAAGGTGTGCTTTTAGGCCAATCAAGACTGAATGCTTGCAAGCATGTTGACATAATGATCAAGTTCTGCCGTTAGTAATCAACTAATGCATGAAATGCATGAGATTCTGAATCACTGAGGCAAGGAGTCTACAGTCTCTGAGATTAAAAGAGAAGCATGCAATTAGTAACCATTTGCTGGTAAATAAAAATGGTCTGATTGATTTATTACATAAACATACATTAAACCAGATCCAGGTGACATTCTAATCCAGTGGATGATATTATATACATAGGAACATGGGAATAAGAAATGTGTGAAGAAGTAGCAGGAGGGTGAAAAGAGAGATGGGGAACTCTTTGGGGTGCAATACCCATGACAGAGTGTTACTATCACAACTTGTTTTGTCTAATTTAGTTAATGCTGCAAAGTACTCCATTAGCTCTTAAGTATTATTTCAATTATGACAAATAAATTGTCAAAGGGTTAAGTGCTAAGGGCTTTATTCAGTATAAGTTACAAACTAGATTCAGAAAACGTAGAACTAGACAAAATCTACAACTTCAAATTGAGAGAAAGAGCATAGCTTTGTCTTTATGAGCAGTCGGTTTCAGGATTGAGCCCCTAACAGGAATTCTGGTGAGAACATGCGTGCACAGTTCTAGAGACAGTATTAGGGTACACAGACTAATCAGTACCTTGGACAGCGCTAGAGACAGTTTTAGGGTATACAGTCCATTCTGTACCTTGGACAGTGATTGTAACATTGCTTTAGCATGATATTATTGTCAAAACCTAATTTTTTATCAAGGAAGTGTTGAAGCCCATCTCAGCATCGAGTGAATGTTTCTACCTTATACCTTATTATTATGTCCTTGCTTTGCTGTCCACACACACGCACACACTATATAGTACATCTAATAGGTTATAGTATAGTGTATATAGTATATGCACATATAGTATGTATACTATATAAGAAATTTATATGATTTAATACAATTATATATTAAAGAGGATGTTATTATTGAGCAATTTACACTTCAGTGATGTGAGAGCCCTCTATAAATACATTGTATATATGTCTCTTTAGGGGTCATCTGTGTGTTGGTTTCAACAGAATATGCGGAAGATTACATGTGAAAGCAGCAAATGCAAGAGTGGTTTTATGCATATGAGATGTAAAGGAGAGAGCATCATCTGTACATGTGAGAGTTAAATCTTGAATTATGGCAAATACGCCATCTCCTATTATCTTCTGAGCCCCTGATTAGTATGCAATAGACTTTGGTGCCTTGCCTCTGTGAACAGAGAGAGAGGGGATTTCCTCAGCACCAGTCAATAGCTTTACTGCATTCCACACTGACCTCTTTCAGAGAATTTCCTCTCTCTCATACGCACATACACGCACATGCAGTCACATGAATGTGTTGATATAGGCGCTGTACAATAGAACAGCTGTCTTCTTGTGTTATATCATGCATGTTTGATTTTATGATCCCCACATTATTCTCTGTAGTGTATCTGATGTACTAATTTGCTGTGTAGGAGGGAGTGCAGGTGGCATGATATGGCCCCTTTATACATATCTTAGTGCTCTAAAAGCATGTTCATATTTTTTTTTAATTTAAAAGCATGCCAAAAGAGTGCGTGACACAGACAAGGAATAAGCTCATCACTGTCACTCTCAGAAGAGGCGAGGTGACTGAGTAGTCGCTTCCTTCCAGCTAGTTTCTCATCTTCTTGCATATACTGCCTCCTCTGCTGCTTACTGATGGTTATGTTGTTTTCTCCTAAATAACTTTTTTCCTGCATCCCTGTCTCTATACTGCCCACACACACGTAGTGGTCAGCTTGTGGGGCCAGGCTCTAAAGCAAGCAGAGGGTGTCCACTGCTGCCTTGTCTTAGACATACATCTCAGCCTCACTACCTGTAGGTGACAACAGGAAATGGCTGATCCTCATATAAAAATAGAGCTTGGCTCATTCGTGCCCCATTTTATAATCTATGTGCTCTGGAAAACTCCTCATAGACAGAAAGGGAGGGCGAGAAAGAGAGAGAGAGGGGCTTGTGTTAGGGGATGCTGACATGACTGTTGACAGGCAAGTTTTCACAGAAACAGGTTGTGTGCCAATCATGATTTAAACACAGGTTTAGCCTGTTACAAACATTTGGTGCTTTCATGCAGGTGTTTTTGTACAATTTACATTTTAAAGGTCAATCTTTGTTGTGCCACACTGTATAATTACAATGTTGAGGCATGTCAGATTGGTCAATGAATGCCTAGAATTAGAGTTGTCAATTCGGGCATATTTCACAGGATTGCTAACGGCTAAAATGAAGCAGCTCTAATAGTGTTGCAGTTCCGCTCTCCTTTACCACAGTTGGCTCTACTGTGCGAGAATTTCGCTGCGTAACGAAACGCATGATGCATGATGTAGAAAATAATTTGACTTCAGACAGAGAGCTTGGAAAAATGCATGGATTCTTAAACTCAGACACTAAAGAATCTTTTATCTGTCCCCCCCTCTTTCTTATCAGCAAAGAGCAGTGTACAAAACATTCAGGTAGCAGCTTCTCAATTTTAGCTGTCGCTATCACCAAAATGACAAAAGTGGCTGGTGGCAGGCCATTATCAGCTGTCGCTAATTCATTCTAAAAAATGCATGGCCTTCGTGGTTTCTCCTACACGCTTGGAATGGCAGAGTGAGGCAAGGGCTACACCAGAAGCTACACCACTAGATGTCACTAAATCCTATTCAGTGGCTCTTTAATAGTTTTGAACCAAACCTTCAGTATATAGATGAAGTAGTATAGATTAGCTGTTATTTCAGTGAGTCAGATACATATTTAATCAACATTAAGTAAATGTAAATATCAGATTGGACTCAGATCAGGATCGGGGCCAAAAAACATTGGCATGCCTTATTTAGATTGGATGGTTTTTATACGGGTTTCAGCAGAAGTCACATTGTGAGAAATTGGTCGCTGGCTGTCTTTGGTCCCCAGACTCTAAATCAACCAATCAATGTAGGACTCTTTTTGGGTTGACTAAAGATTTCACCACGTTTTTCTCACAGTTGTCAGCTCTCGCCTGGGACAGCATACAATCACACAGCCCATATGGGCCTTTAATGCATTAAAGAAATAGCACAAAAAATATGACTTCTTGTCATCTGTGTGGGGCTGTGATACTTGTGTGTGATAGAGAAAGAGAGAAAAACACACACAAAGACACCAGAGTGGGACAAAGAAAGAGAAAGAGCATGAGACTTCTTGATGAAAAGCTGTGTCCTTTCTATTCTTTTCGTGGGAGGATTGCATTGAGATGCAGGACGACACCAGCAGCAAGATAGCATCGCTTTTATCACAGGACTGGATAAAATGTGGACATTAGAAAAAGTAGCAGAGAGAATAATTGGCCAGAGCAAGAGAAAAGAGATGAAGTGCGGAAACACAATGATAAAGACAGACACTTTGCCAGGCAGCCAATTAAGAGCACTTAGGGGAGGCAAAACCTATTCTTTCTGATTGACTCACGATATACCTTGTAACAGTGCTCTCCTTCCAAAATGGCAGACCTATGGTGATGATGATGATGACACAGAATCAACCACCCCTTTTTGTGTCCTAGAAAATTAAAAGCAGGGTGATTTCTGATAAAGGCAGCAGGCAGTGTGTCACCTCTGTCATTGAGGGTCAAAAAGGGAATGTCAGCTACCACTCCTCTCTCAGATACATTATATTGACAGGGGCCTTCCAGCTGTCAGTCAACACGGCGGAGGCATGAGTCCCCCGCACATCACTATCCACTCTGCTCTTGTCATGCGAGCAGCATGCCTCCCTGGGCTATCATAAAGCATTAGAGACAGACCATACATGTGTGGTGCTAGACATTATTAACTGCCAGTCTCATCTTCTGTAAACTCTCTTAATAAGCACGTCTATGCCCTATTGACTTACGTAACGTGGCGTGTCATAGTGCATCTACATCTGGCCCTCGACAACAACATTAGCAATACGCCCTGCTGGCGGTGTTCTGCATTGCATACACTCACAGATTATGTGCATGTGTCTATGTGTGTGTAACAGAGCGTTGTTGTAAATGAGTTTGCATTTCATGTTATGACAGAAGTGGGGTGTTGCAGCAGTAACGCAGTACTGTGGAAAGGCAGAATTCATAGCACCCCATAGATTACACTGGTGGGCTTGATGGGACAGTCAATAGATGCAGGAAGCCTGTATGACACTGTGACCCCTGCTGTCTAAATAGGGGACTGCAAATAATTGCACGTCAGAAATGCTAAAACGTGTTTTGAATTCCAGAAGTAGAGCTTCATTTTCAGGGGTGTTAGTAGTTATTTCATGCTTTTGCATGTGTGATGAAATGAAAGTAAACAAGATATTAAACATTATTCATGGCTTCACTTCATCTTTTTGGCCATAATTGTCATTCCTGCTCTTATATCCTAATTATATGCAGGGAAAGATGTCACATTAAGGGAACTCTGCCCTATGAGTGCGTATTATTAGTACTCTGCTGTCCTTATTTGGTCGTAAGTGCAATCCCAGTGTATGGTGGCATGGAGAGTTAAGCTTCCTGAAGCAGGTAGAATCGATGTAATCAGACACGAGAGATGAGGAAGGAGGTGGTGTGTGTGGGCGGGGGGGTCGGGGCGCTGCTCTGCATCATAAAAAGGTTCTTCCCATCTTGGGGATTCTCAGCACGGACGCTACATATTACCTTTGTCGTCTGCTTTCATTTAAATTCATTTTTGGCTCGAGACACATAGAAGGGAAGCTACCCAAGTCTCTCAATAAGTCACGGTTGAAGAAAGAGCTTTTTATTTAATTTCTAGTCCAAGCACCCAGCGGTTAGATGTAAATATTCCCCCATTGCTCTTAAAAATGTGCAACCCTCAACACATCCTCAGTAATTATTCATCTGCGCAGGTACATCTGGTAGTTTGAGTGATACCTTCAGTCAGTACACCCTTGGTGGTCTCTGTAGTTCTGCTGTGGTTTTGAGGTTACCTCAAGGTGAATTGGGGGTAATTACAGCAAAATATTTCTATCAGTTAGGGACAGTCATATCAGGACATTCATTAAATTGTCTTGTATGCTTTCTCAGTGTATTTTCTTTCCTTCCAGACCATTGGAGACTTTTTGTGTGTGGGTTCTGTCATTAGGCTAATTTCAGGGGACTGATTATAAAGGGCAATTATAGGATGACTTGGGAGAGGGGTTATCAACGGTGTCATTTCAGAGGTTGAGCTGAAAGGTATTTTGCTGGAGTGATGGGTTCTCTTTCCAGAGGGACATGAGTGTTAGAGCATGGGGTGCTGGTGACTAAAGCCACTGCCAGCCCAGTGTTCCTGCCTTGGCCCTGGGGGAGATGCAAAGCAGACCTCTCCCTTTCTCTCTCTTCTTAATCTCCTTTATTACCCAGCAACCCCTCTGTCCTCTCCGAGTGATCTTCTCCTCTCTTTCCTGTCTCTCCTACCTTTCCCCTTCTGTCTCCTGCACTTCCCACCCCTCTTGCTCTCTGGCCTGATTAATAATGAATGAAGCAGATCATCTATCGATCCCATCCTCTTTGTGTTAGCACAGCAGAAGATATCAAACCTGTCAGAGGATCTTAAAATAGCTCTGCGATGTGGTGGTGATGGTAGTGGGAGAGTTTGTTGAGTTAAAGGTAGGGGCTTGTTTTATTTTGTTTTTTTATCTTATGGGGGCAAGACAGAAGTTAAAAGGGCATAAACTGTGGTGGAGCCGCAAGAAAGGAGTGGACGGATAAAGGGCACAAAGTCCTGAATTGCCTTCTCAGCTTAAGGATGATGCCTTCCTGTGAAGGAGAAAGGTGATGATCTGTGATAAGTGTGAAACTGGAGGTCTCTTATACCTTCTCAATCTACTTTTTGCTCTTTATTAAAGCTCGCCTATGCCAAGTTGTGATCTTTTGGCCCTCTTCTGTCACCCCGAGTCTCACAGACATTCTCCACTCAGCCATTTCTGCTCTGCTGCTCTCACTTAATCAATCCAGCACATTGGCTTTGCTCTCTGACAGGGGAAGGACCCTGTCAAGACCCTGATGGAGACTAAGAGAGATGTATATCTGTCGCTATTGGTTAATATCACCAGTCAGTATTATGCAGGGTTCAGTAGTCCTTATGTTGAGGACAGAGAGGGAGGGGAAGTGCTGCTGGAACATGATCGTTTACAACGAGCGGCTATACTGTTGGATTTGATCCAAGTTTTGCTAATTTGATTTTGAAATGTCTATTCACATTTAGCCAGTCATGGACAATTGACAGTACATGAGAGTAGCCTATATATAAGGGATAATACTCTTTTGGGGGAATAAAGGGGCTGAATTTAACTATTGTTTCTACATACCCAGAGTCTAAAAAAATTGTCAATGTAGTGGTTCCCAATCTTTTCGGCTGGTTACCCCTTTAAAATAAAGTAGTGTCTATTTACGACCCATAATCACAGGAGCTGTGAGCAGTTCCAAACCGTCAGTTTCCCCTCTAAACATGTTTTCCCTTTTCCACCCTGATAATATACCAACTAAATAAAGTCTTTAAATCAGAGCTAAAATTATTGATTAATTGACTACTTGATCGACTTAATCAAATAAATCAGCAACAAATATATTTATATTTAATAATCGAATAATTATTTATTATATTATCAAGTAATTTTTTTAAGCAAAACTGCAAAAAATGTTCTGGTTCCAACTTCTTGAATGTGAATATTTGCTTGGGATTTTGTTCATACACACAAACCTACAAATGTCCTAAAGACCTAGCTAGGTAAGTTGGTTTTCTGAACTTGGGATGCCTCAGAAGCAGTCACTGCAGTCATTTACATTTACAGTATGTAATGTATGTATGTGTATTGAATTTGTTTTAGTTCTGGTGTGTGTTTCATTGCTGCTTCTCAGCTCCTTTCCTGTGGGAATTTATTATGTTTAGCAGAGATGTTACTGCTGTTTCTCCACATATAGTATGTATATTGTCTTGCTGGTCCCAAAGGACCAGGATGTTCACGCTTTTAAAGAATTCAAAGAATTCTATCCATCCTTTCCCTCAGGAAACACTCACCCAATTAATGTATTTCACTGCTGGTGTCCATGTATTTTTGTGTGTGCTTACTTGTACTGGAGTTCATGTTCAAAGCCTGATAAAAATCTTACAGTTTTCTCATGACATTTGCACATTATTTTGCTTTGTTTGCTAATATGAATGCCCCCCCCCCCTTCTCCTTTTGCATATTTCTTTTCAGGAGCATTTCACTCCAGAGTGTAAGTTCAAGGAGAGTGTGTTTGAGAACTACTACGTTACATACTCCTCCATGCTCTATCGCCAGACCCAGTCTGGCCGCTCCTGGTATATCGGTATCAACCGTGACGGCCAGATCATGAAGGGCAACCGGGTAAAGAAGACCAAAGGAGCTGCACACTTCCTGCCTAAAGTTATAGAGGGTTTGTGTCCCTTGTGTCACTTTAATTAAAACCAGTTTATCTTAGTTATTAATCACCTTCTTAATTATTAACCAATAGTTTCTATCTTCGTCACACAGTTGCGATGTATAAGGAGCCATCGCTACATGAGCTCGCCAGTGAACCAGTAAGTCCTCCTCGGAAGACAGTGAAGACGTCAGATTCGCCGTCCCTAAAGAATGGACGGAAAGAAGCTCCTAAGGCTGATGCCTCATAGCACAGGAGACTGAGGGTGGGACAAAGGGCAGCAGTGACACTGGGAACACAGTTGCCCATTACGCACTGAGGGTGGCTGAGGGAATGGCCCTCACTGGCCACCACATTCTAGAAGTGCACTACAAGATGCTGAGGGATAAAAGAGTCAGCAGTACATCAGCAGCCGAGAAGGCCTGAGAGAAGAGTCCCCCCCCCCCCCCCACACCTGTCACCACAGAAAGAAAGCCCAGGGCCATAGCAAGAACTACTACCACCTCCCCCTCCCACTGTTTGCCTCTTTCTCTGCCCCCTGTGACTCCCTAACGCACAGTCTCCTTCGTTTCTCTATCACGCTGAAGCTTCTTTGTCCCACCAACAATTCCATCTTTTCTCACATGCCTACCCACCGTCTGCTTTATTGTACTGTATATTCACTACGCGCGCATTTCCAGCGCTGACTCGGCATCATAATCCTCACCCGTGGGCCCCCTCTTGAGCCCTAAAGTTGGTGACAGTGTGGCTCAGCCAGCTTTTCCACCCACCATCTGCCGACCAGCTGAGCTAATCACCAAGGTCAACTAAAGTTCAAAGTGAGATGAAATGGGGCAGAGAGGGAAGATCAGCAGGAATCCTGGGTCAGGTCAGGTCAGCTGAGCAAGATGAGTGTTTGAGAAGATGTGTGGACAAAATAACAGCTGCATTAAAGAACTTTTTTGTGTGAATAATTTAGACCAATCCTGTGATAACAATTGGAATTAATGAATGACATCGAAATGAACGCGGGTATGGAAACGATGTAAAAGATGAGTACGATGATGATAGAGACGATTATAATAGGAAGTTTATGAAGCTCACTAGAGAGGCACTGCTTGCATGAGTATAATATGAAAAAAAAAATAAATAAAAAAAATATTCTTCCTGGGAAGGTGAGCCATAAAATAGTGGAGTTTTTCAACTCCTTGTGGATATAGTAAAAACGCCTGAGCAATATTTGTACCAGCAAGCCAGAAGATAATTCTCAGTGAAGACAAAAACAAAAAACAAGTGTGTGAATGAGTGAGAGAGTGAACGGCACCCTCTTTCTAGCCTGTCTTCTCAACCAGGTGACCACTTTTTATATTGCACTAGCTTGTTAAAAGGCTACAAATTAACAACTGGGTCGCGTTTTAAATCCAGAGTGGATCTGAACTCAGTCACCTGAAAAAGGAGCCGTAGTGTGTACTTCACTCAGCATCTGCTGTCAGCATAAAGCCAGGTTTGAAGCAAACATCAAAGCCAGAGGAGCCTCTGAGCTGGAGCACTTGTTATTCTGAGGATGTCTGGCAGCTTATCCACTCGCTAGCTTTATCAAATCACCTTGGAAGAATCACCCTCAAAAAATGTAGTTGTCTGAATGAAAGTCTTGATGTGATTGTGTTTTAACCCCTGTGTGTGGATCTTCTGCAGTATGGATGCACTGTAAGAGATCTCTGTGTGAATGAGTGCCCGTACAGAGGATAGACAGAGATACTGTGGGTAACCTCTACCATGTCCTTCAGACAGGACACAACATTGTGTCTTTGACATGTCTGTCAAACGGTGATACTAGGTGAACAACCGTCTTATGTACCATTTACCAACAAAAAAATCAGGGAAGGGGTAAACTGGGCAAACTCAAGGGGACTGACTCATGATATCATATATTCCGTTTATGTGCAATCAACTAATGTTTAGATATGCACAAGGTCTCTCAATCAGATTAAATTTTAGAACAATTATGCAATGACCTGATAGAAGTTGAGGCTTCTAAATGGGAGCTGTCAGGGCTTGTTGTCATGTCAATGATGGCTGCTGTAGGGTGCTGCCTGCTCTGGTAACGCGCCGAGTGAAAAAAATGTCACCGCAATGTTCAGTCAAAGCGAATGTGCAAGGATACCACCAACAAACACAGACAGCAGTAAGTCCCTTGCTATGTCAGAAAGAGCTACGCTGGATGTGGAAAGCAAACTGTAAAAAATGCTCATTATATGGTCGCTAAAAATCACAGATAATCTCTAGGAGGTTCAAAGCATTGGGATGGTGTCTAATTTTATGGGTAGCATAATGTGAAGGAGGGTTACAGAATGTGAAACAGAGGCTTTATGAATGTGCTGCATTGAGGCTGAGAGTAAGTCTGAAATAGGGTGATGAATTGTAAAGAGGTCAGCGCATGGAGGCAGTTATTTAGAAAGAGTGAAGGATTAGCAGGTGTATTCTTGAGGAATGTTGATAAGAAATTTCTGCAGTAAAGTAAGCAAAATACTTGGCAGGGTTTTATGCGGCATGTGGATATGATAATTATTGTAAGACAAAGAGGCATGTAAGGCACTGCACGCTTTTTATGACAGGGAGTCTATGGAGGAAATTACTTGGAGCTTTGCATTTTTTTCATTAAGTCTCTAATTTTCTGGCCTTTTCCAGGGGGGACATCATTCACTTCACATTTGGATAGTTTGTCCTTGTAGCAGATTTTGCTAAATGAAATCTCCATTTTTTGTTTACTGTACAAGCCAATGCTCCCTCTCTCTGGTGAATTTGGCGCAGCCTAGCATGGTGTCTAACTGTGCATTACTACCTGCTGTATGATATCAAAGTGTGTGCACAGCAGGTAGTACACAATGCTATGGACTTATTATAGCTGTCAGGACTCATACAGTCTTAGTGTATTCCATCTGGGAGCTTCTTCATGCCAGTTCACATTTCGAAGTTGATGGTAAGTCCCGTTCTATAAAAGGAAAGCACTTGGAGGTGCAAAGCAGTGAGTGGCTGACAGCAAGGAACCTTGCATGCCAAATGAGACATGTTCAAATGTCTTATTTTGTCCAACTGGCAGTCCAAACATTCAGTTTACATGATATAAAACAGAGAAAAGTCTAATCAAATCAACACATTCCTGGTGCTAGAACCAGACATATTTTGGGACACTTTTGCTTAAAAAATGACAAAAACGATTATTGAAATAGTTGCTGATTAATTTTCTATTGGCTAATTGTTGCAGCTCTACTTTACAGTGCATTAAAGCAGATAGAAAGTAAGCAGATTTAGAATTAAACCTCACAATGACTTTACTCATGCCCCTTCTTATGTTAAACATATAATCCAAAGATCCAAATGCTCCATAGATTTCTTTCCCAAAAAGCGAGCAGTCCTTACTATTGTAATAGCGAAGAACGCCACAGCAAGTTGTCCGACGGTGATACTGCAAGTAGACAGACAAGAACAGAGCATGTATAGTAGACTGATGTTGAATGTGACGTGAACGAGGTAGAATGTAAGACAGGAAGATTAAAATACGATGAATGTGAAGTAAAGGATGTCGAGAGGTTCAGAGACGAGTAAGTGCAATGAAGGCAACAGAAGGTCAGACACTGGTCAGGATCTTGAATGTAAAATTTCTGGGAAAGGAAGGTTGCGTAAAGTCGATAGAAAATGCTAACCGTAGAGTAGAAGAGGCATTAAGAGGGTCTGTTGTTTGAAGAAGTCAGACAGTGTTCTGTTTTCCATTGACGATACATTTATTTTGCAAAGCTAACAGCGAGGTGGTAACATGGAAAATGAAAATACCGATATAGTTTGTGTGCCCACGCATGAGAGATTTAAAGTCGTAATCCCTTTCCTACACACATCTCCTTAACCGCAGCCTACAGTATCTACAGCCCATTAACTTTCTTTTCAACACTATGTTGCCTGTGTAGGTGTATACTTACAGTGTGTTTATAAGGTCTGTGTTTCTGTGTGTGTGTGTGTGTGTGTTTGTGTGTGTGTATCTATGATTAAGAGTAAGGTAAGACAAGACAGAGAGGCAAGGAGAAAAAGAAAGGGCATGAGATTGAAACAATGATCGATAGACTCAATAAAACACAAACGAGAGAACAGCCACCCTGCGATGGGTGCAAAAATTTCCCCAAGGTCTGCCAGAGACAGCAAAATCCATTTGTTCATAATGAACTCAGAGGACTGTTTGATTCCTACCTGTGAACTCAGTTAGACGACAACAGAGGAAGGAGTTTTTCCTCAGGGCCTCTACATTGGGCCTGACAAACACTTTCCTCTTGTTTGAAACAGTGGGAGCATCAGCAGGCATTCCATGCACCATCATTTGAGACACATATCTGCTAAAGGTAGTGCAGGTGCATAACATTAACCACGTCCCTAAACCTGGCCTTCTAAAAGCCACTGGAGAACTGGAGGCACACTTTTTTTTAAAGTTTGTCTTAGGAGGTTCTTAAGAGATTATAGCAAACATACAAACAAACAAACAAAGAAACAGGGAATCCCTCTACTTTATCACGAGTTAGTGGGGAAAAAGAGGCAATAATGATATTATACTGCAGCTAAGTCATCACCAGTCTTAGGGTTAGTGCAGTGCAGATTTAATGCTTTTGTTGCACAGTACAACAACTACCAACATCCAGGGAACCTTGGTAACATTTGATTTAAACTGAAGAACCAACTAGGCATTTTAATCACAGTCATTAATTAGCGAGTACAGTATAACAATACTATTTTCTGTTAAATTAATGTGTGCAACATGACACCATTGCGAGCTATGCATCTTTGGATTTTAAGATTTTATAAAGTCTGTACTCGGGATTGTGTTGTTGTCTTTTTGTAATCAAGGTGTTTAAAATGTAGAAATTTCAAATGATGCTCTGGTCCTTTTGTGAATTACCAAAAAAACAGAAAATCAGAAAAACAGAATGATCCAACTTTAAATAAGACCCTTGTGATCAAACAGAAACTCATCACTGTCCAAAATCACCATTTATTCTAGCGTTATATTCTCATATGCTGCATGTATTTGCAGTCTGCGTCAATATATTGCCCCCAAATACTGCTGTGCCAAGTTGCCGACATGTTCTAACCGGTATGCATACTGAAATGTGTACCATGCAGTTTGTCAATTTATGGGTAAAATCTGTGTATAACTGGCTCCCTCTAATGGAAGCACTTGGTTTCTAAAAGACTGTTAATGATGGGCATAAACAAACACTGTCTGGTTTGTAGGCATCATTTCTAAACATCAATCCAATCACACTTGAAGCGGTTTTACTGGGCTGAGATATAATAGTCACATTTTCACACAGAATGTAACAGTGTAGTGCTTCACTCTTTTATTTACTGCAATTTATGATGAGGTTCAGTTGTTTACATCATGCTGTAATGTGATGATAACACATGCATGATGGCTTCCAAATGTGGTTACAATGCCCTGTTATTGATTATGTGCAACACTTCCAAATACAATAGCTCTTTACACTCGATTGGTGCTTCCCTATTGAATTATTTTATGTGTCACAACTAATTTGTACATGACAGAATTCCGTACAGAAGAATTTTATTATAACAATAAATTGAATAAACAAAACAATGCTTAGCATCATAAAATCTTTCAGTTTTTCTTCCAAGTGGGATTAGAAACTATAAATCTAATGTTTTGGAACAGTTTGTGGCAACTAAATTACACAAACCCCATTAAATTTAAATCTAAACCATTCTTTAAATTACAATACAAAATGGATGTGTGCCACACTCACTGTCCCTCTGTATTAAATATTGAAAGCCGAGATTGATACACCAAAAAGGTTGCGCCTTGGCTGCAACACTGTGTTTAAATATTCCTAATTAAATAAGCATTCGTATTAAATGCCACAAGCCAGAAGAAGCCATTTATTTTGTCCTGACTATTTTTTGCTGCTGCAGCATCATATTTATCCTCTTCAAGTGAGTGGCATCTTTGAGCAATGCTAAAAATGTGAAGGATGTAAAATTTCTCTCTATAACGTAGCAGCATGCTTCCAGACCACAAAACCTGTCTGGATGGCTTAAATGTACGGAATGCTGCCAGTTTACATGTACGTTCTGTTAATAATACAAATAGTGTATATCTGATGTATTATGTCAGGTCTAGTTTTTTTTTTCAGATGTGTACTTAAATAGTTGGTGTTGACGATTTTTTTTTATTGTCTTTCAGTTGTTCTACATTGTCATGTTTCCTTTCTAATGCACACCCCTTAAAAAGGAGGAAGAGTTATTGTTGTTCTCCCTATTTGATGTATTTTTGTCTTTGGTCTGCACTGTTGTATCCACACTGATGTGTCCCCCTGAGTGAACTTCACCCAAACTGAGTCCCACTGTGCGACTGAGTTGTGTGTTTGTGAAAGATGTAATGTATTCAAGTGAAAACAGCAGGGTAACAACTCCTAAAGCCAACATGTGTCCTGTCACAGACAGCAAGGACCTTGCTGGTCTCAGAGTTACGGTCACGCAAGTCTTCCAGAAAGTACCCACAACCTCTCTCTATCCTACTCTTATGGACTCTTCTTGGTTTAACTCCAATCTTCTTGTCTTCCGAAAAACTGACAATGAAAAAAAAAAAAGAACAAAATAAAAAAAAGCCATAAATAAAAATGGGCCTTGGCACTGATTAGCCACAGAGAGAAGGCCTGAATCCTCAGGCACCTTCTAAGTGTTACCAGGGATTTAGACACATGTTGGACTCTTACAATGAGAGCCAAAGCAAGCGGCAGGAATGCACTGGCTTTTTATGACCACTTCGGGAAACAGCAAACAGGAATAAAGACCAGCAATATGCAACGAGAACTACCAGCCTGCACTCAAGGAAGAGGAAAATATTCAACAGGCTAACAAACTACAATCAGGAATTGCAGGCTACAAAGGCAACCAGTGGTCTGCAATAATAACTGCTAATTGTCTAGACTGACATGGGATTTTTTTTGGCAAAGCATGCATACGTCACTGTTCTTTGGCTCATTAGGGATGACTCCCTCTCAGCATCTGCAGACACAAGCCCTCAATTCACCCTCTCTCCATGTTTGCCATCAGACCTGTGTACATTTCTACAATAACTCCTACATGAATTGAAAGGAGATGTCTTATTATGGAATATTATTCAATAAAATAACATATATTTGTATGATTGTAAGCAGTGCCCTTTGATGTTTTGTCTTCTCTTTTCCATTTTTTCCCCTCCTTTTAAAACGCTGTATTAGTGTGCTCTTTAATCAAGGTGCTGGAGGTTATCTATATATTTGTCCTCCCTTTATTTGTCCGTGCAGTCACCTAATGAGCTATAGGCTTTAATAAATAGTCTAGACTATATAATATCCAAATATATATATTCAAATGAGGAATTACTCATTTTGAAGGTTACTACGCCAAAGTCAAAGCTAGGATAGCTAGAAATTTTAAAATAAGTGACCGGGGAGGTCCCAGCTGAGCTAAGAGAGACAGGTGACATAGGTTGGTGGCTCTGCAGGTCCCAGCAGGCCAGACTGAACCAGCTGACCTGCCCTGATTCTTTCTTTTCTTCCTATATCTTTAAAGGGTGTGTGGAATTATGCTTTCCCAGAGTCCTATAAACTGTGCTTTTCATGCCTGCGTGAGCAGTTTTAAAGAAGGTTAAATTTTAACAAAGCTAGTTTAAAGAAGCTGTGACTGCAGTAGCCATGAGACAGCTTGGTTTTTTGGAGGGGTGACTTGAGAGCTTTAGCAAAATCTAACTACAGTGTATTATCTCAATTACACCTATTAATCTGGTCACTTGGAGAGCTAAGTAAAATACCATGTTATTCAAAAGATGTCTTTTACTTAATGTTGCACGTTATGGTAAAAAAAATCTTTCTGAACCAAACAAACATGTTTTCGTAAATCTAGAGAACAAGATTGGACAGGATATCTCTTCACATCTACTTTTACATATTTAAAAAAATATATTCTATGTATATTATAATGCAGTTTTGTCACAAATCTGACCTTTATCCAAAAATTGCAGCTTCTGCAATTTACTTGCCATATTGCAATTTCAATAATATTTCACTTAATTCCGAGCGTATATTAACTTAACAGCGATATTACACAGGGAAAAAACTGGACAGCTCCTTTCAACAGATAAGAGGTCAAATTAGTCCTCTAGGTTTATAACACTGATACTTAACAGTAACACTATAATTACTTAAGTTTGCATGCAATCTCATAAAGCTTTGTCCCTCACAGTTATACAATAAAACCAAATTGGGGCACTATGGTAGCTCACCTGGTAGAGCGCAGGTCCCATGTACAAAGGCTGATTCCTTACTGCAGCATCCGGGTTCCTCTTCAGCTGCTACTATCCAATAGAGGCAATAAAAGCAATAAAAGCTAAAAAATAAAATAAAGCCAAAACACTGAGGGGGCCCACACAACAAATAAGAGCTTAACCATATAAAAACGAGAAATTAGAAGCATTCAGTTTAAGTCCAATGTAAACTTGAGAATACAATGCGTTCACACACAACTATAGCAGAAACACACAAATATCAGCTTGTCTACTTCATCTCAGTTAGATATAGGACATGGGGTTGTGATCAACCACCAAATATATAAGACACAGATCACACAATCCAGCTGCCAAACAGTGTGGTTCTCTGGCACATGCTCTGCTGCGACAACACAGTCTGTACACTCCACATCGAGATCAGTCACCTTCTCTTCAACGTCACCAAGACAAAGGAAC
>NW_023339763.1:18376408-18382022 GCF_004916995.1 Morone saxatilis | reverse complement strand
TCTGAATCTGAATCTGAATAACTACAGAGGCCTGTATAAGCACCATAGACTGAATGCCCTGCAAACACTGGTAGCCGATATGAAATCCATGCTCTTTCCAAAATAACCTAAAGATATCTAATCCAAAAGTACATACAGTACTATTGTATATGTGATTCATCAACACATTTAGTCAGTAAAAAGAAAAATCTATCAGCTGCAGAGAAATTGTTCTATGCACATCAACGAGTAATTATAACAAGCTGCTGGACTATATTTACCATCCTAACACCTCTGTCCAACCTAAATGACACTACCTGGCACCTGCAAGATATACACTAACAGTAAACTGTCATAAAATGGCACAGCATTGGTGTTCAACCTGTTGCACTGCTAATGAAACCAGCAGTCTTTCAACATCAGCACACGGTAGCAGAGCAAAGTTGTTTTCCCTTAAACCGGGTGCTTGTTCTTTGCCTTGTTCTTTACAGACACAGGAAGAAATCTCAAAGCGCTCACAGGGGTGTAAGTTACTAAACTGAAGTCTTGCTTACACGATACAACACATGGGTCTGTCGATGACACCCTGTGGCAGTGGGTCAGGGCACAGGGACAACGCCTATGCTTACATGTTTTGGGGCATTTAAGCTAAAACAAATACATAAAATGCCAGCTTTTTTGATATATGTATATATTGTAAATTAAAGTATTTTTTTTAGGCATTCAATGATGTAGCTGATCTGATCTGATTATACTTTTTTATACCTTTATAGGTCAAAGATGCCAATATTCATCTTTCTCTGTGCATGCGATATGCACGACAAATCTGTACGGGAAAGCAAATTTGGCAAGACCAACGGCAAAGCTACTTTGAGAGAAGGGAATTCAGCTTGGATAGGTAATAGTCTCAATGCCCCTTTCATGAACTTGCAAACTAGGGTATGAACCTTGGCAGTTTTCTTTTCAGGTTTTTTACATCAAAACCCACAGTACCCTCAGTTTGCACATGAGCTGGTTCCTTCTCAACAACAGGGCCCATGGGCAACCAAAGAGGAATTGCTTCACTTCCACCATTCAATTCAAAATAAAAATAACAGCCATATGATTCTGCCTCACTCTGGACAGCGTTGGGGAATTCCAGGCTATTGGAGAAAACACATCTAGCAGACCATGAGGCCACTCTTGTGCAAATGCATCCACTCCCAGTGGATTGTGTAGAGAGGGAGACAGCGGACATTGTGCGTTCAACCTTCAGATTGAATAATGTAAACCAATTGCCTTGGTGCAAGAATACTTTGAATAGAGGCCCTCTAGACTTGGATGCCCTTTTGTGTACTAAGGTTGATATTTTCTCTTCTTGATTTCTCTTGCACTCTGAGAGTGATGAGACCACTGGACACTGGCGAACTGAAGCATAGATTTTGGCTATTGCTCTCAAAACCCACTCCTTGGCATACAGCTTTAAATATTCCAGATGTAAAGATAGAGGAGAGTGAAGCTCTGTCACTCCCCCACAATCTTTGCTCCCCCCCTAGTATGTATTTGGCTGTATAATCCTGCCCTGTTGCAGCCAACTGTGGTTAGCCAAGTTGGCTGAAATGCTCAAACTGAGCTCCTGAAAAATTTCTTCCATGACACACTGGAGAACTGAACAGACACAGCCAGAGAACAGGGAAGAGCTGGCACCTTCTCTAGCAGTGGAGTCTACTGCTAAGATGACTTCTTTTCCAACTTGCCAGCTGACTATAGGGGAAAGGGATGAATAGCTAGCCTGGATGGCAATGAGGTTGACAGGGTTTTTAGGCCAGGTGGCTTTCCTCAAAAGTGCACCTCAACAGGCACTTGGGCCTTAGTGTGTTCGGGGATGCAAAAGGAGGGATTGGGGAAAAAGTCTGCACTGTGTTTTCTGTGGAAGGCAGAGCTGTTAAGATTCATCCGTCTTCGTTTTGGCTTTGCAACACTGGAATGTCCAAAATATCCTCTTTCCTAGGCCTACTACATACTTGTCATCAAGAAACTGACTGCTTAGGAAATTCAGAGTCTCTCTGAGGGTCTGGTCGGGTATGGGAACTACTCTGCTTAAAACATTAGGGCCCCACAGACACTCCCCACCTTGCAGGACTTACACAGCACAGTATTATAATAAAAGTAGTATAAAAGTATAAGTATCATCTCAAGGTAGCCCATACAATTGACAATTGCATAAATGTTACTTGACAATTCCTTTTTTTTTTTTTATTGGTTATACAGTATATCTGTATGGCTGTAGGCTACAGGCAACACATGTAAGCACAGATTTAATGTTCCCCCTTCCAAATAATTGTACCACCGGGTCCATACCACCACATTTCACTGCACATATTGAATATATGGGCATGTGACAAATCAATCTTTGAATCTTGAATCATCTTTATCCAACAAGTTGTTCAGGTTGAGCCATCTCGCCCTCTCTTGCAGCACCAACATGACTGCACTTCCCTGTTGCCTGGACAGTGCAGCACAATATCCAAATATCCATAATCCTGGTTATCTCGTCCTGCAGAGAAGTCTCGGGTACATTGGCCAGGTCATCAAAAAGCTCCACTTGGTAAGCTGTTAACATGGAGGTGAAGTTAAGAACTCTCAAAGGCAAGGCTGCCGCCTTATAAGCTCTTTCCGTCATGGTGAAGGTGGACTGCCACCAGGGGTTCCATGAGTGGCAGGGGGGCCATAGACTGCTTATCCATCCTTTCAGAACTCATGGAAGACATCCCTTGAATAGGGGTTTTGCTGGAATATGAGTTATCTTTGCAAGAGACCTTAACTTCTTCCAGGAACTTGGAAAGTTGTCCCATATCCCCCTTAGCTTAGGGCTATTTCTTTGCCTCAGCCTCTGCCATGATGGAGAACCATGTAATTTTCAGCTTTTCTGTAGCGCACTGGCACAAGTTCATGTCCACGCTGGGTCAAGGTTAGGCGAGTATAAATTATGTGTTTATCGGGGCTTGAGTGTCATTGAGTGTCTATAAACATACATTTAAATATACAAACCTTGCACTATCATATGTGATACACAGTTTTACCTACTAATTGCACTGGCCATAATCTTAATTTTGTCATCAAAGTGGGCTGATCTAATGAAGAGTCATGTCTTCTCAAATTGTTTAACCAAAATGTATCAGATGGATGAATAGCTGCAGGCAATTACTTCTAGTTCACAACCCAGAAGTCAATTAGACATTACAATCTCTCTGTGATGACCGTGGTAAATGGATGATGGCTCATGTTCCACAGACTGGGATAATTAAACTACAAGTCATACACTAGAACAAGCTGAAGTTGAGCAGCATCTGATCTGAGCAGATTATTGTGCACTCTGGGCTGTCACTGACTTTCACAACGAGTTCCCCTTTGAGACATGACCTCAGTCAGGGTCAGACAGTCCTCTTTCCTCCTCTGATCATCCTTGAGCTTTACTGGAGCATCTCAAATCTCATGGAAGCATGACTCTTGCATTTATAAAAGACTATTCTCAGTAAACCCACACAGAGTAGAGCAGTCTGCGCTCAGACTGAATGGAGCTTTATATTTCTTAATGCAGCAAATAAGGATTAAGGCATTAAACCAAATATAGTTCTCACGATAGCTGGAGGAACCAATTACCCTCAGCATTCGCATGTTTCCATTATAGGCATCTACATGCTAAATTTGAACAAACGTGGGAAAATCGCAACCTTGGAGGTTTTATGTGCATGTGTTGCATTTAATTATGTTTTCCAAGCACTGAATGCCAATGTTCTTCTGACTACAGACAAATCAACTTGTCTTTCATTGATATTAATATCAATAATGCAGCATCAAAGGGAGGAAAACAATGATGAAATGATGAACAAAGTCACCAATAGTGCATGTAGGCGAGCGTAAAAAATATGAAATGAGTAACAATGCCACAAAGTGAAAACCTATTGTTATACAAAGTAAGAAAACTGACAACTGGAATAATGAACAAATACTTTTTGGTATTTCAGGAAAAAAATGTTACCTTGAAAAAGAACATTTAAAACTATCTGATTGATTAAATATAGAATACCTGTATCTTATAAAGGGTGCCTCACATTTTCAAATGGGAAGAGTAAGGCCCCAGTGTTCTGCTTTTGAAATATACTATAAGTAAAGAATCATTTCAAGCACTTCACTCAGCTTTAATCATTAAATATCAGTTACGAGATACTGTTAAATACACGTCAGTTTGAATATATTTATTATTTATTTATTTATTCTAACACTCATACATCACTGTTGATAATGTCCCATAGCTTACATTTTACATTTATAGTTTTTGACAGGTGACAAGAGTTTCACCAACCACTGTCTCTTATGACTGCTGATTGGAGGAAAGCGTTTGTTTGCCCTTTTCACAACATTCAAAGTACAATCAAAATAAAGGAACAACCTCTATTTTTCTTTCTGCAGGAGCATTATTTTTATCAGTACACGCAGCCCTATGACCCCTTGTGTTTTGTATTAATACTTGAGCTTGACAAAGCTTTAACGTTATTTTAGTTCATTTTGTAACTGAACTGGTTTCTTTATTATGTTTCTCCTATACAAACAAAACCACCACTATATAACATTTGTGTAAAATTGATAATACAGTTTTTTTTATTTTATTACTTTTCAAGGTTGAAAATAGAGGCTTAACTATTCAAGATTGACCCTAATGCAGACAAACAATGTCCATTCAAATCTTTATTTTCTATTATTTCAAACACACAATAATTATGCACTGTTAATATACTGAGAATATAGAATATAGTGTGTATACTGAGAATTCTGGTAAGTAAACTTCACAATAGCTCAGCTATAATTCAACTATGTATTCTAAATAAACACAATAATGCATCGGTACCATTGAAATTTAATAGATCATTCCAGAAATCTACAAAAAAAATGAAAAAATGTCCTCAAACATGACTACCTGGTCCTTTAATTTGTACAGGAGTACACAGCGTATATGGAGCTTTAGTTACTGCCACTGAGCAAGAGCTAAAATGGGCGTGCGTCTATAGCTTTGTTTTATATTCACAGTAACCACCAGATGACAGCATTGCACTTCAGAGTTATGTTTGTCTCATCTAGCCTCATGTAACCTTCTGTCCTACAGCCTGCTCCCTGGAATGATGGTACAACATGCACACTCAGGGTAAAAGGATTACAGTGACTCATTACGGTAACATCAGCATACAAGTGTCAGATAGTGAAGTTAAATCCTAATTGGAAAACATCTGATCACAGACAGACCGAAATTATGACTCAAAATATAAAAGGAATTTGGGGGAAAAATTTTCAGGTAGGTCATAAGTTATATTGTACAGTAGGATCAACCTTCATGTTATTAGTTTCTTGGAAAATCTTCTTAATAGTGTGAATCATTTCATGAAATTACATTTATATTTATAGGCTTGAGACATTCCTCTTTGATAAAGCTTATAGTTAGGGCTGGATCAGGTGAGTCCTGCACCCTTAGTTATGCTGCTATAGGCCTAGACTATCGGGGGATTTCCCATGGTGCACTGAGCTCCTCTCTTCCTCTCTCTTTCTGCACTCATTCATGTCCCATTAATGCATGTTACTAACTTCACTTCTTCCCCGGAGT
>NW_023339763.1:18365933-18376308 GCF_004916995.1 Morone saxatilis | reverse complement strand
TGTTATGAATTGGCACTATACAGATAAAATTTAATTGAATTTCCAGATATACATGATCCAACCTAAATGATAACCACTTATAATCACTAAATGTAAAGGCTATAACTGATGATCAGTTAGCTCTAGAGTAAACAACCCAGTACAAATCATTAGAATCCCCCAAAAACTTCAGCAAATCAAATCAGGTGTGCCATTGACTTGGGATTTATCTTTAAGATCACTGTGAATAAATTGTTTTAGAGGACTGAGACAGCTGAGTGGACACACCCTGTGAAGCACAACAAACTCATTTAAATTGTTTCGTTCAGTGTCTGTTTTTTCTTCACGAGTCATTTGACGGAACAAGAAACCTTTGACATGTAAAAAATATTTACTACTTACTCGTGTCTCACCTGCAGTATATGATGACTCAGAGATTGGGTATCAGTTGGAAAAGTCACAGGGTTGCGCAAGTATCATAGTATTTTTGAAACCCTGACAATCACTGCATCCTAGACGTTACCATGCAGTCTAGGAAAAATCCTGTGTGAGAGAAATTCACATGCCTGTGCTTGTTGGCTTACTTGTTCATGGGAATTGTGTTTTAGTGGCATATTTTATGTTTTAGAACTACTAGACAGCTGCTCAAATAAAACCTGTTTGACTGGTGAGGTAACTGAATTAACTCCAACTGTAACACTGAAGCCTCTGTACAACACTGAATGAAATCAAAAGGGAAACTTATCCTTACAGGCACCATTCAGCCAGATTAACATGTACCTAGTGCAAGGCGTTTCATGTCTGGCTGACATGAAAGCCCCGAGATTTCCTCCCATGTTGTCATAGTGAACCGGTCAGAGCAAAACTGTCATACAAAAACTGTTCTCCCTCAGGGCACAGTGCTCCTGAAAATAAAACTCAATGTCTCAGCCTCCTGGATTACTTCTTAGATCTCCTCCTTCTTCTAGTATGTCAGAGGAGGGTGTTTATTTTAGTAAGGGATTTGAAGGAAATGTTTTGTTACTATTTATCCTCACAGAAATAGTGATTCGTAAAGACAGAATATAACTGTATGTATTTAACTATTGGAAACGAACGAAAACTGACAGCAAGACATATTGATTGTTTACAGGATTATAGGATACAAAAAAATAAGTTCTGTTTCCCCCCCAGTGTTTATGGCACCAGCCTAGACAAGTGTCTAAAAGGGAAGTGAGTTACAGATAAACACATTCTACTGAACAGCGAATAGATTTGTTGTAAAGGGTCGTTCACTTTTGGTAGGGAATGTGTCAAAAATACATTCTGACATGACAAAAGGACCTATCAGTGTACAGTACGATACTTGACTTGTTTTGAATAATTTCTTCCGGGTTAACGTTTAGCTTGTGTGGGGCGCGAGCCACTCCTGCTGCCGTTTGTTGATTTTCCTGGTTTCAAAAAGTGCCTCCTCCCTGGCAGAGCGGAGTTCAGTTCAACACTGCTGACCTATGGCAGACATAGCACACGCTTCTGCCAGTGCAGTGTACAGAGAACCATTTAATGGCTACTATAACTCAAGTACATGACAGCCACACACAAAATTGACACTGACATTGATTTTCGACTCAACTTCCACTTACGTTGATGCAGCTTCTCATTTTGGCACTCATTAAGCCAACAGGGTGACAAGCATGCAGCTGCCTTGGTTTACTTGACATACAGTATGTGTTGGCTTTTATGTCTTTGCTTTAATACACTGTTATACAAGGCTCTCTCTTTGGTGCTTATCATGATATTATTCATGATAATATGTGCACAAACAGTAATACTTAAAGCGTAGGCACTTATCCATCTTATACTAGACTGGAATTATAATTCTGATCTAATATATTAATCTACAATACACTGTATGTACTGTCTCCTTACATATTGTAGCTATGTTTGATGTGTAAGTATTCTATAATTATTATAAATGTAAAACATTATGATATTATAAATGTTTTGTGGTTTTGAATCTTCCTGTGTTTTTCTGCCTACTAAGTGTCTGTCTAAGTCTGTGGTGGTTACACTTTCATGACTGTGACTAATGCTGACTCTTTAGTGTCCACATCTAGTTTGGTTTTTGTTAAAATAATATGACATTTAATGCTATTCATTGGTTTATTATACATTTTACATTTACATTACATTTACATATTAACCCCAGATGCTATATCTAAACTCGAAAACATTACATTAGTGAAGCACTGATAAATAAATACATTGTTTTATTTCCATATCTTAAGACATTTCTCAAATTTTTTCATTGAACTTAATTACTTACTATTGTTCTAAAATGTAGCAATAATAGATCATTCAATTATTAGTTTACATTTTATACCACCTTGTGTTTTTTAAATTCATCTAAATTAATGTATTAAATTTGTCAGCATTAATACCATAATAGGGTGGCCTATCTATCATTTCCCTGCCCCTACTACCAAATATAAAATAACCTGGGAGATTCTGTTTATTTTAGAATCTTTTTCTAATTGTTTCATATACATTTAAACTATCCCTTCATAAACAATTGAAATAAAAATAGAATTCTTTTTTTTTTTTAAAGTAGCTATTTAATTTGTCAAATTTAAAAATCAAAATAACGGCAAAGGTCAAAGGCGCCCAAAAATACATGCAAGTTAATAAGAAGAGAGCAGGTTTTGGGGCCTTATTTAATGATAGAGGATGAAGATATAACAGTGCACAGAATCTGCTCTTTGCATTAGTTGTCAAGCATGTTAGTAATGAAAATATTTTCTGAATTATTGCTTGATGGAGTGACAATACCAGCAGGGGCCCCTAACCAATGTGAGTTTGAGACCCCTTATCTAGGCCTATAAAATATACACTCTTCCAGGAAACACTGACATCATGATACGGTCGATGAGTCGAAACTGCGTGCGCGTCCCCGCCCACCTGTAACAGAAACCGCCTAAAAAAGCTCGCTCCCGCTATTCCCTCCCCATTCAAGGTGCGGCAGAGGAACAGGTGCGTGAAGACTCGCAGAGACACGCTATAAATTGCAGAGACGCTTTATAAGTTGTACTATCACCGTTGTCTGCGAACCTATTTCCAGAAAACTAAGGAATACGCAAATAAACAAGACTTTTCAAGCAACGACGCAAACTTCGTGAAAACCCGCTCAGATTTTAAAGGAGTGACTGGGGGATTTGTACCTTCACAGCAGGTGGACGTCGTCGAGTCGTTGAGGAGGAGGAAGAAGAAGTAAAAATGGCTAACTCAGGTCTACAGATTCTGGGATTCGCCCTGGCCCTTATAGGCTTAATTGGACTGATAATTGGCACCATTTTGCCGCAGTGGAAGATGTCCGCCTATGTCGGGGACAACATCATCACGGCGGTGGCCATGTACGAAGGGCTGTGGATGTCCTGTGCGTTTCAGAGCACAGGCCAAATCCAGTGCAAAGTGTACGACTCCATCCTGCAGCTCAACAGTGAGTAAAGCCGACACTGCATCGTCGAAGTTAGTGGCAGAAGTTCAAGAGTTGATTTAAAAAGCTTATGTGTTTATCTGTTAGCTTTAAAAGACCTTGAAAACCCCGAGTATCTTACTTTTTCCTGTATCTATTGTAAGTCTTAAGGTGTATAGAAGTGTGTTTTATCGTACTTTATCTTATTTTGCTGCTTAATTTCTAGAGAAAATACCTGTGGTTACCGTGTAGCAGGAAATGATGTAACACACGGGCACCTGTTGGAGTGTAGAAACTGCTAACGTTTCTTTCAGCCGTCTTTTACAGCTCTTTGAATAACTCCTGTGGCTTGGGCTGACTGGTTTGGTCACTTATTAACTCCCCCCTTTTATTCTCCCAGAATGCAGTTATTTGGTTTAAAGCACGCTATGAGGCCTCACCTGCACTGAGACAGAGCAGCTCCATGACTCAGTGCCAGATCACTTATTTATTTAGTTTTTTTTTTTTCTTTATAAATATATAAATATATAAAAACTACTTTCTTTCCACTTGATAGGAGGGAGTTCCTGTAGCCATTGTTCAGCTCTCTCCCCCCCCCCCATGCATGGAAAAGCCCGAAGTGTAGGACTTACATTACACAGCCTAGGTAGTTAAGGTTAAACAACACCTGTATGAGCCACTGTTTAGTCAACAGTCAGAGACACCAACCCCACAAACAGTTGCTTTGTCTTTGGCCTACAGGTGATCGAATGAACAGAGAACCATTGTGTGCTATGTTTTGGGCCCTAAAATGTTGACTCTCTCACAGAATGTATGGGGAAAAACAAAGGTTAATGCAGCATTTAGTTTCACTTTACCAAAAAAAAAAAGTTTGTGCACATTTACATAATCAACAGGTTAAACAATTCCAGATAGGCCACACTTGCAGCTATAGTATGCCCCATTATGAGTGGTTCAGGGAAATGTAATGAAGTGAAATGGTTGTTCATTGGTAAGCCTGTGGGTTGTAGCAAAAAAAGAACCTCTAAGGCTAAATGAAGAAGTTGAGCAACTGTTAGCTTTCCCTTTAAAGTTCGATCACGAGTCCATACTGTATCTGTTTTTATGCCTTTCTTATCTCAAAGCAGTGGCTTAATGGGTCAATGGTACCATGCCAGTTGGGTTGTTGATCATACATGTTTCAATATCGACTGATTTGCCCCTGGGCATAAACTGCCAGAATGGCGCACACAAATGTTTTGTACATAGGTCCCTCCCTGATTTTATCTTGACACACCATATTCACTCGAATGCATTTACAGCTGTGTGTTGCTTAAAAGTTCACAAACTGGCCATTTCCTTCAGGTACCTTATGTGTTGGTTTGTTATTATTTGATTTATTATTTTTTCTATTGGCTTATCAAAACATTTGATAAAATATCTGTAGCACAGTGTCTTATCGCCTCGACAAACATGAACACAAACCAACTTTGATAAACCTTGTGTGATTAAAGCTGTGGTTAGATATGGAGCAAGTGAACAAATAATGGCTCAGTATTCGCAAATACTTGATCAGAATCGACCAACACATACCTGAAGTTTAGGAACAATTGATACCAAAACTAGGAAAAGTGTGGCAAGATTGGGACTCTTAAATCAAAGCCACTTTGGGCTTTCTTCACATTTTAAAGAGGACTTGTGTCCCCTTAGATAAGAAATGTCCACCTGCTGAAAGGCAGGCTGGGAGTACCTGGAATTGGGAGTGCCTTCCTTATAATGAAACCTGAAACCTGGTCAGACCTGTTTCTGACTTGCATAGCAGACAAACCCACACACCCACTCCCCCACCCCCCTTTAGAGTTTCTCCGGGCTTCCGGTTAGAGCCAGTTTCTGTGGCGTTGTTAGAGGGAGTGGCAGTGAGACACCAGAGACAGAAGCCACTGTGTTGTACATGAGCAGTGCTTGTTTATGCTGCCTTTTCCCAAATGGTGGCTTCTAGACGCATAAAACAGTGTTTTTTTTTTTTTGGTTTTTTTTTTTTTTAGTAGTTGTGTTATCACCACAAATCACTGAAATCACTAAAGCCTCTCAAATCTTGCCACACCTTTTCTCCCCATGTGCCTGTTTAATAAGTGTTGTCACATTAACTGATGGATTAACCCTATCCTGTCCTTTTTTCTTTTTTCTTTTTTTCATCCAGGTGCCCTCCAGGCAACTCGCGCCCTTATGATTGTTAGCATCATTGTGACTGTGGCTGGCCTGGGTGTAGCCTGCATGGGAATGAAGTGCACCAACTGTGGAGGAGATGACAAAACGCGCAAGTCCCGCATTGCCATGACTGGAGGCATTATCATCCTGATTGGATGTAAGAAGCCATTTTAATCCTATTTTTTTGATTCATTCTTTTGTTTCTTCTCCCTGGTGCAGTTTCAGTAACGTTCTTGTTTGCTTTCCCACAGCTTTGTGTTCCATTGTTGCCTGCTCTTGGTATGCTCACGACATCATCCAAGCCTTCTACAACCCTTTCACCCCCGTCAATACCAAGTAAGCACGTGTGAATTTAAGCTGAAAACGTTATGCACCACTTTTTCCCCGTTGGGTCTGAGCTACTTCCCTCTTTCTTTAATTGCAAAAGAAAAATGTGCATTGTCAAATAGAAAAGGTGCCACCCAACAATAAGTTGAACGTTTTCTTTAGCAGAGTACAATGCCTCCAAACATGTCGGAGGCGCTGGTTTATTTTAGATACCGGCTTCCGACCTCCTCCACCTTCTATCCAAACATTTGCATGAGTCCAGCCACTCTTCTAGTGCTGATGAATGTATTGTGCACGTTTTTAGTTTTATGTAAGCTTACGCTCTGCTGCCACCTGTTAACCCTCCTGACTCACTGTGACTTCTCTTTCTGAAGGTACGAGTTTGGTTCTGCCATCTTCATTGGCTGGGCTGGAGCATTCCTGGCTGTAGTAGGAGGTGCCATGTTGGCAGCATCCTGCCCAAGAGGGAAATCTACACCGAAGTATCCCATCTCCAGACCCCCCAGCAGCAAGGAATACGTTTGAATAGGACGGGACTCAGTGTTAGAGGCACTTTAACATTCATGCTAGTCCAACTCAGAGATTGAAACATTTGAAAAGCTGTATCCGAGGAGGTGATCATCACCTGTTTTTAATTTTATTTTATATTTTAGATCCTTCAGGGCTACCCTGTCATGTTACTGTATATTTTAACAAATGGATTAAATTTTGAAATGATGGCTGTTGACTTTATAAAGACCTTATTTGCCCTTGCCCTGTCTAGAGCTACAGTCAGTGCTTACTGATTTGTATACTACATGGTATACTGTCCACTTAGTTGACACCTGTGAAGCACTAAGTTTAAAATTAAGGTGAAACACCCATAATAACATACAACTTCGTATGTAGAAGATTGTTCACATGCTGCATGCAACAATTTACAGCGCATTAAAATGCGCAGTGTGTTTGGGGAAACTGTTTGAACTGAATCTACATCAGATATGGAAATAGACCACTTCCACCATTTGTTACTGTGTTGGCTGACTCCATAGAGGTTAAACATCTGGCACCTGAGAAGCAATTTGCTACCATTATTTCCATGTATATGTGCCTTATTTATATGAACACAGAAAATCATTCGGTACCATTGTAAACTATTTTTGTTTTTAATCAAGTGCCAGAGTGAAATTGTAACAGTAAATTACAGTGAACTAAATCCTTGCAGTCAGATTACAAATGTTTTTGTTGACATTCATACAGCAACAGATGTTGTGAGCGATGTATTTGTTGACTTGTTCTGTAATAACAGTTTGTGTGAATGGGCTTGGCTTATTGCTGCAGGTTGTTTTTAGTCTCAATAGCTGTTGCTACACTCATCAAATTTTCAGTTTTTTTAAGGACATTTTAAATTGTGATTTTGCAAAGTTTGTGTTGTACATAAATAAAAGTGGAAAATGTACTTGTTTTTGGCTTGGGTAAATGCCTTTATTCTTAAATAAACATAAATAAACTTGCATAAAAGGGAATGCAGCTCAAAGTGCTTTACTAGTTAAATAAAAAACATGACCATTTAAACAGCTTAAATACATTTAAAATGCACCATACACAATTATAAAGTACACACAGGATTGTTTTGCATCCTGTGAAACACTGGCATGTGCAGGCATTATTTATGAACATATAACCCTCAAACATGCAGTAAGCTGGCATTTAAACGTTGGTGATCAAACATGACGGACTCAGCTTGCAGATGATTTTCCTACTGAGGCTGGAACCTAAAATCATCAGGGTCTTTACTCACTTCACTCTGGCTGGGAGCCATCTTCCTTTGGGTTGATAGGCATACAGAATCATAATGGCTAACAATATGAAAGTTGCTTTGGTTTTACTGCCACCTTGTGGCGTGTATGGGTAACTGCTTTGAGTTGAGTAGACACTTTATTTACTGGATGGATGAATTTACTGTATATTATATTTTGAAGTATCATTAAAAGTATTATTGTATATCCCAGCAAATTCACCTCATTCCTCCTGTCTTTTTACAGTGTCTCATCTCCTCACTTTGTCATTTTAAGCCTTCAAGTTATGATTCCTACTAGGTCTTGCTCTAGTTTCTCCGTTTTCCTCTGTTCCTATTCTGCCTGCCATTCTCTAATCATTATTCTTTCCTCCCCTCAGGTCAGATCCGAAAAGTAAAAATAATAAAAATTTTACTCCTAAGTGGCCAAACCGTCTGACCCCAGTCTGCCTCCAGTCTGCCTCCGTCCTATAAACTCACACAATGCAACCAAACCAGGGAACTCTTTTCTTCCATTACCATACGATTTTATATCTATGCTTTGTGTACTTTGAGAAAATTGATAATCCTGATAATAACTGGGTTTCATACCCAATGTATTAATCAAATGAACATTTGCTAATTTGTTTAATTTTGCAGATTTTAGGACTCCTTCGCTCCTCCTCTCTGCTGGAATTTAAACATTTGTATTGGTTTAAATTCAGACCACAACTGGCTCTTCTAATCTAAAGGGCAGGTTGGTAGGGCTCTTCATGCCAGTAAATCCAGGCCATCACCTCATACATGTCTGTGCTACTGAATCACTGAATGATGATGATGAATTACCACTGTCCATCCCCGTTTTCATCACCCTGACAGTAAATGATGCACTACTCTATTTTAAGTGGTCATTTATTGGACCGTTAAAAGACAAAATGGGAACCCACTACTCAAACTGTCTTCACATAAACAAACATGCACACACACTGGTTCTTGAATGATTTGAGTCCTGTGCCTGTTTTTTAAAGCTGCACAGGAGTGTAATACAGCGTAATATACACCCTATGCCCACTAGCCTAAATCACAAAGCTTAGCTGCAATGGATAAATGAGCCTCAGAATTAAATTTAAACTTATTTTAACTTGAAATTAAATGATTCTCCATGCACACAAAATAAAGAATCCAAACTTCAGGGTTACAACAATAAATCATCCATGCTTTACATAACCTTGCATGTTATTACTTATAATTGCAAGATGACAAATTTAACCCATGGCCACTACAGCAAGGACCAGTTCCACCAGGTGAGCTACCAGGGCACCCCAGATTACACATTTTGAGGTGTGGCTAATTTCCTCAGTGGTTTGTGGAACCTCAGGATGTAATGCTGTCAACTGCTGCAACATTCTGCCTGAACAAAGTAACGTCATTCAGAACAAATGTTCTAATACACAGGAAAGAGCAGTGTACAGTTCGTAACCAATGCAAAATTCAAAAGCTATCTTATATTCTACACTTTAAAAGAAACACAACAATTCTCTGTGTTTAAAGTTTTAATAGTAGATTGTTGCACATATAAAAATCAAACTTTGGAAAATGATCATTTAACCGCATTTATCATCAAAATGGCCAAAATGATCAGTTCTCATTGCAGAGAAATAGAAGGACAACATTTCTACGTTAGTTTATTTAATCAATTGAGATAGTCCATCCAAACCCACAGCATATTCAAAGTCATACAAACTTAAAATGGTTTCTTGAGAACATGGAATGATCTTCTGCTAGAACAGGCCTCATGCATTTACATTTTTAATATTACTCTGACCGGTCAAATGGACACAGAATGTGTGGCTTTATTAAGCTTGAGTGCAGGTTGGAATATCTTAAAACATTTGAACATCTGCAAACCCAAGTTTGAAGAGTTACAAGCAACTTATAATTGAAAAACAAAAACAAAATAACCCCAATTCCTTCATGCATTCAGTCACTCACAGAGTCAGTACTCAACCATTGGCCTTTTTGCTCTTAGTAGTCAAGGCAATACACGTGACAAGTGAAGCAGACCAATCTCCACTAGAACTGAAATGTGTAGGGTGTTAATTAAGGTTGATGCACCTTCTTGCTTAATGGTTGATTATTTGCGGACGGTAAAATACATGAAACATTACAAGAATATTTATTTTTCTTATACAATGTTCCAAACCGAAAACAGGAAAGTGGACAGTGTGTAGTCGCGGGCTGTTTACCTTACGAAATCTCACAATAGCATAAACATTCAAAACGCTTCAAAAAGTGCAAAGTTTTTTATGTTCATGATGGTACGAGACAAAATCAACTTTATACCAATATATTGTGATCATTACTGCTGATGTCCACCTGACTTGGCCGACATTACCCATGTTTTACTGGCTGTTGAAAATGGATTTGAATGTAAAGTTTCTTCAGCTGCTTTGTTACTAATCTTGTATGTGCTTCTAAGTGTGTTTAATAATCTGATGTATTTTCTTTTGTTGCTGGAGGAGGCCAAATCAACCTTTACTGTATCTATATCAAAAACACAGATATCCTGCGTACTCCGGGTGCCAACCACCTAGCCAGAATTTTATTTACACATTTACAAAGATGCAAATTTGTAGGCTGGTTCTCCCAGGGTTTATTGAACAAACCAAATAATT
>NW_023339763.1:18343849-18365833 GCF_004916995.1 Morone saxatilis | reverse complement strand
AAGGTGTTGGAAGAGGAAAGACAATGAAACACCCCAGTGCACTGTCAATGTACACATCGTCTCTTTAGTCTCTTTATACAAGAGGGCAGGTGGAGCTGGACTAGACTCAGGATTAATGGGGTGTGAATGAAGTGGGAGGCACAGAGTTTGGCTTCAGAGGGTTTGAGAGGTGCTATGGGTATAAACAAGTCATAAAAAGAGACAATAAAACTACTGAGACTGCGATATTAAGCATCCTTCACCGTCTGTCTCCACTTCCACAGATCTGCAATAACCTGAAAAACAAAGACAAAAAAAACATCTGTTAACATGGTGGACCAAGTACCACATTTAAAATGTCTCATAAGAAAGAATCAAGACCAAAGCAATTCTATTCTCATCTGCTTCTGCACATAAACAGAGAATTCAGTGCATTTACTTTAACAGTACTTTCACTGTGTGAGATTTCAAAGTTTGGGACTTTGGTTCCCCCTAGTGGCAGGATATATATATATATAAAAAAAAAGGGTAATAAGCAACACAGACGGGGCAGTTTCAACTAGGACCATCTCTCTTTTTTCCCCTTTTATAAATAACTGAATTTGAAAGATGCTATTTTATTAATTTTCTGTGAACTGTCAAAGATTCAAAATAAAAAATGTAAATTAAAACATGCTCTAATACTTTTAACCTTTTAAACTCAATTCTAAGATTCATTATTCATATGAGACCACAGGTTATTTGTCTTAGCTTGTACAGTAAACTAGTAGAATTTAGGACACATTACAGCTTTTAAAAAGGAGAAGTCAGTAAAAGTTAGCCATGACCTGAGTTTCAACTAGATTGGAGTCTGAAAACGTCAAAGTAAATCCAGACAGATGTCAGCTCAGGAATAAGAAGCATCAGCAATACCAAATTTGTCTTCACTATTATATTCCCTATATGTACAAAACTTTTTATAGGCAATTCATTTACAAAGTAGTTTTGTGATTCATTTTCTGAGGCAATTTAGGACTACAGGTGTTTAATTATTGGCAGGCACTGTGAACTTGTACTGTACCTTGGCATCTGAGACTTTATAACCATGCTTCAGAAAGTTCTCAAACTTGGGCTGGAGTTTAGGTAATGATACTCCCTGTAAAAGAGAAAGAATAGCAACAAATGAGCAAGTTAGTCAAGCCATGTATTATATTTTCAACTGGGGGAAAGGATCACAATAAATCAAAAAGGACACCAACCTTCTTCACTGCCTCCATCATCTTGGCTTTAATCTCAGGAGGTGATAAATTTACTTTGGGAGTTGCTGGGGCTTTAGGGGACTTGTCACCCTTACCTTTAGGGGTCTTCTCCTATAAAGAACATAGGTTGAGATATTAGAGAAAATGAGACAAATTTCTTATGAACTGGAGAAATTAATGTGAACAATGAATCTTTATAATTCCTGAAAATATTTATTATCAGACTGACAAAGTCCAGTGTATGTAAACCAGTGGTTACCTGTTTTTTGGCTGGAGTGCTGACTTTAGAACTCTTGCCATTCTGAGCAGGAGCTTGTTTGGAGGGTGTCGCCTTGACCTGTAACAAATAAAGAGCTATTGGTGAGAAACGGTGCAAGTTGCAAGGACTGCCAAAACTGTATGAAATAGGTGCTTGCCTTAACAGGAGACTCTTCTTCCTCGCTCTCCTCTTCCTCATCATCATCCTCCTCATCGTCATCCCTAAAAAAACAAAGACAATCATGGTTAAAAATTAAAAAACAATCAGATAGAAAGTGATCCATCAAAATCCAAATGACAAGGAAATGTCTTTACAATTCTCCCAACTACATTTAGAAGTGGTTTAGAACGGATTTAAATATCCAATTGTACATGTTTAAGGTTCCATCATCATCCTTCAGTTATCTTTAACTAGCACACATTATGCCAAGAGGCTCTTTACACGTAATGTGAGCGGTTTTGCCATTTTACTAAAAACAAAAGAAACAATTAAGAATAGACTAAGTTCATATGGTGCTCTGTTATTATCACTACTTCTTTAAGTCTTACATTGGAAAGTCAAATATTTCCCTGCTGTCTGTAATGATGCCACAGGTGTTTGGTTACAAGCAGTTGAGCTCCAAACTGTTTGTGCTGAAATATTGCTAACTGTTTCTCAGGTAGCAATACAAATCAGAGATAAACACGAGCCACATATCATTTCCATTTAAAGAAAAGGCACATCTGGAGACACACCTGTAAATCAAGCTAACATAGAACAGCATTTGCATCACATCAAAAATCCCCTTGTAAAGAATCAACATCAAGCAAATGAAGAGAGAAAACCCTAAAACCCTCTGTCATACAGGTGCCTACCCTGCCCGCTGGCATCCAGGTGAACTTAACATGCAGTGGAGCTGTGCCTGACTGAAGTCCGAGGGAAAGAAAGGACTGCCATTTGACACAGCTTACCATTTAGTGTTGACTAGTGCTCAAAATCATTGAATATCGCTGGAAACGTTTGAGAAAGGACGAGCCAAACATGTGGTTCCAACGCAACACATTCTGAGATGTTTAAAAAAATGGATTGTCCAATGTGGCAAGACAGTGTAAAACTGGCACCAGAGTGTGAGCTGTTAAGATATAAATGTAAATTTGACTTTGACAAAGTGTTAAACTATTGTTGAATAACGTAAAATGTAATATTTTAGATATATTATTTGATTTAAAATGTGCATTGGTTTGATACACATTGAACAGAGCAGTTTGAGTGTTCAAGTTATGAACCTCACTCTGTTCAAGTGTATGCCTGTGTGAATGTGTGCAAAGCTTGACACTCACTCGTCATCTTCATCATCATCATCGTCATCCTCCTCCATGTTCATTTTCATTTTTTTCTGTAAGAACGTAAAAAACAAAAAAGGTTATGTCAACTGTATTTTTGACAAATTAGAAACAAAGACAGTAGAGGATGCAAAAACAAACCTGAGACTTGATGGCAGGGGAGGAAGCGGGCCTTTTCTTTGATGTTCTGACATCTTCCTCCTCCTCTTCGTCATCGTCGTCATCATCTTCATCGAAAGACTGATCGGCCTCCATCACTTTAAAAACAAGTTAGAAGTGTTAGACTAGGTTTAAACCACTATTTAAACTTCAATGCATAACCCCGAGCCATCCACACAATCACTTAACACTTTCCCCCCAGACTAGTTAAAACATCCGTTCAATCTGGTCAAATACTCACTGACGAGGTGCTGTCCACTGATATGGATTGGACCGGAACCTGCCTTCAGACGGAAAACAGCTGGGGGTGTGATTGTGAAACCGCCGAGACACACCTGCAACAAACACTTGCATTAGCATCCACGTTGAACAGTGCTGAAAGGTGCAGTCTGCAGTAACTGGGTGCTCCTAGGGTTTGGAGTTCAATAACCTTAAGATGGTTGGTAACTAGCAGCATTTAAAATAATAAAAAGTATCCATTTTCTGAGACAATGCTGTTGACAAGCAGCATTATTCAACCAGTAATGCCTTCCACTCGTGTGGGTGGCTGAAGGGACACTGAGAAGTGTACATAAGCAAAGGCAAGAAGTAGTTTACTTACACTTGGCAGGGTAGAGGGTTTCAGTGAGACCAGTGCTGCCTTGATTTTCTGTCCCTCTATGTCTTGTCCTTCCACCTCCACCATGTGAAGTTCATCTTTCGTGCTGGGGTCCACACAGGCCTGGAGAAGGCAAGGAAACAGTGGACTGTAATTCTATGTTACGCTTTAGCTCTGGCGCTCTGTTCAAACAAACTCTGGTGTGTTCAAATCACGCTACGCTTGAATCCATCTGCTGATAAACTGTCAAGAACGCCATCTGTGTAAGAGCTGTGAATATATGGGATATCATCTGCTAACCATGGTGGCATATATTATGCATCACTTTCTTCATGCGTCAGAAACTGGAGGTGTTAGGCTGGTGTCCTATTCCGTGTAACTGAGCACTTCAAAAGGTAAGTGAAACAATCCCTCCAGAATATAACAGTAAAGATGCTTCCTTTTTTTGGACACCATTTACGGCGTATAGGTTACTACTAACACTGATCATCATTTCTTTTACACAAGAAAAGAGGAATAAGCACAGTCCCATATCATATGAGACTATCATTGTGCCTCTTCCATACAAACAGATGCATGTTAAGAGCGGGCTCAGAGAGCTACTGTGGATGACAGCCTGTAGCTCATTGCACCACTCCCCCAACCTGACTACATATTCAGCCTGCTTGATATCGTCTGGGGGCCTGGGAGGCATTGTATCTTCAAACAGTTCACACATAGTGAGCACGCTCAGAACGAACGCCAGACTGCCTCTGATCTGGGGGCTTTTGTCGGCCATCTTCCAAAACTGTGCCACAATTTGCTCACTGAAATTTGATTTAGAAACTGACTGATTCAACAAAATGAGAGGGAGGAACATTGGTAAGAAGCAAAGTGACAGGCATTATGTACATCCTATTCAGTGTGAAGTGTGTGCACGTTTGCACCCTGAAACTACAGTGGGGAACAAAGTTAAACATCAAACTGTTTTGTTTTTTTGGGGGGGGGGGGCTTTTGTGTTTCACGCTCATGTATGTATTTTAGTTGCATATACAGTAATTATTTTGCCAAAGAAAATGTGTGTAACTTAAACACCAAGCATGAGATGGTGGTACTTTTTTTTAGCCACCTTAGAAAATAGCATCTCGTTTCATAACTAACTACATCACGCAGCTACAGGCCCGCTTCAATTACAAATTAAAGTTTTCTTTCGCCACTTAGGATTGTGTCTGCTTCACATTCTGTTTCTGTGCCGCATACACGCGGAAGGAAGAATCTTACACTCCAAATGTTGAGTGGAGGACCACGACTTCCCTTGATACTATCCTTAAAGCGGTGGGAAATAAACAGCAAAAATGGTGGTCCGCAGAGGAAAATGGAACGTCTAAAGTCGTAACAAATAAGATGTGTTATGTTTCCCCTGTGAACACCTGAGATCACAGGGCACTTACCATCCTTAGATCTAGCTGATGCTCAAACTCATCGTCCTCAGGGTTGAAAACCACCTCCTTTCCGGCTTCCAGCACGCACCCTGATGAAAATATTTAAAATTAGCCAACAACTTATGTTAAACAATTTTAGAGCTGAAGCATATAAATAGTTAACATCTGAATCCGTGACAGACAGGAAATCATTTGGGTGTAAAGTGCTGTACTTCGAGAGCACACAAGAGGGCGCCATACAGACTACTGATGAATATTTCCACATGGCCTGTTTCCACATGGCCTGGAGTCACCTCAATTAGGAGCCAACTATACTATAAGTTCACTGAAACCTATATAGTGCACATTCAACTACACTATTATTGTACAACACAGAGGGCAACGGCAGATAAATACCATTTCACTGTACTTCTAAAGTTAAGATAGCTTTTCAATACATTTTGGTAAAACTAAGTACTTTGGTGTACACGGTGGTTTCACGCTACTACAGATTGCTCGTCCCTTGTCTGGAAAACAATTCTCACGTTCATACATCATTTATACTCACTGGGACTGAATGCTTTTCACATTTCAAAGTGTGTAAAAATGAGTTTGTCATTTCCCTACAGTCAGAATCCTCTCGGCTTGGTTACTCATTATTTCCAACCATCACATCTATCGTTAGTGTCGACTGGGTGATGGGAAATGTATGCCGATATAGTGCGACTTGATTATAATATGAGTTTATTCAGTGACAGTGGCATTATGTGGCTCTAAAGTCAGGGGAGCACTCCGAGGTGTTCGCTGTGTTGGAGTCAAACGAGGTGAGGAAGAGTGTGAAGAGGACGTCAGCGGGGTCCGCGTGTGTTTCGACCCACGTTGTGATCGCTTTTACCAGCGACCTGAAAACAGCCAGGTCTAACTTTATCATAAAGTCTGCGGGTACAGCACACAGAACGGCCATTACAATGTAAAACAGCGTCAACGTGTCGCGTAAAGAAAACGCTTCAATATTAACATTGTTCACAAAACACGGGCGCCGCCATGTTGAGAGTGAAACACGTGTGTGGTCTGAAGACGCACTCTTCCCCAGGACTCCTTCAACCTCCTGCTACTGTTTTAAAATTAATTTAATTAATTAATAACGCCACATATTACACTTTAAACGATTCAACATGGCGATAGCAACGTTACCTTCCATTATAGAAGAGCAAATGCTGCCAAACAGCTACATTTAGTCGTTTTCTTGTCTCATTTTCAGCAGCCCAACACGAGGACGCGTGCTGTTCTACATCTACAAGTGACATACGACATGCAGAAGTTATCTCACCGTAAAGGAAGGTCTGTGGTGCCATTGGTTCTTCGTCTAAGCCGTTCATTTTGTTGAGATTAAAACGCTGACAACCTGCTGCCTGTCTGCGGTAGAAGAATAACCAACTCCTCCTAGGAAGCGCTAACTAACGCGGGACTCCGCCTCCTCGCCTCGCTTCTTCTTCTCGGTGCCATGCTGAAGAGAACAAGACACGTAGACAGGAAACAGCGCCCCCGACTGTACCACAAAGGGTAGCGCACACTACACAGTTGTAGCTGTTGCTTGCTGGTGTTTTAAGAATGGCAGTTTTCCATGAGATGTTCAACAAAGCCCTGAAATATTCTGGTGTGCAATATAATCCAAAATCGGAATGGTTGTTTAATTCTGATGTGTTTATGTTTGCTGACTATTTAAGTGTTCTCCTATATCACTTTAGCAAAGATTTTTCGTCAGTGATATATTTTGTTGTGGATAATTGTTTGTCTTTATTTTTTAGACCTCTGTGCTATTTTTTTTTTTTTTAAAGTACAGTATAAGTAGGCCTACATATATTCTCTGGATGTGGCTCATGTGAATCTGAGGTGTTTTGTAAGTCCACACATTCTGGGCATGGTTTTATGAATGTAATGGAAAGTAACATGATAAATAAAAATTTAATGTCTATTCCAGAAAAGTAAATACAAAACATAGCTTTTTTAGAATAATAAAAACACACAGTATGTAGCAAATAACAGACAGTTAGAAATACTTATTGTAAAACTTGTAATTTATTCTCAGACAAACATATTTTTACATATTTTGTCAGTGGGACCAGAAGGTGTTGTATTTCTAAAGATGACTGTGTTAAAATAATTACAATTGGAAAAATGTTCCACATGATAGAATGTTTTTCCAGTTGTAATTGGTTTATACAACTTGGACCTCTGTAGGGTAAATTCACATGGGTGTTATTGTGCTCTGCATGATTACACTGTTTTCTGTTTGATTAGCTGACATATGGGTGAGCAATATAAGGAATAAACGTTAGTAAGGTATTGGGCCACTATGAGCCAAATGGCTTGAATTCTGGGGATTGTGAAAGTCACAGCATGGGATTCACATAATTTTACACATCAAACCATTCAGTGGCTCTTTATGGATGCATCTCTATTTGTTGTGTTCTGTCTACTCATTGATTTAGGTTACTTCCTTGATTTATGGTTAAATTATATATCTTTTGTGCATACACAGAATAAATGCACACAGTCATAGACACACACATATGCACACATTTGCATACAAGAGAGAACAACTGTAAAGTAAGACACCACTCAATTTAAGAATTTACATATTTATTTTTATGGCTTAAAATTAATATTCTGTCTGTGAGATTTAACAACTCTGTTCCAAACCAAGATATCAGAGACCAGAGGCTGTATTGTCACACTGATGTACCATACAGCAAAGAGCTGCTCCACTGACAGCAAAAAGAACAGTGATAAATATTTTAGTGCATAAACTACTATGTCCTAGTGAGTTTTCTATTATAGCGATGACTCCCCAGACACCCTGACTCACAGACAACCATCTGCAGGAGTCATCCTGTTCTGTCTGTACCTGTAATGTACACCAGTGTGACGTCACAGGCCTGATTTGGATGGAGGAGGCAGTGCCAAATGTTAACTAATACAGATGGAGCTGCCCTCAGTGTCATCAAATTATCACATTCCAAAGCTGACATTCAATGGTATTTCCCTGCAAGATTATCTGAGACTTTCTCATACCAGGATTTCATCAGACGGACCCATCTTCCTACCATATTTCTTGTATATTACATACCAATGAGCATGATCAATAACGCTGTACAATACAAATATTTTACTGTTAACACTGTCTTCATCTCCGACCTTGATCACCTGTCACCTGTGCAAATAAAGATATTAGTTTGATGATCACAAGCCTCTTACAGGCGAATTAGTCAACAAATAAGTTTTGTGGGCACTTCATCATGAAATCCAAAATGAATGCACATTTTTCACAATACTTTTTTTTTCGTACATTTTTGACAACACACCGATTTGACCACAAGAAGCTAAGCAGCAGGTGAAAATATAAAGGAATTAATTGATGTCTTCATCCTTTTTCACTAAGTTCCAACATAGACAGAAAGACACACACACACACCATATAAGACCCAGGAAACGTACTGCTTCCAAAATGTTTGGCTTTCTACTGGAAGCTTTAGACAGACAATATAAGCATCAGACAGACTCAGCAGGCAAGCGACAGCCAGGTCGACACAGGAGTACAGGGGTCACTGCAACAGTGATACCAACACATGGCATTTAAAAAAATGTCACATCTGTCAGACACTAGATGCATGAGCTAAATATAGAAGTCCTTATGGCCAAATTCCCATAACAGCTATGACAAATGTTTGGAGATGAATCAGAACCTCTTGCAAAAGCATGCATTTATTTTGGCAAAAAATAAAGTTCAGCTGGTTGAGCAATAGCTTTTTGCTGGTTGGGAGCAGCCTTGTAATGTTGGAGCATCTTTATCTTTAACAGGACTGAGAGCAATGTCTTTATACGTCCAAGTCTGTCACATTAGTGACTTTGTATTGTGTGGAAAAAAACTCAGCAGGAAAGCTAAAAGCATTCCAGTCCAATCCCTTCATTCAAGTCATTGTGGGGCATTCTGGCTGTATCCAGACCACAGTTTGATGAGATGGGAAGAGAAGGAGAGACCAGACGTATTGCACATATGCATCCACACACACGCACTCACACCAAGCCCTCTTATTTCCTATGTCTTTGTCTCCATCATCTCCTCTGGTCCTACATCACGTTTTCGAACAGCTGCATGGATCTCATCATGGTTTCATCCTGCGGAGAGAGAAGACAGTCAATCAGGGCAGAAGGATGCAATAAGCTGGCAATGTACCCCTGCATATAGTATAGAAAACCCTGCTGTATATGCTGCATGAAGACCACAGCTTCCAGATACAACATAATTTCTCTATTTAACTTCAAACAAAACATCAGTTCCAGCTGTTTCAGAAGGACATGTCAAAGTTTGGACACTTTAAGTCTATATTATTTGTGAGTCTATTTTCTCTGCATCTGTAGGCCTCAGTTGGACTTAAATATAATTTGTGTATTTATGTGTACTGTTTGAGCAGGTCAAACATAATCTATGTATATCTACATACACTTACTAGCTTTTGGAACCTTAAACTGCTTCTCATGGTTTTCATTGTGGTTAACAGCTCAAAAAGACTCATAAGTGCCTTTCTTTAAGTTTAGATTTAATTATTCATATTGTTCCCCAAAGGTCAAGAATGAACTTTCATGCTCAAACTTTGAATGTATTTTTACATACATATAAAACAATGTAGAGGAACATATTTAAGTAACTGTACTTTAGATAAATTCATGCTTACATATTCTTCCCACTTCAGTCACATATGGTAAAAATTGTTATATATATTTTCATATTATTACATATAGAATTGGACAACTCAGATGTAGGACAACATATACCTCCTGGCAGGCTATGATAAACTCCTCTAAAGTCACCACTCCATCTTTGTTTTTGTCCATTTTCTGTGGAAAAAACATTGCAATATAATGTAAATCAGTATGACATAAAAGCACATTTTGAATAGTTATGTTGTTTTAGAAATGCATGTGTAGGAAACTGTTCTATCCACTATCACTATGGAACACAGTATGGAGAATAACAGTTTTTTAAAAAAGGTGAAAAAATAAGTAAGGACTGCAAAGTTGCTATATGTAAACATATGACTGCTAATGATATAAACTTTATAAGCCTCAATAAGTCTCAATAAAACCATAGGGGTTCATTCGGGAAGCTCCTCGGGTATAATGAGAGGCATTAGGAGTCAGATTGTTTTTCCTCACGCTATGTAAACACAATGGGTTTAAAATCACCTCTCACTGTTAACAAAAAGGCTTTATTCATATTAATCTTATATATTATGAACCTGAAAAAAGGCATCCACATGCTGCTGGGAGACGTCTCCCTTTAGTGCAGGGTAGGTGTACTTTCCCATCATGTCATAAATGGCCCTCACAATCTCAGTCATTTCCTGAAACAAGAAAAGATTGACACTGTGGTGAAACACTGACCTTAGATGGCTAACAGAACACTGTAGCTATACACTGTGAGAGCAGAGTCTCACCTCTCTGTTTATGTAGCCATCTTTGTTAATGTCATAAAGGTGAAACGTCCACTCAAGCTTTTCTCTCAGTGTTCCTCGCAGCAGTATGGACAACCCCGTTACAAAGTCCTGGCAGCAATGGAACAGAAGACAAACTCAGATGGGAGTACAGAAATCAAACATATTTGAAATAAAATGCAATTGCAAAGGAGGATTTTACCTTAAACTTAATGGAGCCATTGTTTGTAGTGTCAAATGCATTGAAAAGATAATGTGCATACATGCTTGCATCTGTAACACACACACAAAAAATAATGTGTAAGGTTTCCTGTTTCCAAAATGCTACACAGAGCAAAGAAATAGATGAAAACATTGCACTTTACCTCCATGAGGGAAGAACTGTGCGTAAATGTGTTTAAATGTCTCCTCATTTACCACACCACTGGGACATTCCTGTTGGGGAAAAAAATAATAATTATGAATTAAGGTTACTCTACTTGATGAAATCAATGGGATTTTGACCCCCCTATTCAGCAGAACTGTGCAGTCTGAGTTATGTTACTAGAAAATGACAGAAAATGAATAGTTCCCAGCAATTGTTAGCAAGGTCTTTGATTGAGGATAGTTTCGGAAAAAGCTCCTGATTTTTTTATTATTATTATAATTTATTATAATTATTATTATATTATTATATATTATATATTATTATATTATATATTATTATAATATTATTATATTATTATTTAGATGGATTTATCTGTTGTCTCACAGACACAACTAGCCAAACAGCTGAACTGCTGGACTGGATTTAAACTGACTGCTCCTAGATTAAAACATCTTTGGTAAATTGTTTCATATTCATTATTGGTGATAACAGGCCTGTCATAGATACTGAATATCTGGCCTGTAAAAAAAAGTGTTTGATGCTATGTTGACCACAGTGTCTGCTGGTAATTGTAGTAATGGCATTGCATGCAGACTTGTAGCATAATGTGTTGTCATGTGTGAGTTGATTGTGTGGCTATATTGTGTAGGCAACCAGCACCACTTTTTTAACCTTTATCTGATCATGGTTTTGAAATAGCCTATCAGAAGTTGTGATTCTTAAATATCAGCAGGTTGCTGTTTAATGATAAATCCATGGCACTGTCCATGGGGGTGAAATAACACACCTCATTGGAATCTACATTTCTCTCCAGTCCTCCCTCCCAGCCTGTTAGTCTGTATTTTCTTTTTGCAACTTTTTGGCTGACATGTTATGTTGCATTATTAATCAGGCTATGTTGTTCATTAAGACAATCATTACAGTGTGGGTCCTAATTATTTTCTTGTCATACATACATACATTTCATGTCATACATAAAAGATGGTGACCATGGTAAACCCGCTACTGTAAACATCAGCATGTTAGCATTGTCTTTGTGAGCCTGTTAGCATGCTATAATTAGCATCTTAGATGGCTGTAGACTCGTAGGCTGCCTTCAGACTGCAGGCCAAATCACATGAAATTGGATCTTTTCAGTCTTGATTTGGGCCACTTTGGCTACGTTCACACCGCAAGTCTTAATGCTCAATTCAGATTTTTTGCTCAGACATGATTTTTTTGTTTTGGCTGTTCACATGCGCAAAAGAACAATAACAAGGACATCAGACACAGCACGCTGTTGCACTAAAGTTAGGGAGGTTAGGTCAGATTTGGGCCACTTTTGCCTGCAGTCTGAATGGGGTCTTTCTTATGTGGTCCAAATCAGATACAGGTCTGATCCTTTTCAATGTGACCACTGTGTGAACAGTCACATCAGAATTCACGTGACATTTCGTCATGCAGGTCACTTCAGGACCACAACTGGAATCTGATGTGCTGTAATGTGAACAGCCAAACAAAACAAATCAGATCTGAGAATGTAGCCTTAGTCTTGTTCAAATAGGAATGATCTGCATGGCTAGATACCATTAGTGTTAAATGGGAAATTGGAATTAGGGTGATCTAAATCTTTAATGTTTGAAGAATGCAGAACGTATGCTGTATGTAGCAATGTAATCTAATAAAATCAGAAAGTGATGATATTACATTCTTGAAGCCACGATAGAGGATCTGCAGCTCCTGTTTGGTGAAGTTAGTTTGGGCTTCCAGTTGCTCAAGACCCTCTGGCCTGTGACACACCGTTGTCATCTCAAGCTCATCATCTGTTTTATCTAACAGGGAAGATAAAGATAGAGACACAGAAAGAAATATACTTATTACACAGAATCATGTCAAGAATTCTACAATCCCTGTCTAACATTTGCTCTTCCCAGTCCAGTCTAATATGAAAACTATAACATGCAGAAAAGAGACAACTCAGTGAAGCTTGATAATGTTATGTCAGCCAGAAACAAATAAAAAATGTGATTAAACAGCAGAAAGGAGCGCTCACAGAGGTAGCAAGAAGCAGCAGAATGATAAGGCCAAAGAGGATCACATCGAGGTAAAAAAAATGATAAAAAGCACAGTTTTAAGAAGAACTTGAAAAATAGATTTCCCCTTAGGAGTTGAGGGTTTTTATTAATGGCCACATGGTGCTCAGTATCGGGTGCTATGGAGATGCATGGTGGTTAATGATGTGAATAGCTCTGTTCTGCTCTGGGCAAGTGTTTGTCACTACGACTGTCTCCTGCTACAGGGCAAATACTATCCCGACATCCGGCAGTGGACACAATCCACACACCAATGAGTTCTCCAACAAGAGCAAATATCTGGGAGAAAACAGATGCATAAATTGCTCTCTGGAAGTCTTTATTGGTTACACTGACAGCTGCACACCCTTGGAAAAAACAAAACCTAGTAGGCTGTTCAGACACATCTACAGCCTTATATTGGTGGTGGCAGGACAGCGTATTTACACATTTTTATATCCCCACTGGTTCCTAGCGATATGCTTTGCTTTTATGAAGTGATAGTACTATATGCCAATGCTGTAGTACTGGAGTCTGGTCTCTGACCCGATTTTTCTATTGTCTCGGACTTGTGTTGGACTCGTTGGACTGGGTCTTGACTCGTCCTCAGCTAGTCCTGGTCTTGGACTCGACAAAGGTGGTCTTGACTATGCTATATCATTGTCGTAATTATTTTAACCAATGAAAGCCATAACTTGACAAACTAGTTTTATAGCTGTGTCAGCATCAATCGGCTCAGTCAGCCTATAAGAAAAGGAGATTAAAACGAATATTATCTTCCTGCTTTTTGGATGTCGGCGATGACTCATTCATTGCAGCCCATTCAGAGGCGGCGTCAAGATTAATCCTCAACACTGTAACTGTATCATGCATCATCTGCCAGAGGCATTCCTAATTTGAATTTGATATCAGATACCATGTTGGTCATCCACTTTTTAGCAATTCCCTGAGGCATCGACTGTATGCAATGATAATATGAAAGTAAGGTCTACTTAGCTGCATTTGTGGCTTTGAAGAAGGAAGAATAATTGCTTCTACTTTTATCTTTGTATCATCCTCATTTGGATCCAGTTTGTTATTTATTGGATCTCTGTTTCAGTCCATGCAAAAACAACTATCAGTACACCACTTGCAGCTGTACACATTCATATAGTGTTTACTGAGATCAAAGGCTTACAAATATGTAGGTTGCATACAGTATTTATTAATGAGGGTACCCACTTAGTTTAATGCTGATTTAGAAATAATTGAAAAAAATATGAGTTTGAAAGAGATCTTCCAGATGCAGGGGGAATTAGAATAATAACCCAGAGAGATACTATGCCAGCTAGTTTAAGCAGTTTATTGTAAGCTTAGCACATTCTGAGACATATTTCCTAACCCTTTTCACAGATTATCCCCCTTTTAGCACTACTTCCTTAAGGTCTCTGTTTACTGAATGCTGAACTAGTGTGGGATATTTCTAATATTTACTGTCAGCTATCAGAACATATAGCATGTGGTTATTTATGTGTTGCTTTCTCTCAATCTTCCCTCCATCTTCCTCTGAGCTCCATCCTGCGATCTCCCTGCCTCTTGTTGTCATGGGGATAGACAGCCAAGATGAATTTGAACAGTGGTGTGTATACTGGGTCAACTGATATAAAAAACATGTAAAACACAATTTGTACATTTATTTTTCCTGCGAGTAAAAGCCCCTCACCACATGACAACAAAACAACAAAGGGTGTTGTTTTGCTGTGCTTGTATAAATGTGTTTCTTTCTGCCAGGGCACGTTTGCTTTCCTGCAAATGTGATAGTGTGATCAGAAACAGATGAAATGAAATGAGGGTGAGAAAGGGAAACGGGGAGAGGTGTTGATTATAGGAGGGGTGAGACATTGGGAAGAGAGAAAGAAGGAGGTGGAAGAGTGTGAAGAAAAATGGTGTGAGGAAGAGAACAACACAAAGCAGAATATAGAATTACACAATATTTGTATTTGTAGCACAATGTTTGGGGGACATAAACAAACACTTAGCTATTGATCTCGGAAGATGAAGAAAGGGACATATTGAGTTTGAATTTAAGGTTTACTAGTAGCGACTAGCTTTTACCGGGGGAATAAAACACTTATTGACGATAATAATTTTACCAGATGACAAACCCAAAAGGGATTTATTCTCACAAGATTCAGGCAGAGCAATGCTGCAGACTGACATTCCCAGTGTTGATGCTCATATGCAAGGCAGTACATTGTACAACAGCTGGTCTGCACAGAAACCTTCATAAGCATGTACAGGGAGGGGAGTGTTATATGATGAAGTGATGCAGTAAGTGTGTGTCAGGTGGTGAGTTTATAGACAAACCATAGCTCTGTCATACTGTTAATGACAACTGCGACACAGACTGTTTGAGCGACTGGTTGTAAAAGTGCCGCAGGTCCAAGTGTTGCTTTTACTGATCCCACCAGGTTGGATTCAGTTTGCTATTCTGGTGTGCCTGGCAAAGGTCTATCACAAGCCTTAACAAAGTTTGACATTTTGGGACCTACGCTTATTTGCCTTCTTGCTGAGAGTTAGATGAGAAAATCGATATCACTCTAATGTCGATATAACACTACGGCCAGCTTATCTTAGCGTAAAGACTGGAAACAGCAACAAGTACACAAAATCCACCTACCAGCCCCTCTAAAGCTCAATAATAAGCAGGTTATATCTTGTTTGTTTAATCCAGTAACTTCCTGGAGTACGGAGGAAGTTACTGCACCCACCCTCAAGTTAGACAGGCTCATAACAGCCCGTACAGCCCAAATATGTCATTTTTTACATTTCAAGTTTTATATGGATGAAATAAAGGAGACGCGACATTTTATTTGGGGATCTTTAGGCAGATTTTGGTCTGTAAAAAAAGCTCAGTTAGCAGCTTCTCCCTGTTTTTGGTGTTGGTCTATACTAAGCTAAGCTAACCAGCGGCTGGTGAAGGGAATCAATCTTCTCAAACTATTCCTTTATTTCCATTGAGAGTAGGTTATTTCAGAACGACAGCAATTACTTTCTGTTTTCTTAATTTTTTTCAAATTCATGTCATGGAACACCAGCTGCTATAATCTTCAGTCTATGCCGTGAGTTTTGTCTGTGCCCCTTTTTAAAACTTCCTGACAAACCAGGTGCCACAGACATATCCACCATAGAGGCTGTAGCCTACAAGCCATTCTACCTGTGGCCAGTGACACAAACAACAACTTCTCCAGACAGGAATGTTAGGCATGTCTTATAAAAAGATTTTTGTCTGGTTTTGCACATATTTATTACATTCACTGTATGCTCTGTGGCCTACAACACAATATTGTATATAAGCTTTCTAATTATGCCTTATTTGTATTTGTATCCTTCCCTGACCCACCTCTTTGATCTGTTTCTTGTGCTGCTGTGATACTTATTTTCCCTCCTGGGGATCAATAAAGTCTTATCTTTCTTGTCTTATCTCATCTCGTGCCCCTGCACAGCTGGCAACACTAAACAAAGTTTAATGGACCTTAAAAAATAGGATGACCTCAGTGAATTTTTTCCATTTTGTTCAAAGGCTTTTATCAAAAGAACGATTCATCTGCATAAAAGCAGAGACCAAGGATCCCGCTTGTCTCATGAGGTGTTACATCCAACGTGAGAGAGTAATTGCTTCGTTTGCTGGTTCGTGTATTTTATCTCTATTTCATGCTAATATAAATTCATCATTCATTCTAGCTGAGAATTGTTCACACTCTCCTCTTATGCCCCTACAACCCAGTCTCCATGACAACAGGGATCTCAAGCATAAGGCCAGGGAGAGGTATGATATGTGAGCTGCGTTTTAATTCACATGCTCTCGCCTGAACCCTCCCTCGCTCCCCCTCTTTCTTTCACTCACTCACACATTGAATGGACACCTGCACGTGCGCACTCACTCACACACACACACACACACACACACACAATCACAGCATCAGGGGCAGTGATTTTGCACTTCAAGGACATACTTCATGGCATACTGTAATCTCTCCATCACACACATGCAGTACATGTGTTATGCCTCACACGTAAAACATTTTTTATTTAAACAATACTTATGTTATGTAAAAAGCATTTTGTATTTAAAAAAATAGCATCAACGCTGTTGGTTAATTTACTTTACATGTATGTGACATTTGTTGCCATTTGGTTACATGTAAGTAACATTTAGTAAATGCATTAACTGGTCTATTTTTGCTATTTCTCTGACTGACTTCCTTGTCCAATAATTTATAGTCGCTCCACAGAAATATGGCAAACATATAAATGTTATTAGCTACTTATGTTAAATTTGCATGTGTGCAACACATAGCAATATATAATAAATAAATAAATTACAATTAGTCCAAATTCTTATCTGAATGTTTTCTTTCTGAGGTAATTTCTCTCTGCTCTCTTTCTCTCTCAGTTCAGCTTTCTGTTGCGCTTTTGCCTTCCTTCCATCTTTTTCTGACTAATGTTGACGTACCTCTGGATGGTCTCCTTTGCTTGGTTTGCATGGTCAAAGTGCCCACCACTGCTCCCATGTTGTCACCGTGGAAACCAGCCTGGTCAAACAACCCAGAGAGTAATAGTCCTCTATTTATTTCACGGTCTTGTCAGCCTGTCGTCCTCTCTTTATCTGCCTCCACAGCCCTGTATCGTAAAGGGGCTTTGCCCCCCCCCTTTTTTCCTATTGCTGGTTTCAGATCTGTCACTGAGGGGCGACTCTCTCCTTTGAGCTGATTCTCTTGGATTTCTGATCTCCTTCTCAAAACACACACCCACAAGCTGCTCCTGCCTTTCTGCGCCACTCCCTCCGTTCTGTGCCTGATTCTACTCATCTGTCAGCCTTTCCCCCTCTTTCAAGCTGCCCTGCCTCCTCATGCCCTCATGTTATTATGGAGTGCTTGTAACCAATGCTGTACTCAGTAATAACACCACTGACATGTGAATGGTAGCAGGTAAAGGTCATGCCTTTAAAGCTGACAGATATTCATTACCTATTTCTCTCTTTTTGTTGCCCTATACATACACACATGCACACACAGTAACACACACGCATACACACCATTCAACCCAATGGTTAATGATGACTACAGTTCAAAACCACTTCAAATTAGTGCTGTGCTCCCTGACGCATGGTTTGCACCATAATAAGCCTGTAGATATATGCTAGCTGTTAAGGCTGCCCACTTGTGTGCATGTGTTTGCGTGTTAATTCACCACTGTAACATGGTTAGACCTTTTCCTCTCTCTTTCTTATATTCTAATGTGGAGGGCAACAGCGAACAAGTAATTTTTTACTGTGGAACAAACAAGAACATTAGAGTGTTTAATGGTGTCAATTAATGTTCATGGAGCAGCTTCGATTTAAGAAAATGAGACTGTGTGCATGGGAAAAGGAGAGCAGCGGGAGTGAGTAATGTTTATTTCCCTACAAGCCCCAGGCATTAAAACTCAAACAGCTTTGTGGCAAGCAGAAGTAAATGTTTATTATATTTTAAGTGCTTTCTCTACCTAAACAATATCATTCACTGTGGTAAAAAGCAACTAATGAGTACAAATATATCTTAGGATATTAGTATAGTCTGTTTTAGGATTTGATATGTTATCTGACAGAGATTCTCTGCTGCACTGGCATGAAGAGAAGCACAGAAAACGTGAATGTCTTTTTAAATATTCCACTGGCTGCTGACCAGAAATGTAAATGCTCTTTCTGCCTCAGTCTTTCTTTGTGTGTGTGTATTTGTGTATGTGTGTGTAGGTGAGTGTGTGTGTGTGTGGGCTTCAGAAAACCTCTCTTGATTTAAAAAATTCATGGGTTGCCATTTTTTCAACGCTGTTTCAGCTTTCTTGTTTCTTGAAAGTTGTGTTTCTCTGTTACAACTGTAAAAAGAGCAAAAGCCATGTGAAAGGAGTACGGTGGCCTTAACTGGAAAAAATACAGGAAAAAACACACTACAGAGTCTTCAGGAATTTAATATTTATTTCCTAATAGTTATGTAAGCCTTGAAAACTTGCCTTATCTGTGCTGTGTTTGTCTACGCTGTTTGACTAGCAGGAAACTGCACAGAACTGAGTATGCAGCACACTGCTGTTCAAATTATTATTCAAATTGTGTGTGTGTGGTTTGCTGATTGCAGTCCTGTGATTGCTCAGATAAAAACTTAACACGCACTGATTAATTAAACATACAGTCATGCATAATTTGGATAAATATACACCTCTCTCATGGTAGGTGTGCTACCTTTTGCTACAGTTTTCCTGTTTGTTTTCCTTTTTTCCAACCCAATTCCCTCCATTCAAATATTGTCACACTAAAATAAGGAAGTTACCATTTCACCTTTACAGATACTCATGCATTTCATGTAGTGATTTCCCTGCATCTTTCTATCAATATTTATTACTTTTACTTCCTGGGAAAATCAGAACAGTCACATTATCTCAGACCAGGAAGCATAAAAAAAAATTGATATCACAGATGTTCAAACAACCTTTCTCGTCCACTTCTCCCAATACAAATAGAAATAAGGCCACTGACACACCAACACAGCATACAAACAATTGCAGATGGAGAATTAAGTATTCAGATTACTTTAAGTAAACTGTTGTAATCCCCATGACAGATGTTTGCCATCTGGAACTGCCTTTCTGCAACGTATCACCCTGAACAGTGACAAGCACCAAGGACACTGCACTGCAGTCTGACTTCATAATCTTTTCATTATCTTTCAACCAGTTCACAGTCTGCACAGGTTGAGCTCCCCACCACCAACAGCCAACATCACTGAAAACTGTCTCATACTGTCGGATTTAAAATGTGAAAGATCACTAAAAATAATTAAGATTAATCAAGTATTACTAATTTTATGCTTTGGATATCAATATTCCATTATTTGGTTTTGATTCTTATTTTTATTGATCTTTCACATTTTAAATACAAAAATGTATTTTTTGTGATTTTGCAGAATACATACCGATCGTTCATGAAAAGCCATTTAACTCACACATCATTTCATGTAAGATCACGACACCTGAGACTGTGTCTTCAGTTACATTAAACCTTATCTGATTGAAACCATTTTTAAAATGTGATAAAACACAATAGCACTTTTTTTTTCAAGGCTCATCAATCTGGAGAAATTGCAATCTCTTTTGGCATGAGATGGCATTTTCAGACCTGCTAAGTGGTGCTCTAGTCTGATTATGCAAGAGCTCCTATCATTGAATTACTTGGTCTCTAGGGCTCTTTTAACATTCCTCTGTCACCTGCACACTCCACATTAGAAATAGCTGTCCTTTAAGAGGTGACAAATGATGAAGGGAGAAAGGGCCACATGATGCAGTGTCTCTGTATGAATTATGGATGTACTGTACAGTCACTTATGCATATAAGTCAGTTATAAAAAATGAAATGAAAATGTGGATATAGTATTTGATTAAGTTTCTTCAAAACACAAAGAATTATTCTAAATGTAATAGTTTCTGGTCTTTTGACAGATCGGACTACACAAGCAGTTGAATTTGGCCTAGGTAAACAAAACAAGAAAAATAATGAGTTGGCGTTCTAATATTTACCAGCTCCCATAATCCTTAATTTAGGAATAGGAAAATTGGTTATTTAAAATGTATACTGTAACAAATATTAATTCAAACATTTTACTGTTAAAAATTTAGATTGTTTTTTAATTTCAGAGAGATAATAAAAAGAGAAATTGTACATAAGAAAACTGAATGTACATGTTTTCTTTTGTCTTTGCCTTGTATTAAAAAAATGAACATCAAAGTATGTGTTAAATTAAGGAGACGTTAAATTAAATTCAATATTTAAATAGCTCATATTTAAGTGCTCATAGCGTTCATACTGTACAGAGGAGTGCCCTCAAAACAAAACAAATAATGTTTGGAAAAATCTGTTACTGGCTGAATTTGATGAGAAGAAAAAAAAAAAAAATGTTTTGACCGGGTGTGTTTCTATTGGTCAGCTCAGACCGCATGAACTGTCTTTTTGGATAAGTTGTGGTGTTACTCTTTAAACAACAGGTGGCAGCAGAGTACAATGTTTCCTTACAATCAGCCTGGGTTACTATAAGCTCATTTTGCTCTAACTAAATAGAACCATGAGCAAACATTATAACAACATGTGAACATGTAGGCAGAAGATCCCACTACAATACTACATACCCAGCCATAACCATACTTCTAACTGCAACAAATACTTGTCTGATAAAGGTGGATTGTGTGTGTGAATATCAGATAGTAAAACAATGATGCTGGAGAGAATTAATGTGGAGAATGAAACACACTGAGGAGGCTAGAGATAAAAATACATCTAGAAGAAGATGGTTACATAAAAGTGTGTAGTGAGGTGATGTAAAAAATTAAAAGCAGAGACACACACTGTCAGCTCCAATCCACTGCTTTTACAGCCACAGAAGAAGAGAACAAAATGGGAGGAGAAGGAAAGAAGGAAGAGAAAGAATTTTGGGGGAGAACAGTTTACAAATGCAGGGTATTGCTGGGTAATTCTGCCATATGTTTTGGTTATATGGCAGAAGTCCACTGGCCATAGATCTGAATCTGTCTCAGCAGTGTGAGATGATGTGACTCTGACTGCAAGGTTATCCATTAAAAGGACACATGTGACTTGTAATAGCAAGGGACAGATGCAGCATGGGGCCGGATGAGTGGGTTTCTGTCTCCACCTACTCCTGCTGTTTCCAACAGGACCTGAGTCATTGCGAAAAATGGTGCAAACACAAGAATGTGTATATTACGGTACAGGCGAAAGCAATCAATACAGCATTTTGGTCTCAACATGACGAGACTATGTAACTTTAGCTGAACTTTGGCTATTGTGGTTACAAATGATAATTATGGGATAATGCTAAATGCTGAACTAATACATCCACTACTGCATTTAACTAAAATGCAAAGTTGTATGCAACAGTAGCATCACTGTACAGGAGTCATACAGTGAGTCAACTGACTCGACAATACATTATACAGCAATATTCACATCAAGTTTGTTACATTAACATAGATCAGCACCATACAACATTTACCATTAAAAAAAAGAGATGAAAACAGGGAGAGAGAGAGAGAGA
>NW_023339763.1:18330664-18343824 GCF_004916995.1 Morone saxatilis | reverse complement strand
GCAGCAAAGGGCCACAGCCTGGAATCAAATCCAGTTCAGTGTAGAAAAGACTCACACATGGGGCGCACACGCCACCAGGTGAACTACCAGGTTCCTTCACAATGTTTTTTTTTCAATCAATTGTTAAATGTTAATAGCTTAGGTTTATCAGACTGTCACATATGGAAATGTCAGTACTTAGGTTAGGAGTAATGCTAGTTGCTGAGTGGCTCATATAGCTGCCAACACTCACTATGAATGGTTGGCTAATATGTATTAGTGTTGAGTACAATCTTAACTCTACATTTCACAGCCTCATAAAAGGTATATTACACGCAACAAGACAGCTCAGCGGGTTCCTTAAAAATGTTAACAACAGTAATAATAATAATAACACATTGAAAGATGATGACGAAAGACACATTATCAGTGACTTCCCAAAAATTCACTAGGAGCTTTGCATGCATAGACACTGTCTTGAAAATGTTGTTCAGTCATTATAAAGAATCATGAAGGATTAAACGAAGTAACAGAAGAGCTAGTATCAAAGCATATAAAGTACCGTATAAAAGTATAAACACTTAAAATACACCAGCCACAAGGGACCTAAGAATAACAGCAAGTGTCAGTGAGCTAAAGGCCCAAGGCATTTCACCACCCGTGTTTCCGCAACTCTGACTCTCCAGCTTGCAGTGTTTAAAGGTCTGAAGATGAATATACATGCTGCTGCGTTTGTAAGCAGAGCATTTATAAAAGGTTAAAGTCAGTTTACAGTTCATGTTACTATATATATATATATATATATATATATAAGTGTGTGCAGGCAAATATGCATTACAAATCAATCTGCTGGAAATGTGTGTGTGTTAGAGATAAAAGTCTTATATTTTTCAGTCTACCTGACATGTTTGCGTGTGTGAAACTGAATATGCAAGTGTGTGCATATTTTCATGTCTTCTTCCATGCATACTGTATGATACAACTCACATACTGGGCTGGCATATTTTGCAAGCTATCATACATTCTGCAGAGCAGAGATGATGCACTGCGGCATAATTAAGAGTAAATTGTGCAGAGAAAAGTTGGAACAACATTGAAAAAATAGATTACTGTAAAGATCAACTCTTTCCATTATGTTATTTGAATATGTTTTATATGTTACCCTACCCATGAATTCCACTGTTTCAATGTCATTTATATTATTATATTATATTAATATTTATTTATGGTTGTGAACACACTTAAAATGTGCGTTGGAAAGAATTAAGCCACAACCAGTGATCCAAATTAGAAAAGCCCTGCTGTTAAAAATTAAAAGTAGTTCAAAGTAGTTATTAGATGTTTTGGAATTAAGTTTGGTTGAATAAATGCACAATACAAATATTATGCATCTATTTGTCATTTTTGTTTATAGTTAATGAAAAGTGATTTCTAGTATTGTATTTATGGACACAATAAGGGGTCATATGTAGAATATGTAATATAATCTAACACAATAGCCTTACTTTCCAATTATATTGAGCATGTATCAGTAATATGTTGATTCAGCTTCCTTTTTGAGGCCTTAGTTCTTAGTGTTTTATGCTAAATTGCATTGTATTACAATTAGTCTTACTGTTTGTGTGCACACCTTTTGGAATGTATATATACAATCTTGGGCATTTTGATCCTGAGATATCACAATGATGAGCTGATACTGCATAATTCACACTTTGAAACACACATACATTACACCAAGTGTTAAATTAGAAAGCTGTCTATTTTGTTCTCTCACATTAGCAGGCAAAACCCATATATTGAACATTCCCAATGTGGGTTGAAGTGATGGAATCACTGGGCCCCATTTTAAATGTATAACTTAGTATTTTGACTAGAGGCACTTAATTAACTCAGTGACATTCAATTATGGTACAAATAAAGACACGGCCTAACGCACAAGCATCTTAACCTAAAGTAACAAAAGGTCAGTGCCACATGCTGCAATCAGCAAAGCACAAAAGAACATTTAAGGAGAAGCAGCAAACATGCACAGAGGCACAGTATCAAGGAACTAGATGTTCAATAGAATTCAAACTCATTTCATTTTACTCAGCCTTTGAGGACACAGAGGGCACGGTAACTGGTATCTACAAATAATGACACTAGGAGCCCAGAAGGTGTCCTAGAGGCAAAAAAAAGAAGATAAATCTATGCTCTCAAATCAGTATTTGTGTGCAAGGATTACTTAAATTGTGCTCTGGGTTCAATATTGCTTTTGGTGTGAGACAGCAGCTTTCAAGCTCTGTCTCTCGCTCTCACACCACCCAAACAAAACCCAAAAATATACATACAGTAGCTGTAACTACTGCCTCCGCTCCTAAGCGTCTGGCTTTACTTTGGTAATTAGCAATTGAAGTTTAGCCCCTTACACATTTCTTTGTTATAGAAAAGGATGGATAGTCCACAGACTCCCAGTCTTTAGACACTTAAGATATGTGGCTGCAGTGCATGACCTAGATTGTCAACCCATGCAGCCATAAGTAGGCTGTATTACTTCCAGAATAGCACAGTAGCTGACAAAGCCACCATAGTTTCACTCTCAGCAGGGTGCATTACATAGCATACCTCTGTACTTATTTTACATTACAGATGCAAAAACTGCAGTACCAAGTAGTTTTTGTATTGAAGGAACACCATAATAATATGCCTATACTTTAGATGTTTTGAGGTTCTACTGGACAACCAGTAACTAGGTAATGAGATATAAGTAGTCTTCAAGAGTTTGGTTAATCATCCAACATTATACAAGCTACTATTAAGTTGTATTCTCACAAATTGCTTGCTCCTTTACAAAAAAAAATAAAAAATCCAAGAAAAAATTTATAGGTTTTGTAAAATATCCCAAACACATATCCAGGTGTCCTATTTGTGAATTTGTTGTCAGCCTGATGTAATTGTTGCTTTTTTGTATTTGTGTAAGAAATCAATTCCTGGCAGTAGATATGCCTGCAAGTGATTTAGAGCTAGATACTAAGAGTAGTGGTTGGAAAATGGTGACTACATGTATATTGGAGAAGTCACATGGTGGAAAAATGCCCATGGCCCACAGTGAGAGATTAAATGAAGCATAGTGCACCTGCACTAATATTTCATACGCCATATTTGTGTGTAGGTTCAGATCTGAATTTTAAATGCAGGTCAGAGTTTTTTTTTGGAAGTGAGAACAGATCAGTGTGTGTTTTATCAGTCGTGACTGACTTACAGCTGCACTCTGACTTGATGACTTGATGATTTGTTTTTGTTTTTTGCTGTTGAGGTGAGAAATAACTTTCAACTAAAGGATGATAGAGGTCGCGAGGAGAAAGCGAGCCAGGGCTTTTAACACAACAAGATGCATCGCAACTGTTGCCCAAAGGGGGGTGTACGGATGACGCATACATGACCTCATCATTCAGCTCTTACCAAGATCATACGGAAAGTCCATAAGAAGCCTAATCTATCGCAAATATAAGGCACCCCATAGGCCAACCCAATAAACCTTTTTTAACAACCTTGATGGTGATGCAAACAAATGTGCATTATAAACAAGATTAACCACAAACTCTGATTTAAATAGGAATAGTAATAGACAACAGATCAATCTGAAAATGTTATCTGTAATTCTTATATGCACTGACTCTGAGTAGTTGTGTTGTTTTGTCAACCAAAGAGGGCATTTTCCATCTTAGATTATTTTATTTGAAGCAGTTTTAAAAAGTGGTGAAAATATTCAGTATTTCACAAAAAAAAAAAGCTAAAAGTTGAGAAATTAAGGAAAAGCATTGTGTGTAAGAGAAATGTCTTGTTGACTGACCCCTAGGTTGGGTGCCACTGGCCTATATGTAAAAGAGCCACATCCATATCTCTATCTATATCTGGCTCACCTGACCTGATAGCTCAATATAGCTGCCACCAGCACAGCACCAGTTACAGTATATCTCTATTTCAGTGTCCAAAGCAGTTCATACTCAGTTATGCAGCTCATATTGGCATTAAGATTAAGAATTGTATTGCATTTCCACACCAAACTATGTTACATTGGAGCACTAATGCATCACTAAATACGAGGTAATGTTGTATTTATATATGCTGAAACCCGTAGAAAGCAGTGTTTTGCTCAAGGACACCATGACAGGACACATAGCTGTTGATGAATAGACAACACTTTGCTGTAGGAACTGAATCTTGACCATGACCACATGGCAATATACTGTGCATCACAATGTGTCCAAACTCAGTAGTGGCGTGCAACTCAAACACCACTGGACCACACTAACCAAGACACTCTAAAAATCCATTAAATGTTGGGTGTAGCCTTGCAAAAACCCACACTGTATCTAATCAAGTACACATAAACTGGGTGAATGCACACTTAAGTGAAAGATGTACAGTGAGTGTATTTGCATTAGAGTAAAAAGCCAAAGTACCTTTTGTGAGGGTTCCTGAGACCAATCTCTGCAGGGACTGGATTAATTTGAGCACCCCCTGCCTGCAGCGGCTGGTACAGCCAGCCATCCTGAGGTAGAGGCAGAGGGAATCTGTTTCCTCCAATATATCTAAAAAAAAATAATAATAATAAGGTTTGAGCTTGCAAGCATCTTGACAATGTTCTTTCAGGAGTTGCTTCTATAGGGGAGCAATCCTTGTTGCAAAGAAGAATCTGCTTCAGTAGTTTCTGTGATGAGACATCGTCAGGTCCTTTAAGGGGATTCTTGTGGAGAAAAAAGGTAAGAACTGAGATATTTCTCTAATATTTTCTCTAATTCACCTGCAAAATTAAGCTTGTAGTATAGCTTGAAAACAAAACAATCTATATTCTCTTCCACACAATTACACCTGAGTACTTGTTAACTCAAGCACTATTAACGCAGGAACAGGTATTCAGGTACTCACTCAGTCAGAAACTGATGCTCACAGACTCGAAGGAAGAGTGGGTGAGTTTAGAGGCAGGTACCGAAATGGTGCTAGAGTTGCCAAAGGAGCCAGACAGGCAGAAATGTTGATTGGAAATCCAGATCTGTATGTTAAACTTGAAAAAAACAGAGCAAAGTTGTGTTCCACAGACCAAAATGAGGCGGAAGATAAATTATTGAATGCACTCCCAAAGTAGAACATGAAGAGCTGTGTGCCCAAGTTCTGTTCATACCAAAAAAAGAGCAGTTCTTCTCACCTCCTCTCCGTATTTGTCTGATCACTCTTTTTTTTTCCTCCTCTTTGTCTTGTTGTCTGTCTTGAGGTATTGTGAGGTAGCACTTTCTCCTCCAGTATATATATATATGTGTGTGAGGTTTTTCCTCTGAGCTGCAGTAGGAGCCCTGCGGCTGTGGTCTGTGGAGGAGCTCTGCTCTGGTGCTCTCAGCAGATCTGTACTGCAGACAGCGCCAGCAGCCACCACTGTACCCGCCCACCCTCTTGTATGCTCCCTCCTCCTGTCTCGCATTTGTGCTTCCTCTCGGTCTGGCAAATGCTCATTCTACTACTTTTTTCTATAGTAACTCTATACAGTTGCATGATCCATGATCAAGGTGTGAAAAAGGGACGGAAAAAAGGTTGGTGGTTCATGGTTTACAGGCTAGAGCTCAAATCCCTCTGGCAAACATATTTTGTAAAGTTTTTACAGCATCTTCTCCTTTTTGTAATAAATGTTTTACATAAAATGGACAATCATTCATGGCATTTAATTGTGAAATCACACAATATTATAATTTCCTTTCACACGTCTTACCATCTACTTGGACACATCATCAATGTGTTTTGCAAGGTGTCATATCACAGCTTAACGTGAAACATCAGTAATACAGTCCACTGTATTAAATCAGTACATCAATGCCTTTATGAATTAGACATTTAGGGCTTAAATGTACATTCTGCAAGATGTTTTCTCTCCCCCAAAGTCACATATAGGAAGAAAACTGCACCCCAAACCTCTTCTATTTACTTTAAAGTGTTGACAACATATATAATAAAATAATAATCAACCACAATTGCCATAATAAAATGTTAATCATACTTTTATTATATATACTTTTACTTTTTTAATTATATAAACTATTACTTTCATATTCATATTAGTTTTATATTTGCTGGATGTGCAAATAACAATATCAAAAATGTTTAAGAACCTTTCCCTGCAAAGTGTTGAGCTCACAGCTTAGCTAGCTTTCTCTTGTGTCAACATATGGAAACCCTTACTTAACAAGGTACACAAATATTATTATTGTACAGCAATGCATACAGATTAAGGTTCTAAAAAAAATAAAAGGAAATCTCAGAATGGGATCAGAGAAGGCTGTTTCTCAATATGTATGTGAACTGCTGTGCATGTACATCTGGATATGGTTTTGAAAAAGAAAAAAGCTCTATCTAAAAATACATTGTGGAACAGAGACCATACCAGAAGAATGTCTGTCCACAGCAATAATATTAGTCACCATCAATATTATCTGTACAGCTATGGCAGGAAGTACATCTGTAATCCTGAATGCACATTTTTGTCACTATGGTGATCAGGCACCCACCAGAACTGAGAAGCTATCACTGCTGAAATAGCAAAAAATGTCTGCGCCAACTTCACATATATGCAAGCAATCGCTCATAAACACACAGACTACTCTGTCACGAAATGACTTTAAGACAGGTTATGTAAGCCTGCAGTTTGCTTGTGTAGACAGAGCTTTTTGTTTTTCACTCCACTGGACTGGGGAAATGCTTGAGGAGAGCATGACGCAGTGCTTCCTCCATCTATTTTTTTCCCCTTCATCATCTTGTCTATATTTAATGTGTATAGATTCTATTTATCTCCTAACAGGCACAGTCACCATTGCATTTTAGGAAGTCTCTATCTAACAGTGTCTCTATCCTTAATGTCACACATAAAAAATAAAACAAAACTACAAAGAGAAGACCATAGCTTTCGTGACTTGAGGTGGTTGTTCGCACAATCCTGTTTCGATCCCAGGAGAGGAGCACTTTACTCACAGAGTGGCAAAGTAAATATAGCAACACAGTGCTAGCCACACTGTCAAAATGAGTAGAAGTATGTGTAGGTTGTTAATAATTACAGTTAAATTATACTAAAAAACAAAAGAGTAAAATGAAACATATGTTTTTGTTTTTAACAGGATCAAGCTATTGACTCTGTTTTACTTTTTTTGTTACACTGCCACAACCTACACCTAGAGATAAGATGCCTTTATTTGTGGCTTTATTGTGGAAGGATAAAAGGAGATAGTATCACATTGTTATTGCAACCCTAAGAATACATTTTGTATTATTCACCAGTGTCAGTGGCAGACTGCACATAGAAACTGTAATTACATTATATTTGTATGGATTGATAGCAGGTTGCATTCATGAACTGGGTCTTCCCTGCCTTTATAAGAACATTTGATTTATCCAAGAAAATCTATGTTCTTTTGTAAGTGCTTTACAGTGGTGGAAAAAGTACACCAAGGTTTAAGGTTACTTTATTTGTACCCAGGGGTAGATTTGGTTTGCAGTAAATAACAAGGCATTCCTTGACATCCTTGACAAAAATATAAAAACAACTCAGAAAAAGACAAACATCATACAAACACGATAATGGATAAAGATAAAAGTAAAAGTAAAAGTGCTCCAGTCTCTAAATATCAGGATCTACAAAGAGAGATCAATAAAAACCCACTTAGATAAATAACCACTAAAATAAATAGGGTAAAAAAAAACAGATAAAAACAACAAAAACTCCCATGTAACTACAACTTGTTGATCTGAATAATAGCTGCTGCAACAAAGCTATTTTTATACCACTTTGTTCTACATCTTGGGACTATAAACCTCCGTCCAGAAGGAAGAAGCTGAGCTGTGCAGAGGGTGGGAGTCGTCACTTAAAATCAAGCTGGTTATCCGCTCTCTGGAGTACAGGTCACCAATCAGCCTATTAGACCATTTAACAATCTAACTGAGGGAGTTTCTTTTCTTTAAAGAAATGTATCCAAACCACAACACCTTTACTTAAGTAAAAGAACCAACACAACAATCTTAAGCTACTCATGCATCCAAAATCTACTGACTTATGTAAAAGCACAAAAATATTATCAGCAAAGTGATCTTTAAAGGTCCAGTGTGTAACATTTAGTGGCATCTAGTGGTGAAGTTATAGATTGCAACTAAGTGAACACCACTCACATCTGTATTTGACGACCCAGAACAATGGGCTGCAAAGTGTGAAGGAGAAACTACAGTGGTTGCTAAAAACGTGAAAGGCCCTCTCCACAGCCAGTGTTTGGTTTGTCCATTCTAGGATACTGTAGAAAAATGGTGGTTCAACATGGTGGAGCCCATTGAAGGCCACCCATGGTGTCTGTGGATAAAAACAGCTCATTGTAAGGTAAAGAAAACACAACAATTCCTATGTTCAGGTGACCTATGAATATTAAATTCCATTTCTGATAATAGATCCTCCTAATTGTTACACACTGGACCTTTAAGTATCAAAAGTACTCATTCTGCAGTAAAATGTCTTCTGTATATATTACATCATTAGATTGTCAATAATGGAGCGATAGTTTTAACTTTTTTAGTTATGTAGCTTAGTAAAGTGGTTCCTGATAGAGTCAGGCCACTTCCAAAGGGTCCCAAAAGAAATCTGAAGGGTTGGAGATCATTAATGGCAGAGGAAGAAAAAACAAAATTCTTCAATCTAAATCTTTATTCATATATTGGACTTTCCAATTTTTCTAACTTCAGCTTTTTATGAAATATTGGATATTTTGAGCTCTTTGGGCCTCAAACAATTATGTAAACCAACCATATGACTTCAGAGAAGACTTTTGGTGGAACTACTAATCACTTATAGACATCGCAGACATCTGAAAAGTGACAAGGAGCCCCAGCTACACCCTTGTGACCTCTTTTTCTGTAAGACAATGTACAATATATCCCTTTGAAATGTAGTAACATAAAATAGAAATACTCAATAAAGTACGAGTACCTCAAAACTTTATTTAAGTGCAGTACTTGAGTAGATGTACTCACTTTCCACCACAGCCGCAAAGCCAAAATCCAGAAAGCAACTGGCTGGCATTTTCATTTGCTCATGCATCCACCCACTCAGAGTAACCATGTCTGCCCCCTGGAGACCATTAGCAAGCATGGCTCTGTCAACGCACATAACCTGGTCTGATTTCTGCATCACATCTGGGTTCTTCTCTCTATGGCACTGTCAAGTTGTATGTACCAAAACTATTGGGCCAATATGCCACCCACAAACATGATTTACATCCCTAAAAACATGTTTCCTAGTGTATACTGGCATTAACTATGACAGCATTTTATTGCCTCAATGACAAAATAATGCTATTTAAAACATTTTTGGGGCACTTTTGGCCAGTTTTTAAAAAAAAATCATGTCTGCAGCAGTAACTAAAAAAAGCCAAAGGAAGGATGGAAAGAAAAAAATCAAAATACATAATTCTTAGATACATAGAAAATATCAGTGTCCATGGTGATACGGAGATATTAATAAATAAACTCACAATTACTGGGCCACTTGTTTTTTGAAAAATATTGTTGCCATAGTGAAGCAATTTCCTTAAGTAGAAGAAGCAAGAAGAATTACAATTTTAAAGGTTCATAAAATATAAGCTACACATTTTTAATGATGTAGCTTATTAATGATATTTAAAAGTTAGACCCATTGTTGATTCATTCAGTCATTGATTTTATATAATTCTGGTGAGTGACACCTCGGATTTTCTGTTCCTCAGGGTTGGCTGTCCAGTGCTGTCAGTATATACACTGCTGCTGGGTGCAGGCAGCCACTGAACGCTGCTGCAGCGCTGCCTTTGCCTCCTACACTAAGATGTTAAGTCTCCCTAGCCCCCGCACTGAGCATGCTCAGACAAACCTGCTTCTGGATCTCTAGACAAGAGTTTAGCAGTCATCTGCACATTGAATGATGAGAAGTGACAAGAACAGTGGGAGGCCATGGAGCTGAGAATCTCTGGCACTGTGAGGCAAAGCCAACAGCTGCTTTACCAGGCCCACACACAAACTCACACCCACACACATTAAACACATACAGGCCCACAGAAATATATACAGTAAGCAAGCTAAAAGACAAAAGTTTTTTATGGTCTTGTTTAAATACACAAGGGTCTCAGTAAGTAGGTTTAATGTGGAAACAGCCAAAAGGTCAGTACATACAATGGATACAGTAACATCTGAACACCAACCAACACTAAACAGCTGATGAGATTGTCATTATTTTGCACATATTTGTTATTAGCATAGCGTACAAAAAGAAATATCTTGCCTGATGGTGGCACTAGATGAAAAGTCAGGGCATCACCAAAGTTCTTAGAATTTATCCTGTGGTAGCAGAACCATGCTGCTACCGTGGCTAAAAATTACTGTTCAAAGCAACCAGCAATGAAACATATCATTTAAGAAGGAAATCTTCTGAAAAACAAATTTTACGTTTTGTAAAACTTAAAAGATTGCTTCAGCCGAGTTATTATACAGCACTACACAAGAAGGCTGCACCTCTGTTGCAGCTGGCTCTAAGGTACAATAAAGGAGTGCAGAGAAAGCTGAATCTGCATAAAGAAGATGAATGTTGCTTGTACAGCACACTGTGGTACTATGAAGGTATAAGCATAATTCATTACAGCCGTTTGAGCCAAACAAAAGAAATCTGCCGATTAGAAATGAAGCACAAAATGTAGCTACTATTAAAAGTATACATCAGACTTAAAAACTCTCTCTTTTGCTTGTGTTTAGTCAGATCAATTGGCAAACCCCCGCAAACCTCACTGCACCCAGTGCACCCTGCGGAAGAAATTTGTTTAATTATCCATGGCAACTGCTTTCCTGTTCAGGTCTACTGGGGACAATTAGGACGTGTGACTTAACAAACACCAGCCAGCACTCCAATCAGACACAGTGGCAGCAAAAATTTACAACCTTACACTGCAGCCTCAAACCGTTTTAGAGAAACCAAAAAAGGAATCTTTTTATGCTTCGCACCTCACCACCCACCTTATCTCCCACTCAGTTGCATAATGTATGAGTTTATTTTAACCTTCTTATCACTTATCACTTATCACAAGTAAATAGATAGATAAATGGATAAATAAAGAAATAAAAGAAAGTGCACAAAGATAATGCAAAGATGTCCTGTCTAAACTGACCAATGAGTGACCTACATTGGTTCTGAATTGCTGATCAAAATCAGTGTTTGGAATACAGTCAATATCCTAAATAATGAACTCCTTTCCTTAGATAATGAAGTCACCTTCTTATTTTCTTTTATTAGTAATTTCCTTGACATAGTTCCACTTCTCTTTCCTGCTCCACTTGATCTTTGTACTGAGGAGAGTCCTTGTGGACTGAGACATCTCCACCTTCACTATGCACCTTAATTAGGTTTAAAAAAGAATCATCAGAGTTTTTAGTCATTTTTCTACTCCCAAATCTCAGAGCTTATGCTCTCTTTCCAGCAGTAACATTTATGAGGCTTTTTTTGTATTTAATGACTTGTATTTCTAATGAATCAAACAGACCTCCTAAACTCTCAGTCCAACTGTTCGAGGACATATGTGCCACAATGAGATGAGTCCTGCTTGTAGCAGATAGTCCAAAACATGACGTTGTCAGTGTATCTATTTTAGATATATCACCCAATAAAATGTTTCCTTCTTCCCTGTGATACAATCTTATCTGCATATTCCGTCGCAAAGATTTTTTTTCTTCAGACCATGCACACGGCATGGGGAAAGAATAAGACCTTGAGAGGTCCTTATTATATCTGGAGTTGAAGTCTGCAGAATGAAAACTAGTTTATACTGCCATCTGGTGGAGATACATTGAGAGAACAGATCAATTACTGTCCTGCTTTCTTTGATAAAGGCTGCAGTATGCCCCATGGACACACCACAGACATAGTACTGTATTGTTGGGAATCCGCTCAGTGAAAAATATGCATGTGTATGATCAGCCAGTCACTTTGAACCTATTCAAATCTAGAATGCTGTCCCTATAAAGGGGACGCATTAACCCACTAGGGGGCCCTATAGGTCCAGATTGTTTGTGGTAATTTGCTGAACAAATGTTTATTTAGGAGTATGCAACATGTAATTGATTTTGTCTGCTTCGGTAAGACAGGTAGACAGACAGGACCACAAACCGACTCACTGCACCCAATGCTTTGGGACCCTGGGGAGGTTTCCATATTTGCCTGGTTGGTAATCCAGCCCCAAGTATTGCCACTTCTCTGCTTTTTTACATCAAAGAAAGCAGTTGACAAAATCGCTACAATTGGTGTCCTCAGAAGTTGTCGCAGTCGACACACACACACAGTGGAACCCCTCTGCCTCAGCACTGAGCATGCCACTGCTACAGTTACACTGACAGCAGTTGGCAGTGATTCCTTTGCCCCTGTGTTCAAGGCACTGCTCCAGCTCATCCTCTGAGACACAAAAGTATTGTCATCCTTCTCTACTTAGACAAAGACCTCTATCCCATATCTGGTGAGGCAGGACAGCCGGCACATAACCACCCGTAAAACCACACCGTGTTGTTTTAGCACTTTGGTTTTTGAATTGTCACAGCCCAGGCTCAGTGAGCTAGACAAAGAGGGAGAGCACACAAGATTTAATGTATTTAAAAAATGTTTTATTTGAAAGTAAGACGAAAGAAACAAACACTTATGAATAAATCTGTAGTCTGTAAGTCAGTGGAGGGTGCGGTGTTGAATGCATGTGTGGCGATGTGCAGGCAGAACAATGGAAACTCAGACCAAAAAGATAAATGGTGATAGTGCGAGAGAGAGAGAGAGCCTGCCCAGGTGCAAGACGTCAAGTTAGTGGGCTCCACCCATCTCTACCTGGAAGCCACCTGCAAAGGAAAAACACAAGACAGCAAGAGGAGCACTGATAGAATCAGAGCTTTAGATGTGCTGGTAGGTGAATTTTACTTTTGGACCCTGCAAGGCTAGCTGCTTTCTCCTGTTTCCAGTCTTTGTGCCAAGCTAACCTAACCAGCAGTAATTTATACACACAGACATGAGAATGGTACCAATCTTCTAACTCTCAGCAAGAAAGCTACTTTTTGGAGAAAGCAGTTAAAGGGGAACTTGGCAACTTTTTCAGCTTAATAAACCCGTTTAGAAATCATTTGGATGG
>NW_023339763.1:18324592-18330564 GCF_004916995.1 Morone saxatilis | reverse complement strand
AAAACCAGCGAAGAAATGGCTAGGGTTGCCAAGTTCCCCTTTAAGACTTACATTAGTCTAAACAGCAAACATGCATGTAATTGTGCCAACAAATACACAATGAACAAAGGGCAACTGTTGTGGTCTGTCTCAGGTTCTTCTTGTCCTGGTTCTGCTCTTTTTTTATTGTTATAGTGTTTCTTGGCACATACAGTGTACAGTATTGTGATGCTGTTTCTGGTGTGCAATGTCTCATATTATAATCATATTAAAATGGAAATCCCAGAAAGCAGGCTCCATCCCCACTGTTGGATTATTTCCTACAACACTGTAAACACTGTACCTACGTCCATCTGCTTGAATTATCTGTGCTCTATTAACACAAATAAATAATTGTTCACACTCAGACACACACCAAAACAATAGTCATACAACAAGGTACGCTGAGATAAATGCTGCTCTATTGTACGTGGGATTTTATTTGCGCTATAGAGATTTATCATAGGAAATGACAACGTATGAGTAAACAGATAACCACAATGACAATGAGAGATTTAACATCAGGTCACGGTAGGTAGCATGGTCAACAGGCCTCATAAGCAATGAGACGAGCACAATATTGGATTAGCACACTTCTGAGCGAGCGATACATTTTCATAAAACACATGATGACGCACGCTGCCTGGAACCATTATGGACCTGTCGGCCCTTAACTCACTTTTAACATGATTAAAAGGCACAGATTTGGTCCCATTATGTCCAACAACGAAAGACTTCTATCATGTGGCCTTACTATCTTGGGATGGTGATCATCAGTGGTGGATCCTTTTATTTTCTGGATTATTCCTTTTTCTCTTAATTCTTTTCAGTCCAGGTTCAGTTGCAGCACACTATTTATCATCAAACATTTACAGATGCACAGAACCCATGCTGATAAGATTTAAATGGGTTGAGTCTGTTCCATGAATGGAATGGAACTTTCCATTATGAATGCGTTTCAAACCAGAACTAATTCATTATGTCACATATATTTGTATTCTCAATACCTATATAACCTCCTTTTTGCATTAGTTATGCATAATAACATATCTCTGATATATGATATTTTTAAGATTAAGAATTGTTATTTTTTTGGCTACCAAGTAATGACATTTTCATATTAAACATTCTGTATAATTCACCATCACAGATACATACAAACAAAAAACATCCTTTCAAAAGTCGAATTGCAAACTTGCATCTCTCATTCATTGTACAGAAGACAGGTGTTAAAAGCTCCATAAACTTCTGGATGAATCTAAGACATTTCCCTATTTCACATGCTCCATCTATTGTTGAACAGTTAAAACAGCAAGCTGCATGTTCAGCATTGGCAGTAGTCAGTAGGACTGATATTGAGTGAGAACCTATAGATGCATGAGGAATTTATTTTTATCTTGGTGGTAAATTTTTACCACCAAATGTACTGAATGTCACTGGGAACAGTATACATCCTCCTCAGTTCAGGAGGACTCAGTTGCATTTAATGCTAAATAAATGGCCCTGCACTTCCATTCTCACTTTTTACTTCTCTGCCACCTGACCTGAATTAGAGTTAATAATTTTTATTACTTCATAGTATTTCAGACAGAACTCTGCTGGTGCTGGCTGGATCGCTTCCACTTTCAGACCTTATACTTGAGAATCCAATGTCTTCACAAGGTTGAGGCAAGTCATCAATTCATCTCAATAGGGATTTCGATCTCTTTCCCTGCTGCAGCCTACTGCATGAGCTGGCTTCAGCTACCATCGACAGTACCAAGACTCACATTGAACTTCCATTACAATCACACTCAGCTTGCCTTGTCTCGTTACCGACTATGCTTTAAAAATGGCATATTACCGCTGACCAAATAAAGCACTTATTTTACAGTGGTATCTACAATACATTGATAACCTATGCAAAAATGTATTTGATTAGATGGGTTTAGATAGTACTTAATAAAAAAAATAAATGTAAGGGACAAAAATACTAAAATAAATATGTTAAATACAAAAAAATAATTTAAATTATTTTATTAATAAACTGATATTCAAGTAAAAGCAATCGAATATTTCTTGGTACCAAATCTTTCAGTATACCCCCCCTCATCCTGTATACTCATTCTGTTCTTATACCACTGAGCAGAGTGTCAATGGGTTGTAGTGTCAAATTATTTCAACTGTTGATGTCTACACATGAGAATAATCCATAATCCATAATATGATCCATACATAATGATGATTTCAAGGATGTAGATTTCATAGTATAATAATAGTTATTGTGATGCAGTGTGTGTGAAGTAGAAGTCTTAAAAAAGTCTGGAAGTCTGACTTGTTGGGGGCACTAGAAATCATTAACTTCAGTCATGCATTAATCATAACTCCAGTTAAATGGTGTTGCAGGAATGCATAAATAATTAAAAGACATTTTTGAAGTATTTTGTCTGAATGTCTTGTCCAATTGGAGTTCAAACTTCCAGTAAGCCACCCTGCTCAGGTGAAGTCAAACATACACATATTATACATATCAAATCAGCTTGCTGATCACTTATTTACTCTCATTGGCAGTGTTGAGGGAAGAGAAAATAAACAGTTTGCAAACCTTTAACCACCTGTGTCTCCATGCAGCTTGCTGGGAAACTTATTGAGTCATCCATTCGTTCCAGTTACCTCTGCTCTGCCAACTCTTTATTTTGAATTACATTGCTGTCAGTGGCAGACTCAGGCTATTTGAGGGGCAGGGGCGAAAAAAACTAAAAAGGGCACCAGCGTGCAGAAAGTTGTGACGCATTTCTGGTCAAACAGCTGAGTCAGCGTTAGGACATTTTGTCTAATGGAAGGGCACTCTGGAGAGCATTTTATCATGTTTTCTCCACTGGAAGGGCACATCTTCAATTAAGACATTTCAGTATGATGAATTTCATTGAAGTACATTTTGATGTAATCAAAAAAACACTGGCACTACTTTTGTATCCAGTACACCACCAAAACAAATTCATGATGTTGTGCTTTGAGTTGTACATAAACGGTATCATCTGTGCCACTATACACTAAACATCTAACTGATACTGTAAATGGTTAGCTAATCTGGCACTGTGAGTTGTGGAGCAAGATTGTATTTGAAAACTTTTTGCTGACAGTCTACATTTCCAGCAATGGAATAACAGAGCCATGGCATTTCAGCTTGGTTCATTGGGGATACCATTTCTCTCATGTAGGGTGAGGCTCTTCCCCTCAGTTTCTTTCTTAACTGTGTGTTTCTCAGACTGTTGGGGAACCCTTTGTCCGTTAGTAAAGGTCAATCGTTTCTGCACAGAAACACGAGTAAGCTGCAGCTTTCTGTGAGACAGTCCTCTGCAGCGAAGCAGCTCTGCATAGGCCCTGCGGAAATCCCTGTTGAAGGCTGGGTACAAGATGGGGTTAAGAGCTGAGTTAAAATAGCCCAGCCACAGGACCACAGAGTGAAGTGTATTAGGGGGGTTTGTCTTTTCCTTTATGCCCATGCAGGTGAAGAAGGTGAAATAAGGAAACCAGCATATGACAAAGGCCCCCAGAACAGCTGCCAGGGTCACTGTAGCTTTGTGCTCTCGGGCTATGGCTGCAGTTGATGCTGTGCGTGCAAATGATGGAGTTGCAGCACGGATACGGCGAACCTGAAAAAATTGTTTAAGAAAAGGTTAGAGAACCAGAGGACACAGAATATGAGATGAGCTCACCTACTGGTCTGATAACAAAGGATTTATTTCAGCAATACAATACAAGTAAGTAACTGTGACTTTGTGAATGTTATCTTTCCAGTGAAATGCAGATCGCTAATATGAAATCATATTTTGCCTTGATTTCCAAAATAGTAGCCTTACACAGATGCAAAAAGTAATGCATGCCTTAAGTTATGACCTTTTATATCCCACCTCAGGAGGCTTTACAAAATGAAAATAAACACTGACCTGTTCTCGTGCCACTCTGAATATGCAAAGATACATTCCACACATAAGCAGCAGAGGCAGGTAAAATGAGCTAAAGGCATAAATAAGAACATAGTTGTTATTCCATTCAAACTGGCAGTAGCGTCCCTCCTTGTCCTCATCCCCCATGCCCCAGTCCAAGTGTTGCACTCTGTAGTCTGCTGTGTTCCAGCCCAGGTGGATGGGCACAAAGGACACAGCCAGTGACAAGATCCAGATGGCGATCATGGCCAGTGTGACCCTTAGACGGGTAACTCTCCGGGAGTAGCTAAGGGGAGCTGAAATGGCTAGATACCGGTCCACGCTGATGGCCAACAGGGTCAGGATGGAGGATGTACACAGTAGGACATCCAGTGATATGTAGATGTTACACAGGGCTCCTCCGAGGGGCCATTTCCCTCTGCGCAGCTCCACAGTGGCAGACAAGGGCAGCACCAGCAGACCTAGCAGGAGATCTGTCACTGCCAATGACACCACGAAGCAGTTAGCAATGCGCCAAAGTCGACGGCTGAGCCCTACAGCCAAACATACCAGCACGTTCCCACCAATGGTCAGGATGATAAAAGACACCAGGAAGAGCCAGCGGACAGCTGTGGAGATCATGGTGACCTCCTCTTCAGGCACAGGGTCACTGAGACAGTGCTGCTGTTCAGTAGAAAATGTTTAAACAGGCTCATCCAATTATCTCAGAAATCTCTCAACTACTGCCAGTTCACTTTTCCATCAGATGATCCTTTCCATGGCTCCTGTGCATAAAGAAAATCAGGAGTAGATCAGAGAGTGGAAAGTGCTTCCCAGCCATCTCTTTTATCACAGTGCCACTGCCATTGGCCTCTGAAGTAAACGTCCCTGGTGAAGAACAATAACAACGGTTATTACTTGAAAGACACATTCACAATATTAATGGCATTTTAATCATTTCAAAAGTAAAGCTGTGTTTATCATTTTGACATTTAATGAATAGTCTAATTGCAGCTCCCTGGTAAAGGTCAAATTACCAAAAATGGTCACTGAGCAAATGTAAAAGTATGTACAAGGCTTGGGGTCACAGTTTTTTCCAGTTCTACAAGGAAATATATACGGCCACATTTATTGTCAAATTAAGCTTTTATGCATGGTAGACAGTTGTAGGTGGTGTCATGTGTAGTTCAGCTTTCTCTTTAGTCTTTATCATTCCTACTACTTTTTTTGGAACTCAATTCCAATTTCACCACCTTCTGGTCTACAGATACACATATCTATGAAACAAGTATTGGACCTGGATGATTAACAGCACAGAGCAAGATAAAGAGAATGTGCCTTTGTATAAACATAAGTTAGGGTTGGGGAGCTGTCCCCTGGACAGAGGACAGTTTACTGCGGAGAGAAAGCTTTTGTGGAAGCGTGGGCTGTGCTGTATTGTGCATCACTGTCAGGCTAATTCAAGACAAGATCTTAGAAACAATCATAAAACATTCAGTCACAGTCTAAGGAGTAAAGTAAACAAATCCAAGCTCGCCAGTCTGAAAAAAAGCTAAGATTCCTGTGTATCCAACCACATACCTTTCATTTAAAATGCACTTTAAGACATTTAATTGGCTACTTTTAGAATGTTAAAGACCAACTTCAAACTTCTTCACTGATGAGTTTGCATCCACAAATTTATTTATTTTATCTATTTTTAGGGCTAAAACAGGTGAATATTGACATCAAAGGATGTATGGATTACTAAAATATGATCTGGATCACCAGACTGGTCTCAGTCCTCATCATCAGATAACATCCTAAAATCACTAGTCCTTTTACCATGTGCAACCCCGAAGGTCAGCTTTATTAACATACAAGCTAAACAAATGTCCAGTAAGAGCTAATATCATTTAATGATCTCAAGGAGACGATGATGTCGTTCATATAAAATATACATATATATATATACACACCAACACATTATTTGTAAAATCTAATATCTTGAAGCTGATGGATCTTGTAGAATACAACACAGCACAAATAATGTATAAAGCAAAAAAT
>NW_023339763.1:18314080-18324492 GCF_004916995.1 Morone saxatilis | reverse complement strand
AATAAAATTCTCAATCAATCAATCTTTGTTTCATGTTTCACTTGTATTACCAGAAAGCTTTACATGTCATCACTCAGGCAAAATGTACAGTAAAACTAATTCTAGTACTACTGGCCAATATAGAAAGTAGCCCAGCAGTTTGACAGTGTATACATTATGCATGTTTAATAGTGTTGTTTTTTCATTTGTTAACTGCTTCCTTATTACAGTAAGGCCATCCGATGTACTCCCATAAAAAATGGATGATGTTTGGCGTGGACTGATAGTTCTCAAATTCACTAATTAAGGTTTGATGATTATAAAGCAGAGGCAACAGCAGACTGATAGTGACATTAGATGAGAGGTACTTAAGAGGCTTTAAACCACACATGACCACAATTCATCCTACTGGGTTCATTTTATTTTTTAAAAAAATTAAAGAAGAAAAGAAAGAAACTTTGCTTAAATAGAATCTTCAAGCTTCAAACTTGGTATAAATATGACTGAGCCTGTATTATCGAATTCATCACTTCATGGCTAAATCCATAAGCTCCAATGGTGTTTGACACAGTTGACACCGACCTCTGACCCCTCAGACCTCCTTAAGGAAGACATTAAGTAAGGGGAAGCTCTATAACATATGAAAACATTTTTGTTTCCGGGTGAGGGGTTAGTTTTTTAGCTCTCATACAGCTGGCATACACTGATCAGCCATAACATTATGACCTCCTGGGCAACCTTGTGGTCATAATGTTGTATATAATAATGTGATGCTGCCCCATACGCAACAAACTGTGATGCACTGTGTGTTGTGACAGCTTTCTATCAGAACCAGCATTAGCTTTTTCAGCAGTTTGAGCTAGTCTGTTGGATCGGACTACACGGGCCAGACATCGCTCCCCATGTGCATCAGTGAGCCTTGGCCGCTCATGATCCTGTCTCTGATTCACTGCTTTTCCTTCTTTGGACCACTTTTAATAGGTACTGATCACTGCGGACCAGGAACACCCCACAAGTTGCAGTTTGGAGATGTTCTGACCCATTCGTCTAGCCATCACAAATTGGCCCTTGTCAAACTTACACAAATCCTCACACTGCCCATTTTTCTGCTTTTAACACATCAACTTGAGGACAAAATGTTCACTTGCTGCCTAATATATCCCACCCACTGACATGATAACTAGATAATCAGTGTTATTCAGTTCACCTGTCAGTGGTCATAATGTTATGGCTGATCGGTGTATGTCCATCAGGCCTGGATCACGCCTTAACCAATCTCTCTATCCAGACATGATTCTAAAGACACAATGACACACAAGCAATATTAAATAGTAGGTACTGTATATGGTTTACACAGATAACAGCATATCAGTACCTCCAACCTTATCACACCTGTTAAACAAAACAAACTTGCTTGCTCATTCATGTTTAGTTTAAGGAAGGATTGTTACCCCATTCAGGGTTTTCCCAATACAATATCATCCCTGCAAACATGATGATATGAAGTATTTACAGTGACAGTGATAAGAACAGCGGTTATATAGTCATAATGTTTTAAAAGTTTTGTTAAAAGATTTTACACCCACTGTTCTGTGAATTCTAATTGCTTCACATGATATATGGTTATTAAAAAGTTATTTATTTATTTATTTATTAATAATAATTTGAATAATACTTCACTCTCAGTGCACAAAAGTTTAATCATCTCAAATTAAATGTTTACATTATGTTTTCCTAAGCTACAAGTTAATTGATTTATATCTATTGTTTCCGCTGTACCTGGCCACTCAGAGAATCCAAGGTTTTAAGGTTTTTAATAATGTCAATAGATTCCCCTCAGGGATAAACACTTCTTGTTTCCATGGTGACTCTGTGTGTTCAGCACTGAAAGAGTATAGATCGAGCTGTGTCCCTCATCAGCTTGCTGCTCCCATTTGGTGCTAAGAACTGGGCTTTACTGACCATAATGAGTCGGTCAGATATAAACAAATGATCCATGTTTGTCTTCACTTTCATTTCGTCTTGTTGCTGATGTACCACCAGGCTAAGGTATCAAGTGAAACATAACACTATATTACCATGATGAGAACCTGAGATCATTTTACAGTTCATTGCATAATTAATTTCTTGCTTCCCAGACAGTCTAAGTGGCAAAAGAACATGCGTTCACTTTTTTGCAAGAATGTGCCACAAAAATTCATACTCTCAGAAAAAAACAAAACAAACAGACATTACTATACAGAAGACTGGCATTGAATACTTTGGAGCGACAGAAGCCTGTCATGTGATATATACAATAGAGCCAAGGCTACATATTGTAAACTATGCTTGTACCTGACCAAGTGTAAACACATACTGCACTCACAATGCTACATGCCACTACTCTTATAGCAATGTACAGCATATCTCAATGCTAATGTTTTTGCTTATTAACAATTACCAGTTGACAGCTAGACTGGTGTCATCAGACATGGATCTGCTCTGCAAAAGATATCATGTACACTATAACATCATGTTTCTGTTTAGCAGCTGTTAATATAATAGAAGTATATCTGCACACAAAGCTGGGCATCATGGAACAACTGAAGTCTACCTGGTGAGCTAGATGAGTCAACAGTGTGTGATAACAATGTGGCAAAACATCTGGCCCACAATGACACAAGGTGGGCCAACAATATAGATATCTAATTTAACAACACGTGAAAAGTGAAACCACTCAGAGCAGTATGGAAAGTCCTTTGGCAATTTGCCAAAGTCGTGTCCAAGGAGAAGTTATATGATTTGTGTACAGTGCATTTGGATCTTTGCCTTGTCCTCTGCTACTGAGCTTCTTGTACTTTTTGTGCCACTAACTGAAGAAAGAACATTTTCTCTCCATTAGCTTATCAAGGATGCATTGATTCCATTAAGCAGACCAGTAACATCTTTTGAGAAACATAAATTTAATTGCTTTGTGGCTCACTGGAACAACTCCCACATGATTGCTAATAATCATATCAACTTGCTACACTGTCATGTTTGACCTAAATCTTAAATGAGTGTAAGAAGTCAGCGAGAGAGAGAGTGATAAAACATTAAAGAAGAAGAAGAAGACGATATACTGTATTAATCCCCGAGGGGAAATTGTTGTTTTTCACTCTTTTTTTTACACACACACACAGGCTGAAATACACACTTTCATGCATCTTGTGGACATGCAAACAGGGAAGAGTGATGGGGCTACCACGTTAACAGCGCCCCATGAGCAGGCTTGGGGTTAGGTTGCCTTGCTCAAGGGCACCTCGGCCAGTGCACATGAGGTGAAACTGGCACCTCTCCAGCTACCAGTCCACACTCCATATTTTTGTAGTTTGTGGGACTTGAACCGGCAACCCTCCGGTTCCCAAGACAAGTCCCTCCACACTAAAGTGTGAAATACAAATTAAACAACCTACAGCCATAGTAAAAAATCTGAATTGGAATTTGTGATGTACAGTTATCAGTGTACATATAACTGCACACATATCACTCTTTGAGTAATTTATCTCAGACACATTGAAACTAAATTTAAAAAATAAACCAAAAATTGCCCAACTTAAAATAAGAGTCACATGCACATACACCCAAAAGTGACTAAGTTAAACTTAGTGACTGATTCCTCACCATTACCATCCTTGTCCAACATGAAATCCTGACTAAAACCTACAGCAAAGAGACCAACATGCAGAGCAATTAAAGTAAAACCACAAGCTAACTCAAATGAGCAATGATGTTCTAATAAATGGCACACATGCATGCATGAAAACCAAAATATGTCCTTTGTGTTATGGCTTGTGTGATCAAGCTGTAGGCTATGCTGCTTGATCTTGATGAAACCACTCACCTACATGCTCACTAACAGCGTGTGAATGTGTAACCAGAGAACAGGAGACATAAATGAATCACTAAGCAACACATTCATATATACATAGAAATATCTGAGTTGAACACCAAACATCCTTTCTTGCAAGAACCTTTATGACTGGGTCTGAGTTTGAAAATGTAGAGTGTGTGCTTGGTTAACCTCCAGTGTTATTTCTTCACATAAAACCCTAAATCAAGTTGTTCAAAGCATGTTGACTCACCTCACATGGTTTGTCTTAAATGTCGGTCAGTTCCCCTTCCCAGATCATGAATGTCCACCTCTGTTTCCTTGATCCTGCTTAAGTGTAAACTTCTCTCTCTCTCGCTCTCTCTCTTTCTCTTGCTCTCTCTCTCTCTCCTCCTCCATCTCTCTCTCTCAGTCACTGCTCTCATGCACTTTAACTCCCTCTAGTGCATTCATTCTGCTCATGTGCATTGTCACTGTTGTAGCCTATAAGATTATATGTCACCCCATAGATTCAGTTGGACATGCACAACTCTGCTTACAACAATTCAGAATGGTTTATTTTCCATTTCAAGTAACTCAACAGATTAATATTGCATTTAAAAAATTGTTTTTAAAAAAAAAAAACACTCAACACTAAATCTTCATTGTATGTTGTTATTGTAGACTCTTTTTGCTTATGCAATGGGCAATGGGTTAAAATAGGGGAGAGTGGGGGAGTATGAACAATGTTTTGCTTAAAAAAGGTAATGACAGTTATACCTCCAATTAAGATGCAGTATGTTTATATATTGTAATTTAGGATGTTGTAGATCACTGGTAGTCAACAGATTATATAGTTTTGAAATTATGATTTGCTAAACACGTTTTTGCCCCCCAAATGGCCCCACTGAGGTGCAGCATGTGGAAAGGATACGTTGAGCTAAAGCACCATCACATTTTAACACTTTTATATGTTTTTTGAAGGAAATACACAGATTGACTGAAAGCAGTAAACAGACATGCAATCCCACCTTTTGTGACACCTTAACTCAACGATGGTTAACAAAACTAAAAGTCTACAGCCGTGCTCGTCATGGACATGCACAAGGCTGGGATAAAGTTGACCGAGCAACATCCTTCGGCTGAAAAAAAAATAGTTGTTTTATTTTTGCTGTTGTGGCTGCATACATACAAGTAGCCTATAATTGCTAAAGTTAGACCAAATTAAATCACCATATTACTTTTTGTTAGACATGCCTCAACAGGACAGAGATGGGGCGGCCTAGAGCCATACAGATAGCCATCCCTGATGCCAGCGGCTATCCAATAGTTGTTGAGATATTTCAGTCTGGTCAAAAGTGGACAGACAGACTGATACTGCAATCCCACACTGCTAGCATGGCTAAAAATGTATGGGAAACAATCTACTCATTATCTGTCTACCGATCCAGGTCATCCTAGCCTGTGAGTTGTTAGTTAGCTATGCTATGACCTTTCTTTAATATCTCAATTGCAGGCTGTATAATCCTGACTACTTCAGCATAAAATCATAAAAAAGGTTGTGCCTTATTAAAATGAAGGGCTCTTCCAAAATATGTGGTCACGTGACAATGTGTGTTAATGGCTTTCTTGAAACAGGGTATCACTCACCTTTCCCAGCAGAACCTTGCCTCTAAATGATAACCAGTTAACAATTAAAGCAAGTTGGAATAATCATGCAGGGTACAGAGATTGATGAATAACATTAGTAACTTGGAGGTTGTGTCACTCTGTACTGATGTGGTAGAGTCACCATCCGCCAAAAACTCCCCTCCAGGCAGTCTAATTATGGATATATGGTAGCCTACTCAAATAGTTAGTTGCCTCACACTTTTAGTGTGGTACACACAAACACGTTAACATCAAGTTGTATTTTTAAGAAAAGAATAAGATATATTCTTAATTAGAAACTTCCTTTTTACTGTTTCTTTAAATGCATGTATAAATACAGATGGGAAGATCAGCACAGATGTTGATGGGAATATTGATATAATAAATCCAAGAGGGAGCCATAAAATAATGGATTTAGGGAGGAGGAGAAGGCCTGAGAATCACAGAGGCTGCTAAGACTATTTGTTTAACTAGAAATAGCAATGTGCTCTACTTCAACACTGACTAGGTCAACAGGGGCAAATTTCTCAAGTGAGTGTTTGACTGTACTGTTACTTGAATTAAATGAACTAATTTGAGCAATGCAGAAGCAGAGAATTGTGAAAATCTTCTTACTATAATCCAGTATGTAACATTTAAGAGGATCTATTGGCAGAAATGGAATCTAATATTCTTAACTATTTTATTATTAATGTACAATCACCTGAAAATAACAATTGTGTTTTCCTTACATAAGAGTGAGGCGAGGAGGCATCACAGTAACCTTAGATGCTCTGCAGTTGTATTCTTTAAATAAAATATATATGACACAAATCATCAAGAATTCCCTTATTTAATTTTTATTATACGTACTGTGATGATGTTATATGTTTTAACATTCTGACTCTTGTCGTCCCCCTGTTGGACATAAGTAGGTAGTGAACTGTGGTCTGTCTCAAGTACTGATCTATGAGAGATAGAGTAAAAAAAGCTTCACTAAACTGAAATATGTTAAAAATTGATTGTTTCTATGCTGACATCTAAGTAGTGGTCAGAATTTTTGAAATACTTGAGTATTAACATTTCATATAATTTTACACCTTCGTAGAGGACTGCATTGGAAGTGGGATCCTGCGGGACCCAACGCAAATCTTATGGTCAACCTGGATTTATCTTGCACCCAACAGAAGATGAAGATTAAATTAAAGACAAAACAACGCAAGTCTGGCATTTAGAGAAATTTCTGAGTTGAGGAGAAGAAACAAATGCTCTAATGTGCGGGAGTGAAGGGTCAGAATGCTTGCCATAGTGGGTGGGAGTGGACATACACACAGCTGGAGCAGGCGGTAATGGTTTAGTTACAACAATTAAAGTGTAATTACTATATATATTTTTATATACAAACACAAAATTCTTTGAACAAATATGAAATTAATGGATTACACTCCCAAAAGTTATCTCTACCTTTACAACAGTAAAATCCTTAATGCATCAGCATTAATAATCTAATAGTGTGATATATATTAGTGTAACATAGGCCATTGTTCTAAAAATACTTAATTAACATTATCAGTGCTTAAATATAATGATGCTGCTGTGCAGTTGCATGCTTGTGTAAGAATGTCATAGCCTACTGTATACTTTGTATGCTGGTGATGAATGTCTATACTTCGAGAGAGGAGGCAGCATTAGATTACTCTGGCATAGAATATGATTATCCTCAACCATTAACAGGAATTAAAAAGGCCTTCCAGCTGTGTTGTCTGTCAATCATCTTCATTCGCACAAGTGTGCTAACAAGATGTGAGTGAGCCTGAAGTAATGTTTCTGACTAACAAGCTTTTTATCACTGTTTCAAGGCCGCTAGTCTGACCTGCTTCATGTTGCTGCACTTCCAAATCCAGACTTTCTTCTATCATCAAAGCTGTCTTCTAAATCAAATCAAAAATACTGTTTCTGGTTGAAATATCTCAGCAACTACTAAATGGATTGCCATACAATACTACTGATATCTAAGATCTCCAGAGTATAAATTCTAAAGACTTTGGTGATCTCCAGACTTTTCATCTACAGTATTTCTCTTATTCAGTGAAATATCCTGACATCTGTGAGCTGTGTCACACTCAGTGTTTCCAGATAATGTATCCTAAAGACTTTAGTTATCCCCCAACACTCCCATGACTTTTCCTCTACCACCACATCCATGTTGACATTTTTAATTAACAGTGAAATATCTGGAAAACTTTTAAAATGATTTGCCATGAAATTTGGCACAGACATTCGTGTTAACCACAGGATACATTTTAACAAATTTGGTAACCTGTTAACTTTTAGCACAATTTAAAGGTCAAAATATTCCTTTGTCCAGGACCTGCAAAACAAATGACATTCCCATCAGCCTCAGCTGTAGTTTGTGTTTAGTGTTACACACTAAACTAACTAATTTTACTTTCTGACAGCATTAGTGCAGCTGTAGACTCTCAGAGCCAGGTCATGCTTGAAAACTGATTCGTATGATGCATTGTCCAACCATGTCAGATGGTTATGGAGAGGGGAGAGATGCACGTTTTTAGACAGTCTTCTGAAAGACAGAATAGTGTTCACATCAAAAGTGACAGAAATAGTTGTGTTAAAGGTACAATGTGTAGGATTTAATGGCATCTAGAGGTGTAACTACAGATTGCAGCTCCTTCGCTTCACCCTCCCCTTCCAATCGTTAAGGAGAAACTCTGTTGAAGGCAACCTGCGGCATCTGAAAATATAAACGTTATATTCTAAGGTAATTAAATATATAACGATTCCTATATTAAGGTGATTATACACAGATATAAACATACCAATATTATACGGCATTTTTGCCAGTCAATGTTACACACTGGACCTTTAAGAATGAAAAGGGAGAGCTTAAGAGAGAGGTTCACAGCTGGCCAATAACAGCGTGAAGAGGGTGTGAATGTGGGGGTGGAGGGTTTCTGACCATCCAACAAAAAGCATACCAGCAGATTTTAGTCTTGTTTTAAATAGACAAATATATATATACACGCACATATATGTGTGTGTGTGTGTATTATAAATATAAATAGTGCACTATAATAACACTAACTGTTAAAACATATTTAGCCTTAAGAATGTGCTTACAAAGAATATTTATAGTCTACAACTTTTTTTTAATGCCCAATGCCCTTTGTTTACGTTTAGATTATGCAGTATAGCTTTAAGGACTGAGAAAATAGTGTTGAAGTGGCACATTTGATGGAGTGGGACTGGGAGCATACAGTCAGTAGTAGAGCTAAACAAACAAACAACATAAAATAAATGGCAAAAACTGCGTCACTGCTGCTGTTGTTACATGTTTTGCATTGTTTATCCAGGAAGGCCGATTTTTTAAAAAGTTGTTGACATGTATTAACCATTGGTTTGCATTCTGTGTGGTTCGTGTGTGTGGTATCACTGTGTGATATGATCCTTTTCAGCTAAAATGAGTCACCCTGGGGCAATGAAGGAAGTCATTACCAGATATGGAATAAAAAAACACATTCAAAAAGGTTTTAAAGAAGTATGATAATAGGATTTTGTGATCCTGTATTCTTTGTTGATTAAAAACAATGGAGTGATTTGTGACCTCTAGTGATTATATAATTTGTACGAAGTCATTTAAAACTGGTCCTCTGAGTGTGATACGTGCCACAATCAATGTTTATTATGCTATTCTCAATAATGTGGCTCCACGCATTGTAAAAAAAAACAGAATATACCAGCAAGACTATGTGCTATGCAGGATTATTAAACCAAATTATAACACGTTCAGGGCCATATAAAAGCCCCAGGCAATTGCCTGCTCTGTTGTATGGAAATTCAGCCAGTACTCTTTCCTTCCTCTACCATTGTGCCCTGTCATATTCCATTTCCATCCTAGGGGAAGCCAATCTCTGACATCTCGGTGGATTACTGCTCCTCTAAAGCCCCTCTGGAGGACACTCGACCCTGGAGGAGGAGTGAGAGTAAACCCTAATCTGCCCTCTTCCACCCCTCTTTGTCCCCAAGGAACACTGCCAGTGCGTCTCCACGTCAAAATGAGTCATTAGTTTTGTCTGTGACTCAAACTGGCAGCAATGTTTCCATATAGAGAATCAGGGAATAGTCTGTAGTGTCTATATTTAGTGGATATTATGGCAGAAAAGAGGATGCATATTAATACAAAAAAGCTAATATAAACAGGCAAACAAATACTGACATGGGGACTGGCATCATCTCCATAGTTTTACTACTGACCGGAAACTTGGCATAGCTGCTGAATTTTTTGCCACATTTGGCATGTATCTGCAGGAGCTGTTTGTCCACATATAATGAGGTCAGAGCTACAAGTTGCAAATTTGAGCACGCTTACTTAAGAACCATACTGCTGTCTCAGTGCATCTTGACCATCCCATGATATAATCTGATTAGGCTACATATTACCCTACCAGCACAGACAAATAGATACTGTTTCTGTAGTACCTATTTGCATCTGCACGCAAGCACTTCTTTGTTTTTATCTCACTTTTAACATTTAGTTCTCAATTTGCAATGTAGCAAACTATCAAATAAGCCAAATTTGAGGTAGGGCCTTATATTTGACGTAATTTCAAATTCCCAATAGGTATCATGGGCGACACAAAACTCTGACACATCTAAATAATCTTCAGTGTAGTGCCTGAGATATGAGAAACTGGAACCAAGCAATTTATATTACATCGATTTAATTAAAAAAACATCTTATTCTACATTACACTTTTATACAAGACCAATACAAAGTAATTATATCACATCACTACAACACCATTATCAAGTTATTTCTGATTCTGAAATGTAATACTTCTTCAATTAGACTTTTCTCAAGGGTTAGAAATGATAATGTAATTTATTAACTTAGGAGTTGCCTTCACAATAACGTGCCAATATGGTACTAAAGAATATCATAGATAGATAGATAGAT
>NW_023339763.1:18309194-18313980 GCF_004916995.1 Morone saxatilis | reverse complement strand
GTTAAAAGACGTGCAGCAGCATTTCAGATCATGGACAATTCAGTAAACTAAGCTAAAAGAAAATCATCATCAGAAAGAAATGAATACATTTAAAAAAAGAAGAAGAACATGTGGTATGTGGTGAATCAAAAAAAAATGAGTATACATGTTGAGTTTAAGTTAAGTTTACACTCATTATCTATTATTAAAATGAAGAGTGTGCTCCATATTCTCAGAAAAAGGTCTTGACTTGGCATCCTGAGAGTCTGAATATGATTTGTTCATAACTTCCAGTGCTCAAATGAGGAAGACATAACTGATTTCTCACAACGATTCTACATCCTGTTAGTATGGTTCTTATAGCCAAGCATCTGCGAGTATAATACCCAACATGCACAGAGCTGGGTTCTTTGTCATGATCTGGGACACATCAAACAACTCAGTCATATGACATATGTGAGAAAAAAAATTTGTTAGAAAACAAACTTATATATATTAGCAATATTAATCATGGCACATGTATTTTAGTTGAGTTCTTGTTATTGCTATGTAAATGCATGCATGCAACATGCAAAATTAGCATCCTTATGCCAAAAGCTTATATTTGAGTGGAGGGGGACTTGTATACATACAAATGTATACATAAGTTTGGTGACAAGACTTTCTTTTGTGTATAAAAACAACAAACAACTTTCAAGTGTCCCTGCATTTGAATGATATCAGAGGTGACTAGCTTACTGCTGGCATAATTAAATCAGGGAATACAAAGAATGAAATGTGTTAACGTGTTTCAATATCCTCTCTATAGCACAGGAAATAGCTTACAGCAGGAGATGCAAGTTGGAAAACAAAACTGGCTGAGCCAGAATTTTAAACAACCCAAAAGTCATAAGCAAAGATGAATGTACTATTGTTATGTCTTCCAAGAGAGGCAAAGACAGTCTTGGTTATTTCATGCTAATTACAACTTGTTGTCAAATGGCCAAATACTTAAAATAAAGAAACTGCTAGAAGTTATTAAGGCTGTAAGCCTATTTGGCTTTTTACGCAGTCGGTGGTCAGTAACACTAAGTGCAAGGTAAAGACAACTATTTGCAAGTATAACAACAGCACAAAATACATCTAATTTTCCTACCAAAACAAAACAGCACAAACACAAAGAAGAGATCAAATAAGAACTCTCTGACCTTCTGTTGTTAAAATCCATGAGGGTTCATTCCTCCATAGGGAGATGGAGGATTTACCAATTAGCACTCTGAATGTCACAGCGAGGTTAGGAGTTGATAGAGCATTTCAGAGTGTAAAACATCATCATGATGACACTGTCAGACTTTATTTACAGAAAAAAACACTCACACTCTTTCTCAGATAACAAACCGGAGCTTAATTGACTCAATATAGTTTGTAAAGTTAATTTCAACACTGCCCAGTTTGCTGTACGCAACGTTATAAGAGTTAGATTTGTAAAGATGTATTCATTATCCTGTAGATGTGGCTATTCACAGTTCACTGTGCTGGAAAGAAGAATAACAGAGCAATTTGCACCGAATTTTGGAAATGTCTGTCAGTGCACAGCAGGCTGCCCTGGGAGAAAAGCACTGCAGTGGAAATTAGTTTGTCCTCTCTGAAAGTGTCTCACATTGGGTGGACACAACATAAAAACATGTAGCTGAACAGATATTAAAATTTGCAATAGTTATTACCTTTAGCCGGCAATGTCCAATTTGTCCAATTATGCCATTGGAAGAACTAAATAAATAGTGTCTCTCTGCAGCCATTCCTAAGTTTCAAAAAAGAAAGGGGTCCCTCTTGGCAAAATGCTCAAAATGGCCTTGCCTTTTACCCTTGCTGCTATGTGTAACATTTTATGCTGTGCTGCGTTGTCAAATGATTAGCATATGTTTTACTGGATTAAAAACATGCATGAATCATTGGTGGCACACACAGCTTAACTGTGGTGCAGAAATGCAAAAAAATGCAAATCAGCACCAGTGGTGCCTTTTCAGGATAGTGCGCGTGTTTGTGGCATGCTTTTAGTTTGCACAGATCCACACCCCACCACTTTGGTCCAGACTGAAATATCTCAACAATACAGACATGCTTATGTCAAAATGTAAGTTGCTGAGCCTTATATATAACTCTTACTTAAACCATGTGCTCCAGATCTCATCTTTCCAGAGCCGGCCTTAGTTCTCCTGTCTGTTGAGGCAGCAGTTTGAGCTTGAAGTTGGCTAATGTGCAAAGATACTTTCACATATATATCAACAACTATTATGTAGATTGTCATGAGATTTTGTACAGATATTCATGGTCTCCAGAGGACGAATTCAACTGGCTTTGATCATCCCCTGACTTTTCCACCATAACTGAGATTGACAATTCTGGTTTTGAATTAATTAGAATGAATTTGAATGATTAGATTAGATAGATTGATTTCCATAAAAATTGTTCTACACCTTCATGGCTGCCTTGCTTCCTCAGGCTGAATTAATCACTCTGGTGATCACTTAATTTTTCATACAGTGTCAACATTTCAATTCGTCTAATGCTTTGGCTTATAAAATATCTGCAAAACTAATGATATTGTCATCTAATTAACAATTAAATAAGATGGTAAACATGGCAAATATTGCACCTGCTAAACATTAGAATGTTAGAAGTCAGAGTCAGAGTAAGCATGCTGACATTAGCATTCAGTACAGCCTAACAGAGCTGCTAGCAGACTTCATATTGTGTAGACTCGAAATCAGTGATACATTTTGTAAATCAATGATTATAAGAGAAAAAGACTATTAGCTACCTCCCTCCCTTGAATATTCAAACATAACCTCTATTTTAAAGGTATAATAATACATACATAAAAGGTTCATGTCGGCGTCAACATGCTCTATGTCTGACAGCTGCTCCATCTGAAACTTAACCTAGTCTTTATCCAGTATTTAGCTAGTATTATATGATACATTTACTGTTTGTTTGTTGTTTCACACGCTGTAACATGGTTAAGGTCTTGTGATCGGATGTTTTTGGTTATTTAGTTGAGCCTGCAATTACCGCCACAACAACCCAAGGACAAAACTTTTAAAACTGCAAAAGTTGGTACAACAACTATGGTAGTGTATAAAGACTGTGAACTTCTATACTCACAATCAAAGGCTAATATCCACCGCTTGGAGACGGAATCCGGCCAAAGGACAAGATGACTAAAGGCCTTTCGGTTGCTTCAGCCCAGGTGAAGCATATCTTGTATATGCAGTAGTCTTTTGGCACCCAGATGCCCTAATTGCCCTCCTCTCAAATGTCAAAAGACCTGATCCCGAACTCTGCAGCTACCCTTCCGCGGAGCCAGAACCAAGGTCCCTTTTCTGAGCTTAACATCCAATCAGACCTTGTGGTTTGTGGAGGTAAAAAAGACTTGGTAGTGGCGGGACCACAAGCTCACCTGGGCCTTTCGAACCACTCCGCAATACTGCCTGTAGAGGCTCCAATCCAGCCGGCAGATGTCCCTATACAGCAGGAACCATCGGACAGGGTCTCCCCCTGGCTATTGGTGGTGCCATTGTCTCCTCTCCACCTGTTGCTGGCAGTGCCAGCCCATACTGGGACAGCCGAGGAAACAGCAGGGTAACTCCCCCTCCTCCCGTCATGTCGCAGGATGCTGAGGGAGGCGGTGATTAGATGGTCTTCCTCGCCTGGAGCCAACACAGTACCAGTCTTCCAAGATGGATCCCTTCTCTTCACACCCCTGTCTCCAGAGTTTCTGTTGCAGGTGCTATGGGGATGCTCAACACTTAAGAGAAGGTGTTTTGAATTTTGGGCGTTTCATTAGGAGGGTCGCATCGGACCAACCTTGGTATATATACATATAGCACTTGCTAATAAGTTAATGTCCTCATTGCTCATTGTTGCTGCCACAGGTTCCGAGCTGACTGACTCATTCTCACTTCTTGCAGCAGCAAAATACAAGATGGCAGCAGTGCCTTGATGACGTCAGTCAAGTTTCATTCAATATATTCAAGGTTCATTCAATATATTCAAGAATTAATTAAATATTCAGGTTCATTCAATATATTCAAGGTTCATTCAATATATTCAAGAATTCATTAAATATATTCAAGGTTCATTCCATATATTCAAGATTATTCAATTATATTCAAGGTTCATTCCATATATTCAAAGATTAATTCAATATATTCAAGGTTCATTCCATATATTCACAGGTTCATCTCATATTTCAAAGATTCATTCAATATATATTCAAAGATTAATTTCCTGAACGGCATGCATAATGTGTGTGTATATATATATATAACGCGTACACCCCGCTTAACTATTTACTCCTTTCCGCAGACTAAAGATATATATATGTAAAAGATATTTCAAACACAAGGGCTATAGATAATCAACATAACATAAGGCTGCCAATGTAAACCTCTGAAAATAATATTTCACACAGTTCATGTCACGGGTCCAGATGCCTGAATACCTAACGGGAGCAGCAACAGCAGCAACAGAAGGCAACGACTAGCTGATGCGAATTCGGCCTAAAATGCTCGATCACGCGAAATAACAGCCAGATTACAACACTAGTCCTAATGATTCAATCAGCAGTGATTCGCTATTTGTTGGAGCATCTAGATGTACTAATGAAGAGCCAAGAATTTGTGCTTCACCACCAAATGAATTAATATTTTTTTTGTTTTTTTTTTTTTTTGTAATAGCCAACAGAGGGGAAAATCATGCACTTACCCATATGAACTTCACAGTCTTGTTTTGCCGCTTAGGTTGGACTCAGAATGTGGACGTTTAG
>NW_023339763.1:18304499-18309169 GCF_004916995.1 Morone saxatilis | reverse complement strand
CTCCTCCCTGGCGCCGCCACTGTGTCCCGATCAGCTCTCAGACTCCATCCATTTGTCCACTCTTCACCCCTACAACGCTGAGTTGACAACTCCATAATCAGGAGTGTTCGCTTCTTCAATGTAGCCTCTCACTGTCTTTCTGGTGCCACAGCCACAGCCATCCTGGAAAAGTTCCAGGATCTATTGCTTTCACTCCCGACCACCATCAAAAGGATTATTGTTCACATAGGAACAAACATTACAGCCTTGAAGCTGACCAAACTTTTTAACCACCTTTGTAACCTTCTTCAACAATGTTGTAAATCTGTCCCATTCCCAATTGGGCTGATGTGCTGATCGCTTCAAAAAAATGCTACTAGTGGACTCCCATTGTTACTAATGTTTACACCACAGGTAGCAACTGTGTATCGCCCACCCAAACACAATGCCATATTTCTAAATTAATTTTAAGTGAACTGGGTTTTTAACATCAGTTGTTTTAAACTTTGACAACATCTTAATCTCTGGGGATTTTCATTTTCATGTGTACATTCAATCCAGTTACTCTCAGCTTTTGTCTTATTTGGATAATAATAACATGGAGAAATTCCAGTCAGGTTTCAGGGCTCATCACAGCACAGAATCTGCCCTTCTCAAAGTCTCAAATGACCTACTTTTGTCTTTAGACTGTGGTAATTGTGCCATTTTAATTTTGTTGTTTAATTTTGTTAGACCCCAGTGTGGCTTTTGATATGGTGGATTATTGCATTTACTTAAACCATCTTAGGGACCAGGTTAGCATCCATGGCACTGTCCTCAAGTGGTTTACCTCTTACTTACATGACAGGGCCTTCCCAGCTACTCCTCCTCCACTGCCTCTATCACTTGTGGAGTACCTCAAAGTTCCATTTGTTTGCTCTATATATGCTCCCTTTAGGCTCCATATTCCGCAAGCACAATGTCTCCTTTCACTGCTATGCTGATACGCAAATCTACTTTCCTTTGAATCCAGGGGATCACAACTCCTTCCTAAATTGCCTCCAGGATGTAAAATTCTGGATGGCAAAAAATGGCTTTGATGACAAAATGGAGGTAATTGTTTTTTGGTCCCCCCAACACCACAGGGAATATAGCTAGCAACCTGGGGCTGTTGACTTCAATCCTTCATGCCCATGCCATGAATCTTGGTGTCATCAAATTTGACAAGCAGATAAACTCTGTGGTGAAAGGTTGCTTTTTTTAGTTATGGATCATTGCAAAACTCAAATCCAATTTCAATGATTTGAAGAATCATTGAGAGAGAAGAATGTTGCCACCACATTAATCTCCTCAAGGCTTGATTACTGCAACTCGCTGTACTTGGGTGAGGCCTCTTTGTCTTGCCTATAGCTTGTGCAGAATGCTGCAGCGATACTTCTCACTGGGACCAGGAATAGAGACAGAATTACACCAGTGCTTGCATCCCTGCACTGGCTACCTGTCAAATACGGGATTTATTTTAAGGTTCTTTAAGGTTCTCTGCCCCTACTAAAACTCCAGGCCTCTCAGATCCTCAGAACAGCTGTTTATAACTGTTCCACGATCGAGGTTGGTTGGTAAGGGAGATCGTGCCTTTGCGGTGGCAGGTCCAAAGCTTTGAAATAGCCTTCCACTGTCATGAAAAAGCTGTCCCTCCCTTGACATTTTTAAGACAAAACTCAACTGTACATGTGTTCTATGGCTTTTGATTGTTCTTAGTGTGTTTTAGTTTTTCAATGTTTTATTTTATATTCTGACAAGTTTTGGTTTGTCTCTCTTTTTACATTTGTGCGCATATTTGTTATTGTCTTATATTTATATATATATATATTTTATTGTCTTTATTGGCGTTAAGTGCCTTACAGATTTGCCATGCACTTTAATTTGTACAGCACAAATTACATTATTGCAAATATTTTCAACAATGTTCAAACCCTGAGAACCCTCTGTAATTTTATTGAAGGTAGCATGTGTGAGAATCTAGGAGATTGCTAGTCTAGGTAGTCAGGAAGTGCTAAAAAGTTTGCTGTTCTCATTACAGAGCCATTTGACTCTTTTAGAGGGCATCTTGCTGTGGTGGACTCTCCCTCTCATACAGGTACGCAGACTTGATTTTTTCGGCCGTATTAATTCTGTCAGTGTTTGTAACGAGTGCAGCTTAAGGTTGATTTTATGATTTTGGTCTCAGTAGGGTGATAGCCAGATGTGAGTGTCCGAAATCATCAGGGAGGGAACTGCTGTGTGATGCTGTTATGTTAATAGAATTTTTAACCTTTATTGAACAGCACCTGTAATAGTTTGTTTGTAGTAAATTTTATTTGTTTCAGTTTACAACTGAAATGACAACCAACAAGCTGCTGAGGCTATAGAGACACAGAAACCCTGGTAAATAATGTGCCTATCAGTATATGTTAATGTTTTTAGCCTTGTGATATATGTTGCACTGGAATCCATCCTCCCTCTTCCTGCATTACTGTGCTACAGGAGTTGGTATATTTTTGCAAAGTAGGCCTATATTTTATTTTTTCCTTTTATTGATGTTTTAAATATGTGCAATACTGTAATATTTGGACTGGTAACTAATGTATTTTATTTGTTTTCTCAAAAGGGACATGGTCCTTTTTTTTGTTTAATTTATTTCTTCCAGCTGTCTAGTTGTTGGTTCTTATGGCTCACCACTCTGGAAATTGAGGTTTATATTTGGTAGCATAGGTAGGTTTTAAGCCATACTATGTGTTTCATTCTTGGATGGTAATTGTAATTGATGCAGGTTGTTCTCCTCTCTTCTGTGCATCCACAGCTTGACTCTGTACCAGGCTGGGTCTGAGTCGACACAGCTTCTTTACCATGGTGGGACTACACAGGGTGATGCTCTGTAGTGGTGTGTATGCTTAACTCTGACACTGCATGATATTTTATAGTGCATATTATAGATGTTATGTGTGTGGTGCATGCTTCCTTTTTGGTGGTGGGCCCACTGTCATGCTTTTTCTGTCTCCCACAGTCGCATGCTTAGGTGGTGTGTGTGAGCAGACACAACCTTCCTACTGTGAGGAGAGTAAACTCCTTTTTACCATCCAACAATTTATTTGCCTTACTAATTCACCTCATCGCCTCTTGATATTTTAAATTGGGATTTTATATCTATTGTCGTCTTGTAATAAATGTAACTAATGACGATATTAAAGGTTTAAGGTTCCTCCTGTCCCTCATCAGGAGGAGGCATTGTCAGGTACGGGAGGGTATTCCCTGTATTGGGTACAACACATGTTTCATTTGGTTGTCTGTCAATGGCATCATATCTCCATTACCCCCTGGCTGCTATAACTTCCGGAGAAACACATAATATTGCATAGAGTGAGAAAAGGGCTAAAAGGGTGAGTAAAGAAAATTATTCTCCTTGAGTAATGTCAGATAGTAATTGATTGGCAATGGAGGTTGAAGACAACAACTCCCATTATCCCAGACTACTCCTGTGAGGGACCGTTGGCATCAGAAATTACATACGGTGCATTTAATCCAATTTTGAAAGCCACTCATACAGATCCCTTTAGTAAAGTTATGTCACTTCATTTCTTAGCAGCAATCAGAACTTTTGTCTTAAATCCTTTATGTGTGTAGATCGCCGCTTCTACCTACTCTGAATGCCTTGCTGGAGAAATCCGATAAGGAACAAACAATGCTATTTTATTCAGAAATAACAAATTTAAACCTTTGTGAAAGTTTGACCTGGTCTTCAACGAGTCTCCCTTGATATTAGCATTGATCTCTTGGGTTTTTATTGCTGCACTGTTACCTAACAATTACCTGTACTTACCTGCAATTGCCTAAGCATCAGAGCAACATCTCTCTTCTTTAACTAACTTAAATATGGGTCTTTTCGGTTCACTATATGTGCAGCATTTTTTCACCAGCGTCTCATTCACCTAGCTCCATGCCATTTTTTGATGCACAGGTGGTGTACAGTTTGTTTGAGCTTGTGAGCTGGCAGCTGCCCATGGCTTTTTATGCAGGGGCTGGTGAGAGCCATTGGACCTCAACCAGACGGACCAGTGAACCAAAATAATGAGCTGAAAGTGGCTGTGGGCGACATAGAGCTGCAGACTGGGGTGTTACTTTTCAGTGGTGTTGGCAGTGATAGTAATCCTTTCACCTTACAGGGAGTCATTTGATTCAGAGATAATATCGGCAATGTCCCTTAATGGAGATGGAAGGTTTTTTTTCAGGTTTTATTTTAGTCATGGAACAGCCATATAGAGAAAACCAGTGGTTGATTTGTCACTGTGCTGCAAAAAAATGTATGCATGTGCTTCTTTATGTTTAGCATGCGTACATTCAACAACTTACATACTGTATGTAACTGGTGGTATGCTGGTTCCATTTTATGTACATTTGTAATGTTATTTTACACATCTAAATACTACTTTTATACTCCATTGTAGAGCTGATTGCCCTCTTTACAACTTACGTGTGCAAGGAAAAGACTACATTTTAAATATGATAAGAGTATGGAAGTAAAGTTGAAAGTAATCTGCAAACCACATTCTAAGAAAGAACAAAGCAACATTGATTTTACACAAATTACACATATTTTTAGAAGCTAACAGCACAAGTATCCTAAATAATTTATCAATAAAATCCCTTCCAGGGTATATTTGTCTTCTATGAAAGCT
>NW_023339763.1:18299975-18304399 GCF_004916995.1 Morone saxatilis | reverse complement strand
GTATATTTGTCTTCTATGAAAGCTTTGAAAGAAACATGCAACATTAAAAACAGAAGCTGGTCCAAATTATACTGTACCTTGATTCCCTAATAGCCCACAAGCAAATTTGGAGGCTATAGTGTAGCCTTTATCAGACAGTAAATGCAGATAGATGCTAGATTAAATAGGAAAAACATGTAGGCATATAGAGTGGAAAACTTACTCTAAGAACTACTTAAGGTGTTTCTTTGAGCAGTTATTTAGAAAAGTGCACATCTTATTTGCACCAGAACAGCAGTTCCACACATGACTGTTGCTAAATCATCTCCTGAGGCATAACAGACATTTGAGTATTGATTATTTAATTTTCCTCTATCTGCCTCCAGCTCTACCAAACTACACTTCAGAAGAAGCAATGCAATCATGTTGTTCCTGTGATTACATAACTGAGACACAGTAAATTGTTCTGTGCCACTACATGAATTACACTGATACTTTTACAGCTATAGGGAGGGTTTGGACTGATACTGTAGAACTACTTTTCATTGGAATTTAACACTTTAATGTTCACATAGATGACAAGTAGTTTCATTCACTGTGAAAGATATTATCTGATATGGAACATAATTGCAATACGTTGTCTGGCCTGTTTATGTTTTGTTTTATAGACCCATTTGTCCTTGGCTCTAGGACTCAGTGCAGTGCTGTTGCTGCAATATTGTTTAGCACTACCACTTTTCAAAATTGGCAAGTCCATTTGCGGAGAGCTGCAGAATCTCAGCAGAACTCTTAAGTCAAGAATTTAGAGCTCTCTGCATAAGCAAACAATGGCTAAAACTTGTTAGTCCCATTTTCTAGCTTTCTATATTTTCTTCTTTTTGTTTCTTGTTTGTAAGTTTTATTAAAATCTCTCTTTAAAACTAATATATGATTTATATAAAGTACTTAAGTTGACTTAAATTTAGTTTGCCTTGTATGTGGCAAAGAGGTTATGGTTGACACTAGAAAGATTAGCTCATGCAGAAAACATAGATTTTTGATGCACACTCATTAAAGGTCCATTGTGTAACATTTAGGAGGATCTATCCGCAGAAATGGAATGCAATATGCATAATTGTTTTCATTAGTGTATAATCCACTTATGGTTTTTTACTTTAGAATGAGCTTTATATCTACAGACTCCACAGGTCACCTTCCATGGAGTCTGCCACGTTGAACCACCATGTTTCTACAGTAGCCCAGAGGGACAAACCAAACACTGGCTGTTTTGCATTGCATTTTTAGCGAATTTCACGACCACCGTACTCTATCCTACACGCTTGGAAGCAAGGGAGTTCAGATGTGATCTGAAACTACACGGTTAGATGACACTAAATCCTACACACATTTAAACACAACCATTAACACATAGCTTAGCTAGCTTTGGGATGGTAAATAAAGTTGTTTCAACTACTTATAAAAGGCCCTTTCTAACAACTACATGGCACATTCATAAATACAAATCCACCCATTATATTGATTGTAAGAGTATTGCATTAGTTTAGCATTGCACTCCTATATGAAAGGTTAAAATTAAAAGGATCAATATTGGTGCGGTAGAACAAGAGATATGTGCTTTTTAATTTGAATTCTTATTCTGTCAAAATCAGAGCCACAGGTGTTTTATGCTATTAGCGGCTAATGTAGTCTCTAGCCACTAGCCTCAAGCAAAGATGAGGAGTGGGCTACAGAAGTCTGGTAAACTCACTTATTTAACTCCACACCCCAAGATTTTCATTTTTAAACTTGTAGTCTTCAGCCCCAACTGAAAATCACTTGAGGCAGTTATCAAACTTCACGCAGTTCCCTATAGAGCCACAAAATACTTTAGACCATTTTTTTTCACATATGCAGTACTACTCCCCAAGACTTGTAAACAGACTTTGATGTGTTCCCCTTTAGTGCTGCAAAACATTTATGAAGATGATTGGCCATTGCCTGAACACGCTGTATGCATGCATGCATTATCATTGCTAGTACAAACAGTTAAATGCACCTTGGCGGCAGGACTGACCTGCCTGGATGAGGCTACAAGGCTGCACAGTTGCTATGGACCCACCGTTCTTACCAGTACTATTGTTGCAAGAATTTCATTTTCACTTGGTATTATTTCTTCTTAGAGGCGTTTTAATTAAAGCATCTAAGTATGTCCGGCTCAAAAGGCTCTGGCTCTTTCTTGGCTTACTGCTCCAATAAAGTCTTATAAAGTGTTTTATACGTTCCTTGCTCAGAAGCTTTTATCCAGAGTTCTCTAAATCTCTTGTTCCCCCTGCATTGATAATTTATGAGCCTATCCACAAGGTTTTGTTTCATGTTGCTGTAGTTTGCTTTTTTCTTCATGTGCCCCATGAGTGTGTTCATGGGTTTGTGCATGTGCACATGAACATTTTGATTGTGACTCACGCTTCATTGCAGTCTTTCGTCATGTCATTGTTTTACTCAGAAACCTTTTATGAAGTTCAGATTGTTTGGGGATTTGGAGACCATCAGCACAATTGGCAAAGGCATAATGAATGTTTCTCTATTTTCCCCACTCTCGTGGCTAGTTTGCAGTTGTGGGAAGGTTTAGATGCAATGAAGCTGTATGTCTTAACTGAAAATGTACTTTATTTCATTCATAAAGTGTACAAAGGGAAGTTTAGGCTTCGAAATTGAACAAACCTCAGGACAACTGAAAAGATCTACAGACAAATAAACAGTCAGTAAACTCTGATTTATTTTTGCATTTCAAAAGGATTCCATTCAAAAACATATTATATACTGAACATTTAGTCTTGAGGAGAAGCAGGCAAGGGGACTATTGAAGGGGAAATGTAACATCAACTGGAACTCATAGTGCATTAATCATAACAGTGCATGGAGAACAGAGTCTCATATGTAAAATAAAATGAAGTAATCTGTGGCTGTGGTTAGCCATACATTTTAAGCAGGCATGTTGACAAAAAAATAACATTAACTTTAAAAGTGAAATAAATAATTCCTTATGGATGATACTAGCTGAAGGTCACAAAGATCGGGGTCAAAACTGAGTACAAAATCCTGCTTATAAGCTTTGACAATGTGCAGGAGAGTGGAACTCTACTCTAATTCAGAGTAATCTCATTCTATGGGAAGGGAGGGAATAATAAGAGTCCTCTGCAAAGGCTTCTGCTGGTCACTTGTAACACAGGCTTCTGGCTATTAAACAGAACACAGGTATTGTTGAGAGGTCTACACTTGCTGGATTTTCCTGGGCAGCCATTTGAACAGGGTCTTGCACAGCTTTTTGCTTTTCACCTTTGACTTTGTTAAGTTCTTAATGATGACATTTCTGAGTAGGCTAAAGTTGAGGGGCTGGGATAAGTGCATGGTGAAAGCATTATTTCCTCTCGCTGAATGATTCAGAACCTCCAAGAAGCGTCTTTCCTGCTGCCTGAAGTCATACTCCACACTGGACAGACAGACATGCAGCCCAAAATTACTAAAACCCAAAAAACACAGATGTGACACAACACAGAATCTGTAGAATTCAGCTCTTGCCGAAGAATCCAAATGAATGCTTAGGTGTATCAGATCTGCATTACTGCATTTTTTCTATTATGCATCAAGCTTTTTTAGCTACAGTTCCCTTTGCTTTGTGTGATGCTCCTCGTGTGGGAAGCTACGTGCTCGTCAGATTTCAGAGTGGTTGATTTGTTTCGGCAGGAAGACATTACCCGGCAGGGTATTTTCTGAAGGTGCACACGTCTTGTTCGAATATCCTTATCTTCCACTTGGCCTTTAAGGACCAGATGCCAACACACACCAGTCAGCAGATCAACTTACATAACATGTTTTTGTCATGCAAAAGGGGTTTTGAAAATAAGTGGATCAAGAGGAATGTTTTGAATATTTCAAGATAAAGACTGTTTTAGGTTTTGCTTTGTAGAGCATGAGGCATTTCTTTTCCAAAAGATGATGAGAAGACTTCTCAGATTTCTCAGCCTCTCTTAGCCTCTTTTCCACATACATTTCTGGGACAATTGTTTTTCATTTCCATTTTTCTATTGCTTCTAACTGACGCAACATTTCAGCTAATGGGTGCAAACCAAGACCAAAGTTGGAATATTAGAGCTAACCACTATTGCATGATAAGTCTTCATGCACTACATCTTTGGCAAGGCATAATGTATTAAGAACTTTTCTCAGATTACATTCAAACAATATCTGTCATTATCTTTCTTTAATCACATGAGAATTACAGTTTCACGTTTGCGAGAGAATGTGCCATGCATGCACATATCCAACAACCCTCATTATTATTCCTGTCACAAAGGTGGTTTTAAACTGATTCTTAAAATTGCTGCAGGAGGTGAAAAAATGCTAAATGTCTCATTTTGAGATACAGTAGGGCTAATGTAGAGAAACTCCCCCGCTTCTTATAACTC
>NW_023339763.1:18288846-18299875 GCF_004916995.1 Morone saxatilis | reverse complement strand
CCCCCTCCACCGCCGAGTGGCGGGGAGATGTCCGCAGCCAGCACCACACCGAAATTTTCGCAAAGGCAGAACACCTGAATGCTCGTCCCAGCCGGCCGCACCGTCGCCGTCGTGGCTAGGTGTCTCGCAGGGCTCGGGTAAGGTGGAGAGCAATGCCAGCTGTTAGTGTCTTTGACACGGAAAATCCGGAGTGAGGCCAGAAATGGTACATAGGGACGGGTAGGCAGCGCAAATCTGGACACAAACCCAGCCAACTGAAAAGAGCGACAGACCAAAAACCAGCAGAAACGCGGAGGTGAATGCCTTTTGCAGCACCAAAGGATGCCATGCAAAACATATTGATTTAATTAAGCCGAACACGGTAGGCGGAGGAGAAGCCAGGCAAGGGGACTGAGGGAAGGAAATTGGTTCACAGCAACCGGAACCTCATGGAGGGCAGTGAATTCATAACCAGGCATGGAAACAGGCGTCAGATGTAAAAGAAAAGGAAGTAACTGTTGCTTGGGTTACCATTTTAAATGTGTGACAGCAGCATTTTGAGAAAAAAACAAATATAACACAATGAACTCTTGAAAAGAGAAGATTTAAATGAGCAGTCCCGTTATTGAGGATACGTTCCAGCTTTAAGCGGCACAAAGATCGTCCAAAACTTGATTTACAAAAGTTCCGGCTGATCAACTTTTGACAATCGGGCAGCGAGAGTGGACCTACGCAATTTCAGAGGAAGCGCCAGTGTCTACCTGGGAAGGAGGGAATAATTGAAAGGCCCTCCGGCCAAGGCTTCTGCTTTGGGTGTTCCACTTGTGAACGCACAGGCTTGCGGGCTAGGAACCACAGACACAACAGGTTATGTTGGGGAGAGGCCGCGACACTTGCGGAGTGGCCGGGGCAGCACAGTTGCTTTGAACAGCGGTTCTTGGCTACAGCTGTGCTGCGTGGCACCGGGACTGGGGGAACGCGCGCGGAATTGATTGCATTTGTTCTGACCGTGAGCGTAAAGGGAGGGCGGATGAAAGTGCCATGGGTTAACTAGCATTTAGGTGCCCTCGCGCAGAAGAGTCAGAACTGCCCAAGAAGCGGTCGGCTGCTTGCCGGAATCGGCAGACTGCCACCACTGATCAGACAGACACCGGACACCCCAAAATTGAACGTAAAACCCAAAAAACACAGAGGTGACACAACACAGAAGCTGGGAAAGATCAGCTTCGGCCGAGAAGCCAAACTGAATGGCCCCTGAGGCGCCCATCCTAGAGCTTGGCAGGACTTCGCATTTTGTGGTTTGCGAGGTTTTTAGCGTCAGCACACGCTGGGGAGCCGACCAGTGGTCCCTTGGCTTCGTTGGGGAGCGCCCGCCGGGGTTGGGAAGCTACCTGCGCGCCAGATCAGAGTTGGTTTGATTGGGGGCGCAGAAGACAGTTTTTACCCGCAGGGTTATTGTGGGCGGAAGGGTGCCACGGCTTGTTGCGAAGAGCCGGTGTTATGCTGTCCCAACGCAGTGGCCTGCTTGAGAGGGACCTCAGATGCCAACACACACCAGTTCAGCAGAGCAACTTTATACAGCAACAGCGTGGCGCATGGCAAAGGGCGTCATTTTGGAACAAATACAGCTTTGATTGCAAGACGAAAAAAAGGACAGTAATGTTTTTAAGATTTCAAGAAGAAAGACTTGTTTCTTTTTTGTTGAGGTTTTTGCTTGTGTAGAGCATTGAAGGGCACTTCTTGTTTCCCAAAAAAAGAAATGAAAGACCTTTTTCTTCAAGATGTATCAGCCCTCTTCTTTTAGCCTCTTTGTTGTTCCACATTACATTCACTGGGACACTTTGGGTTTTTCATTTCCATTTCTTTCTTAATTGCTTCTAACTGAACGCAACACTTTCAGCTAATGGGTGCAAACCCAAGACCAAAGTTGGAATATTAGGGCACCTAACCACTACTCCCTCGCACCTGATAAGTCTTTCATTGCCACCTACAACTCATTTGCCAAGCATAATGTAACCTTCACAGCAACTTCTTCCTCAGATTACCACTTCAAACAATACTCTGTTCATCCTATCCTTTCTTTACAGTCCACATGAGGAACTCTACACGTTCACGCTTTGCGAGACGACACTCAGCCTGCCATCGCCATCCGCCACATACATCCCAACCCAACCCTCATCCTATTATTCCTCGCTCACCACACCAGCTGGTCCTTCTCCCTAACTGATTCCCGCTAAAATGCTGCAGGAGGTGGAAACAAATGCTAACATGTCCATCATTCTTGAAGAAATTACCCACGTAGGGCTTAATGTAGAGAAACCGTCCCCCCGCTCTCTTATATAACTCCCACCTCACCTCCCACCCTTCTGCCCAAAATACTTTTATTTCTTTATATGAAACAGCTTAACATCACCTGCACACGATTTACGCAACTCTAACAACCCCTAATCCCTCAGCACACGAGTCACACCAAACCTCAGTAAATCTCGCTCTACTACCAATCCAATCCATCGCACAACTGCCTCTGGCAAGATCTGTTCCTCTTCTGCTTCTTGTACTACTCTTCTCTCGCTATGCAACATCTTGACAGACCAACCATCCGGCAACCATGCACAACCCACCAGACAGCTCGCAGCACAATTCACTCAGCCCGCTACCCCTTGATTCCCTAATAGCGCCAAAAACACAGACAACACTTTTGGAGGCTATAGTACGGGTAGCCCTTTATCAACAGTACAACTGCACATAAGATCCGCTCAGATTAAATTAAGGAACCAACAGTAGGCATATAAGTGGCAAAACTACTCTAAGAACTTACTTAAGGTGTTTCTTTGAGCATTATTTACGAAAAGTGCAACATCTTTATTTGCACCAGAACACAGCAGTTACACACACTGACTGACTTGCTAAACTCATCCTCCTGACGCATAACAGACATTTGAGTATCATGATTATTTAATTTCCTCGTACTCTGCCTCCAGCCTCTACAGACACTCACACTCGTCAGAAAGAACAACTCAACTCAATGGATTCTGTTTTCCCTTGTGATTACATACACTGAGCACAGTAAATTGTTCTGTGAGCACTACATGAATTACACCTGAGATGAACAGGTAAGGGGCTAAAGTGTAGATACCCCACTCCCCCCCTTCTTTTATCAAACTCACCGATCCATTTGCTCAAAATGGATCTTTATTTTTATACTGGAAAACTCATAAACTCACCTGCAACACGTTAGCAACTCTAACAATAACCCTCACGTACAAGTCAAAAATTGTAAATCGTAATAAATCCAACGTCATCAGACTGGCTTTGGCACGACTTGTTCCTCTTTGCTAGCTTGAATTTTAGAGAATCTCAATCTCCATCAATCTGCTGTGTGAATAGATTGAGTCACATAAGTGAGTGCTTAAACTTGACAGTTGTTCCAAAAGATTTATGGTTTGCTCAGAGAGGAAAATGTAATCTCCCTATGTATTCTGAGCAAGAAACAAATGAGCAGCACAGAGCTTTTCATTTGGTAAGCTGCCCATACAGTAAGTCATTAATTTCCAGTGAAGTGAAGTGAGCAGGCTGGCAGAGAACTGCCTGGCAACTGGAAATGGGAAATGGACTCAATCTTGTTGAATTGTATCTCATCCACAAAGGAAACTTTAAATAAAACCTACATTTTGAAATTGTCCTTGAATAAAGTGATATATGGTCCAGCTGCTGCATATGTCCAAATGTTTAATAAAGTAATTCTGAATTTATTGGACTCACAGCCTATCAAACAGTGTCGTTCCAAAATATTGATTTCATTTTAATTGTTTTCTTAATATCCTTTTGAAAATAGCTCTTGTGGGAATGTTTTAAGTCCAGACATCTTTATCTAAATGCACACTTTGTGCCTTTAATCAACACCAAGGACTAACACAAAGCAATGTCCTACTATATATTCATGATATTCTAAAACCAAAGATTTATATTTTGGCAAGAGCTGAATTATAGAGCTGCTCTCATCATTTATCAGTTCAAACATTGTATGCAGGCAAAATTGGCAATTTCACTATTATCTCACCTGTAGACAATACAAGCAGTCTTCTGGCAGGTTGAGCAGTTTTTGAGATCCTGTCCGGTTTTGTAGCATCGCCAACTAGGATAACAGAAAGTAAATTAAATTGCATATGGTAAATAAGGAAAACTTCCAAAACTCTTATCCTTTTAGATTTAAAAGTTAATATTCTCTCCACTCATCCTCTCTGTCTGATATTAATGCAGGCTGCTGTTGGCAGCAATGAGCTGTATAACATGCATTATGTCAGACATCAGTGGGTTATTAGGAGTTGGTTATTCTGAAACATGACCTCAGAGGCAGTCACAACTTATTAGCACACTACAGTGGATGAGAATGATTGACAGAGACACATTGCCAGAAGGCAGTTTTTAATTCCTGTTATTTGTCCCAGAAGAGTTATATGGCTAAATAAATCTCTCTGAGACGTGCCCCCTTGAAATGCCCAAGTAGGTTTCTGTCACACTCAGGCACACATTCACAGGCCTGTTTGCAAACTTGTAACAATGTTAAAGCTCCACATCATCACACTACGATCTCTGTTTTATAGCACATTCATAGTGGCCACAGAGCCAGCTTTGTAACATTTTAACAGTATATTCGCTTTCAAAAGGCGTTTGTGCAACTTCTTACTTTATATGTAATAAGTGGTCTAAATCATAATTGGTTCCTCTTGTTCAGGCTGTTTTTCCAGTTAGGATACTAGTTCAATGTCAGCAGAAAGTTAATAATCGATGATTTGCTGCAAGGAACATCAACTTCATCTATTTTACATTTTGAGATTATGTTTTGAAGGGAAAGCAGTGCTGTTTATATACGTATTGTTCGATGTATCAGACAGAATGACCATATATGTGACAAATGCCATTATTTGTCACTCTGTTATTCTGCAACGATATGGGGTGTAAAATAAAGGTGTCCAACAAATCTGTGCCTCTTATGTAAATTAAAAAAATATGTCTCCCCTATACAGTGTGTCCTCAGATATAAACTATAAGTAGGTATAACAGCCAAGAACCTGGTTTGTTATTGCCATCACAGTAACTAGTAGTTTCTTCACTAAACTCTAGATAAATAACCATACATATAATTACACAAACACACATACAAAATTTTCAGATTGCGGTTTTTGCTGATGAATTACAATGTTACTAAGTGGTTCTGGTAAATGCAAGTGATGAGTCACGGGAAAGTCAAAGATCAGCACTGCAGGATGGCTTTTAAAGTAATTCCCTGGACCAAATTCTGGCAAACAGCTATACCTGTTATGGGACTGAATATAGAGTATATTAATAAATCATATCTGACCCCACCGCTTTGGTGACGTAGTTAATGTTTAATAAGGAATAATTATTGCAATTCTATCACAAGTGAAGTACTACCACAGGCTGGTAGGGCAGGTGAAATGTCTGAAGTCATTTCACCTACCCCACCACACTTACAAACACATTCAGACACACACACACACATCTCCTTACCCACTGGTGGGAGTGTGGCATGTCTCCAGGTCATGGATAATGTTAAGCAGAGTAGTGATCCTGTCCTTGTTGGCTGCCAGGTTGGCCTCCACAGTCTCAAGCCTCTGTTGTAGGGCTGCTGATTTGCAGCACTGTGGGGAAGGAGGCAGCAACAGGGCTGCATCAGCTGGGTGGGCGTGAGCCAGGCTGGTGTCCTCTGGGCACGGCTGAGGGGGAGCAGGGCTAAACTTTGAATCCGGCTTGACGATTGCCTCTGCCTCGCAGGACTGGGGGCAGGGAAGGGATGCCAAGTGCATTGTTGATGACGGCAATATGGAATTACATTCAGGGCCTGTGTCCATACAAAGCTCTCCCTTGCCGTTAAAAGGGGCTGGTGCAGTGAAAGAAAGCTCCGGACTTGTGTGTGCTTGTGGTGAAGTATCTAATTCAGAGTTTTGGTGGACTGAGGATTCTGTGATGGGAGCGTCATTTGCTCTAGCATTTTTCAGGGATGATATAATAGGTTCACAGTTTGTTTGTGCTATGACAGAGGGTGTTGGGTTGTTGGGATGTGCCTGTTTATCTGCATTGGATTTAAACTTAATATTTGCATGCCTGACTGATATTCCCAAGGCAAAGTTTTCTGTATTTGAATTTGTCTCCTGGGCTGTTTTTACTGGTGGGCATGTAGCACAGTGTCCCTCGTGTTCTGTTTCTGTGTATCCTTGATAATGTGCAAGTCTTTGTTGTTCTGTGTTTATGCAACCCTGCAGACAAGAGCTGCTTGACTTAATTAGGGAAATGTAATTCTGAAGGCTAGTGACCTGTGATAGATTTGAATTTTCACGGTCTTTTGACTCATACACAACTAATTCATTGATTAGATTACCATTGAGTTTGTCTTTATCAGTATGCAATTCGGTGTTGGGAATAATGGTTGATTTAGGATTGCTTGCATCACTGCCTCTGTTATGATTTTTTGACACATTTAGCAGCTCAAATAAAGCAGCTGGAGTTGTTTTGGAGTTGTTTTCCTGATTTGAAACAACGCCGCACAAACCAGATTCGTTATTGGTTTGAGTTCTGCAGTCTGTTGCTTGTGTGTGACCAGGTTGATTTGTGTGGTGCGCTTCATTACGACTGAGTTCTTTGCTGTGTTGTGTAGTGTCTGCTGATTGAAGTGAAGTTGTACCTGATGCACAGACATTCCTTTGGTTTTCTGACAATGTAGATAAAGATGAGGTGGTTGTGGATGTTGAGTTTTTCAGATTGATGGAGGAGTTCCTGAGGGCAAAATGTTTGTATAGAGTGCTGTTACCTGTATATGTGGAACTGGGAGCTGCATTTGAAAGCAACCTAGCTCTTGAGTATAGGGGTTTTGTTGCATTAAGAGTTGCTGTAGAAACATGAAGTGTTGGTTCAGAATTTGAGTAGTCAGGTTGAATTAGGTGAATTTGTGTAGCCACAGATGTATGTTTAGTGCTGATATGGGCAATTTGATCTGAATTAGAGTTACGATTCAAAGTGCTCTGTGGGACAATACTGCTGAGAGGTGGATGTGGCGTAGTTGTGGGTGGTGTATTAGCAAAGGTGGGCAAACCAGCTGAGTTCATTACAGTGGCAATAAAAGATGCTGTACCTGGGGAGACCTTTGAGGACGTCTTTTCCTGATTGGGTGAAGTACATGGGGGACTTGGAGGCTCTGTAGTTGTTTGTGGCTTATGAATGCGTTTTAATGCACTGGCTGCCAGTGGTAAGGTGGGACATTTAGGGGTCACTTGTGGGCTACCAGTTGTATTCGTTGCTATGTTTACTCTTGCTGTAAGCGTTGAGCGCCGGGTGCCTTGTTGAGCATTGGCAACTTTAGCAGTTATACTTTTAGTGGGCGTCAGTGTAGTATTAAAGGTAGTTGTTTTGTGCGTGTTGGTGATGGATGCGTTCCCAGGTCCAGAAGCTGTAGTGTACAAATGACAAGGTGGCGACAGAGTATTTTCAGGTGTAGCGTGTACAGATACACATACATTTTGAGGCACATTATGTGGTGTAGAGTTGTGTTGTGGTATTTTCAGGTGCTTAGGGTAAGTATGTGAATGTGGGTTGTTTGGTTGGGTGGCTGTGGCCATCTGTGGAGTCAACATGAGACTCGTAGGTCTAGGGATCTTACCATCCTGTGAAAGTTTTGCGAAAGGTTTTGTAGTGGAATTGTCTTGTCTTGTTTCAATAGTTGCTTTAGTGACGGTGATGGTTTTAGCATGTAGGATGGTTGTGGATTGTGTGGATGTTGCATCACTTTCAGCATGTGTCTGTGACAAAGTAACCAAATTGCCCCTAGAGTGCACTGGGCATGCTGGATGGGGTGTTTTTTGATATTTTAGTTCTTCGCTGAAATATAACAGTTGTGGATTGACTGTAATGTGTGTCCTTTTGTCGCTGTTTGTGATGCTCTCAGAAATTTCTTGATGGCTTGGTTTAATGTTTCTCTCAATATGGGGCATCTCGAAATGCGCTGTAGTCGACAGCGAGGTGAAGGCTGACTTTAATGGTTTCTCTCCAAGGCAGGCGTCAGCAGTAGCGCTTTTCTGGACCGAAGTGACAACTCCGGTGGTTACAGACTGTCTCCCGCCGCAATGGCTGCATATTTTTTGTGGCATACCGAAAGGTCGTGTAGCAGATAACAGCAGCGTCTTCCCAGACTGCTCTGCATAATGACCTTGCAGTCTGGTCTGGCTGCTGCCACGAGAGGTTGCACTCTTTACAGGCTCTGCTTCATCAGTATCAATGCTAATTCCGCCGATCGCCTCTGAATCAACCACGCTACCGTTGGTGTAGCGAGTAGCAGATTTTAACTTAGGCCTGACATTTGTTACATTCCCTTTAAAGTGTGGGTTTGTCTTGATTGCCCTGGCATAGCAATAAGTCCCACTACTGTTCTTCTGGCTGCAGGTCACATCCTTAGAGGCCTCACCTCCAAGTGCTTTGAAAGTCACTTCCTTTTTGGTCTTGGATTCTCCACTTCTCTGTTTTAAAATAGCCCTTTTCTCCTTGTCACTCTTTGTAAGCAGGAATATCTCCCTGTACTCAGTTGCCTTGGTAATATAGCTGTTGGATGTTAGAGTAATGTTATCTGATGGCGTATAGAGTGTATCAGTTAGTTGTACACTGTGCTGGGTAGGTGGTCTGCTTATCCCTGGGGACGTCTGAACACCAACGCTGCACTGAGGTCCCCACGTGTGCAGCAAGGCTCCTCCGGTTCTGTCGCCTCCCGTTGTCCTCCAACCACGCACTCCAACCAGGGCAGGGACACCTAAAACTGGAACCGGAGTTGTCAGGTCAGCCGCTCGTCTCCCCATCCCTTTTCTGACTCACTCAAAAGTCTGATAGGTCAAGAGAGCTGCGGAGTTTCCACACCATTACATCTGTCTAAAAGTAAGAGAGGGACAAGTTTACTGTGAGAGGCATTTGAGATGGTGATGTGAAAGAAATCCATGAGTAAGCAGGACAAGTTGAAACAATGCACAAAGCTAGAGCTGAGACAAGGAAGTGATTCAATGCTGCAGAAATGAGGGATAACTAGAGCTGTCAAAAATCAATTACAGATTTGAGACAAGACAAAAGAGAATCATGCTCTCATTTTTAAACTTTCCTGAAAGAGTATGACTGGGATATGAAATAGGACTGTCAATCTGTTAATGCTGATAATAAGGGGAGGCTGTTGCTGTGAAAACAAGTGTTCTATATTACATTAGCATTTCAAACATACTGCACAGATCCTCTTTCAATGTCTGACAGCGAAAAGAATAATTTATTTGAGGGATAAAATTCAAAACACAGCTCCCGTGGTGAACTCTCTCTCCTTTCTCACTGAAATGTTTGTCATAGCAAGCAGCTCCCACTCTGTTGTCCTCCACATTCAGCTCACCTTGGAAAGAGGCCATAATGTATACACTGATGCTACAGTATAGACTTCATTAAGCTTTATGTGCATTTAAGTGGAACACCCTTTCACAGAGGTGGCAGTTTGTGTGTGTGTGTGTCCATGGCACCCATGAATTCACATGTGCCAGTTTCCTCTTGTGTGCAGGAGGTCATTTTAATGATTTACGCAACAACAGTTCAGTAGTCAACAACGGGGCGATAATGTTTGGATTTCTGCATATGAGCAGGCATTTGATTACTATACGCTAGAAATTCAGAGTGTGAATGTGGTGCTTCGCAAGCTTTGATTTATGACATAAATTTCATGCAAACACATTCTGACAAGGCTCCCTTCAATCCTTCCTCCTCTTCATCCTCCCCAACAGCCTCCATCCAGAGATGTCAAAATTGTAAAAGGGACATTTAGTCACCTATTAATTTGGCTCTCGTGTCATCCAGTGTTACTTGAGCTCAGTCATGTGACCTATGTCTGTTGTCACCATCTAACGCTAAGTGACAACTGTCCTGCCCTGTTAATAAACCATTAAATCCCCCTTTACAGGAGAAAAATAAAGAAACATGTTTTCGCAGTGCCACACACTTTTTAAATGATCAGGACTAAAGAAAAGAGCTGTTTCTTGCTTCAGCAGAATTGCTACCTAATATGTGCTTTTGTGATTCTGTTAAGCAGGCATACCTGAGTGATTATTTGATCCTGCTGCAAGATGTCTTGTTTTCTTGAGTCCAAATTGTCAGGAGCTAGTTTTCCGCTTTCTGTTTTATGTCCTCGTGGGTCTTCAAGGTTTAAAGTGACTTTGTCTTCATATGTTAAATCCCCTGGATGGTAGAATTCAAACTCAAAGGAGTCTGCAGGCAGTCTGCAAATGCTTAAATTCTGAACTAATCTACCTTTTATTGATCAGGCATAAAGCCAAGCTGTGTCCTCATTGTATCCCCTTCTCCTCTTGTTTTGGTCCTGCTGCTCCATGCTCACTCCATAATCACAACACAGCAGTATGCTACAGTATGCTGCCCTCCAACACACTCTGTCCTACTCTGTCTTGCCTTTTTACCTCCTCCTCTCATCTCGTCGTCTCTTCCCGCCTCTTCCGTCATCTCTCTCCTTCTCTCAACCCTCGTCCCATCTCCTCTTATTTCTAGGCGCACTTACCCGCTCATTCCCAGTATTCATGTATCCTGAATCTAGCCGCGGGTTGGAGCAAGAGGAGGGAGAGAGAGAGAGGAAGTGACTTGCATCAGTGGGGTAGGGACTGTGTGTAAATTACCATGCAAGTTAAAAAGCAGGAAAATGCACTAACAACAATAGTAGTCAAATAGTAGTTGGACAAAGCAATGAAAAAACATAAATAAATAAAAGTGAGACAATGATTTTCCCCCAGCTCTATGCTGTATTTTTAAACATGAACAATTACAGTGTCTCAAGATCACTGCCATCAGGACATATTCATTTCAAACAGGTATGTACTCTCTGGAGTCACTTTATTGGCAACGAGTTGGTGAGATTTACATACAAATGGGTTTTATTGCTGTCTTACTCTTAAACAAAATGCTTCCAATTACCAGCACTAAGATAATCGCTGACATACTGTTACATATTATCTGG
>NW_023339763.1:18288612-18288836 GCF_004916995.1 Morone saxatilis | reverse complement strand
GGACAGGCATGGAGCTGGTTACATTTTGTACACGACTAAATAAGCGTACAATATTAATATGCATTTATTTATAATTAGTTAATTAGTAAATTTATTTTTACATTGTGACTGTATTACCTTTGGACATATAGTCTGAGTCTAGTTTCGTAAGTATTTGATGCTCTGAGAGTGAAAGCAGGGGCAGTTTTCATAAATGTAACTATTTATGACAGGGGGGGGGGGGG
>NW_023339763.1:18287822-18288512 GCF_004916995.1 Morone saxatilis | reverse complement strand
TCCAAAAAATCAGGACTAATTAACATGAAGTCAGTGAAAGTGATTTCAAGCTTGATGATCAAAAATTGCCCTTTTTTTTTTACTTACTTATTTTGAAATCCCCCACTAAGCCACAGTATGACAATAATGCTTGGGAATTTGTGGATTTATTGAGCCTACTTAATCAACAACATACTTTTCAGCCAACTGTTAATGTATACTGTATACAATATAAACGTGTAGCATTTCTGTATCATTTCTTATAAGATCATCTTAAATAGCAGGTGGTTTACAAAATTTGACAGCAGTTATCAGTAATTAATAAAATATACAGTTACATTGTTGAAATATGTTCATAATTGAGGATGCCTGAGTGTGCAGAGTTTAATAGATTGCAGTCCTATTCCATCACTGCAGCCCTGGGGAGCATGAGGCTGGCTTTGTGAATAGAAAACTGTTCCATAGCCTCAAGGTGATTACACAATAGTGTATCAGTGAGAATGCCTACTTTGCCTTAATAATATGGCACAACAATTTTACTCACACTGTAAGAATTATGTGTGTTTTGCATTTATTCATCCTTATAGTTTGTTCTACTACAGAGAAGTGTATAAATGTTAGTAGTGTTTATTTTATTTCTCACTTTTAGAGTCTTCTTCATCAGACCCTAGTCCATAAATGCGCTGTATCATCAGTTCCAGTGGTGATAAT
>NW_023339763.1:18282165-18287703 GCF_004916995.1 Morone saxatilis | reverse complement strand
ATACAATATTAAAATAAACGTGCTCAATAGTATATTTGCCAGCCAAAAGAGCCCCATTGTAAACCTGGAAATATTGAATACACCAAGGTTTTATGTTACAAAGTATGGATCCCCAGCATATAGCATATATATAAACTGCTGGATTCTAATTAGCATATGTTGGGCAATTAGTATTAGAATTAATAGTATATATCACATTTCAGCAACCAATAGTTGCTGAGATTTCATCCATATATGTGATTATACTAATTAATGCTAACAATAATATAATATAAAGGAATTCACTGACTTACAACAACTTTCATTGTTGAATATGTGTTTGCGGTGGTGCTGGTGCAATTATTAGTGTATTCAGATTCAAATACATTTCATACATATCCATAATATGCAATGTAAGAGCTGAATGAAAGAGCAGGATTCTACATTTATTTAAAGCTGCATTTAAAACAATGGCCACTAAGGGGCAGATGAACAACAAGCAGATACACTAACAAAGCTTTTTAGTAAAATTTTAGTTGGGAGTTTGACTACCCAAAACAACAATCTGTTTCTTTTTATTCATGTATTTAATTTTCAAGACCATTGAACCCCTGAAAAGATAGTTAAAGAAATCATTGAGGGTACAGAAAGTATAGAAGAACTATATACTGCTCATCCACAATTTCTGCCTGATATGAGTGATAATAGGGTCTTTGAGCATTTTTTTGGCTATTCATTGACCAATTTCTCTAAGTTATCCTTGAATTGTGTCAATATTGAGTGTTAAGATAAATAATTACTTTTTTTGTGTTTCATTGGGATAGTTGTACTTTCAAGTCATTTTAAAGCTAAACAATAGAGAATGTGAAGTTGTAAAAGTTTGTGTCAGCCAATCTTATACAATAAGCAACATGTCTGCAAATTATTGTATGTATTTTTTATTTTTTACAGTAAAAACAATTATCAGACATTATTTTCCTGTGTTAAAGAATATGAACAATGTGGGTCAGTTGCCGGTATTAGCTTTCATCAGTAGGTGTCAGTATTGCTGAAGAGATGGAGGAAGGGAGGTGTGAATTATTTCTCCAGTCTACAGGCAGATGGAGCCTGTGGCACAGACATCAATAGACCTCTCCCAGACAACATTCAAAACGGGAACTCTTTGTTCAAATAGAGGAAAAGATTAAGTTCCCATGTTAACCAGCATACAACCCTCTGTGGTTTTTTATTTGAATCTGTGCCACATTAAATGTGCTGATATGTTTCTGACACTCAACATTGAGGTCAGGGGAGAGTTCAATAGGATTTCAGAAGTGACCAGTGTCAGATTTTAGTATTGTTTTTCATTCCATTGGTTTGTTTCCTCAGTCATAGGTCAGCTGCTTGGGTGATGATCCCCTTCTGTTGTTAACATCTGTTTTCTGTTCATCTCAATCCATTTGTCATTTGGCAAGTTTCAAATGGGGTTTCTACTGCCAAAAGAAGAGAATATTTATGACTTGGCTGAGTTGAATGAACTTGAGTGTTTAGGGAGGTGATTGAGTAATATTGTAAGTGTGACTGAGCTGTTTTTCACATTAAGGACAAAATGTTTCAGTTTATGGCCAGAGATTTCCAGGAACACTTAAGACTACAAGACTACTATTTTTTACGGGAATTATTCAAAAGTATAACAGTTACTTCCTGGGTTAATGGGCTTTTTGCCTATACATTCCACAATGGAACAACAATGTGGTGAGAATAAATGTTCTACATCTACATACATTCTACATTCTATTCCACCTAAATCAACAGTACTAATCAGGTTCTTCCTAATTAATGCCACAGGCTGTTATCCAAACTCTGCCTTTGATACAATTTATAATGTATTGTTCCAAATAATGGCCAACTGTGCCAACAAAATCTGAAGAGTAAAAAGTCCCATGACACATAAGTACAGAAGAAAAGCAACAGGCAGGAAGCCAACAGCAAGGAATACACTCGTTTCACATCAGTTAGCACCCCTGTTAGCTGAAATCAAGTCAGAACAAAGCTTAGATATTAAGATATTTAAGAAAAACTTTATTTGTGACTTATTAACAAAACACATTACCAGATTGATGAAATCATAAGAATCACTATTATCACCTTTACAATGATGAAGCAGGTGTACAAAAAAGTTATTAACAGATCTGCACTGTCACAGTCTACTGGTATGTGCCACTCACTGCCACACCCAGTGACTGAGGAACATTCACTATACACAAGCAGAGAAAACATCGACTTTATTTTTTTTAAATACCATTTTATGTATTTTGATGTTTTTTTTTCCTTCTTTTTCATTTTTTCTCTACTGGGCGAGGGATAGATATGGAGGGTGAGTAAATGATTTGATTTCACAATAGTGTTTGTTTGATCATCATTTCAAAGCTTAACACAACTTTAAGGGTTGATTTTCTCATCTATGAAAATCATATGGGTAAAAACAGGGGGGGGAGCATTTCATAGCATAACACAATAGCATTATGTATATCTAGAAGATTAAATTCATTTTCAACAGGATAAAAAATGTGATTCTTTTAGGTTTTTCCACAAGTTACTGTTCGCAATAATATGTGTGGGTGTATGTGTGGATGAGTGTGGGTCTTTCAATGTGTGTGTATTGTCTTTGAGAATGTGTATCAGAGGTATATGTATTCCAATACGCATTTCCCCGTGGAAAAACATATCTATGTATATATAGTATCTATATAGTATCTGTTTCCTTTGCTTATAACATGCAAACAGCCACTTGGTGATCTGACAGCACAGAAGTACACCTGAAGGACGGGGCACAGGGGGAAGGAAACGTGTGCATGGGAGGGATTGAGCCTGATAGCAGCACCTATACACCCCTACTGTGACTGGAAAGACGATGGCCTAAAAAAAGGAACACAGAGGTGAAATTTGATGACACTTTTCATCATGTTGATGCTGTTCCTACGTATATATATATATAAATATACTGCTCGCAAAAACTTTTCTTTACCCTGCTAGACCTGGGTTTCACAATGTCAGGGCCAAATAATGTTGATCATTTTACACAGTTGACACCTGGTTCGCTGCAACTTGTGAGTTACTCCCAGCAGCATTATTTTTGATGTTTATTTATATTTTTATAGAAGTATAATATTACGTAATTTCCAGCTGTGATTGTTGATCTGTGTTTGCTGGTATCGTCTTCCTTTCTTCTACCATGTCATGTTGTTTCTTCTCACTGGTGTGCAATAAACAATGTCAACAGCGTGCTTCACCTCCATTAATCCCTAAGTGGAATTTCCCCCCCTTTTAAGTCAACCACCAACCTCTTTCCCCTGCTGCTGAACTGCGCTCCACTTATTTTGTAAGTGGTTTTTGCCTATCCCAGTTGATCAACTGTTACTAATGGCTGACACACAGGAATAACTACAATACCTCACACTCTACACTCAATGACTGCTATATTTCTGACTCTTGTTTTGCCTCTCCATCTTGTCTCATCATATCCAGTAGAGTATGATCTCAGTTTTTGCTAACCTGTCAGACGTCCTTATGATGCAGTGCGTAAAACCAACGTGAGAGATGCACGAGAGCTGTCAACAATGAGCAATCAGAGGAGACACACTAGCTGAAGCGCCTAAACTCAGTTGAAGTTGAACCTAACAAAAGATGTGTTTGTGTGTGTGAGTGTGTGTAGTATATGTGCATGTGTCTATGTGTGTATTCTGTGTGTAAATATGCAAATACACAAATGTTACTGTGTTACAACGGCACAGTTCGTTGAAGGAGAGGACTTGAAAGATGTCGTCCGACCATGTTGATTTGAAGAAACAGGAGCAGAGGGAGGAAACAGGCAGCGGGCAAGCAAATCCTACAAGCACTGAAGCAGTTGAGGCGGTGGTGCAGGGCCTGAAGAACAACTACTTAACATTCAAAGACAGAAGTAGAGGGATCAGGCTTGAACAGAAATGAAGCAACAAGCAACGTTCCTGCGTCCCAGCCATATAATACACTCCCATATTAAGGATGACATTGGCCTTCAGTCTTGGAGATTACAGAAAGGGGTGTGTAATTTTTTAGTATATATTTGTGTTCGTATGTACTGTATGTCTACGTGTAAGAGAGCGCGAGAGAGCATGTGTGTTTGCTTGTCTGTATGTGTGAGCAAGAGGCAGAGAGAGTCAGTGTTTGTGTAGATTAATGTGCGTGTCAGACTGGGAGTGCAGATACACAGTGGGATTAAGACCCCATTGACCTGTGCCGTATTCCAAGAGAAGAGGCAAGGTCAGGGGCCGGTTGCATCAGCTGCACGTATAGGTTCCCTAGTTATATCCGAAGTAGCCACTAATCCCGATTCACGCATTGCTAAAACACAAGCGGTAGCACCACAAACATCTGTTACAACGTAACCTTAAGTAACAACTAAATAGTTAAGCAAGCAATAAAGCAGGTGCAAATGATACAAAGTCACATAATTGCACTCACTAACAGTAAAGCAGGATTTTTTTTCTTTTTTTTGCTCGCAGCATATTTTTTTCTTTATCAATTACATTTTTGCAAGTTAAAGGACTGTAGCAGTGATTTTGGATGTTTCCACCCATTTTCTACAAATTACACACTACTGATGACTGACTTTCTAATTGAGTTTTTATATTTTTCAATGTGTCTTTTTTTAAGCAGACTCTGGTTTCCATCCCATTCCATACAATATTAAAATAAACGTGCTGAGACTTGCTTGACATACGTAATGGATTATGTCCATGTTTAATTTAGCCATATTACATCACTGTGATTATGCAGTTCTTGCATGAATCTGCACTTCATCTACATTACCATGTGATGAAAATGTAACTTAAACAACAATAAAACCAAACTTCAATGGATTTTGAAATGCAAAAAAGTTCAGTCTCAGCTAATTTATTTTTGTGTAAAAAAACAATGGAAAAGATTACATTTCTTTTAAATGTACCAAATACAATGGTCTGTGACGTAAAGTGGATTGGTAGAGAATGGTTTTAAACGTGCAAAAACTTGTATTGTCCTTTAATAGTCAATTGTGGATTCTAATAACCAGTCGCAATTTCTATACCAATCTAGTCAACTACAAATCCATGTGGTTTGTACCCATCAGCAAGGTAATGCTATATACTGATTGGCTACTCATCTGAAATCTTAATATTATAACTAGCTACAGCCGTAGAATTCCACCTTAACTACCCATGGTACAATCGAATTTTTAACTTGCTAATTGCAAATTAACTAGCAGTTATGAAGCCACTACTTTATACTCTAACCTGGGAACAAACTTGCGCATAGTTGGTGCAACCCAGTCCAGGTCCTCAGCCTCTGCAATGTGCTATGTTACACTGAAACAGAGCTATTTATTAGAGTGTGGTCCTGCTTGTCTCAGCCACCTCAAGGGTGCTAATCTCATGGTACATATACTGTATGTTGTTACCTTTCATTTTGTTTTTATTACAAAAGACCACATTTTCTGAATTTCTACAAGGCCTCCACAATACCGAAGACAAAAGCCTCTGTTTAATTTTTTTTAGTTTGGCT
>NW_023339763.1:18201454-18282110 GCF_004916995.1 Morone saxatilis | reverse complement strand
GGGGGGCGCACTAAATGACAGAAAGGTTAATCTAATCCAATAAAATCCTTTCTGTTTTAATTTGGTCCAGCCAGTAAACATTTGTTTACCATAAACCATGGACGTTTATAGGCCAATGTTATGGGCCAAATGAGCCAAGAAAAAGAGAGAAGCATTTGTTTTGCAAGTTCACATGGTGTAGGGAGCCAGGCCTGGTCTAATGAAGGTTTGGCCACTGTACAACGTCTATGCAGATATGGTGCAAAGAGGCTCCCTGGGTTCTACAATATGCATTTGGCTTTTTTTCTGGCTCTGTAATGGGGATCGTAGATTGTTGGTAGCTCTGTTTTCAAGTCACCCCTTCTCCTCTATTCATCTCCCCCGTCATCCTTTCCTTTCTCCTTCTTGTCCTTCTTGTCCTTCTTCTTCTTTTTCTTCTTCTTGGCCTCCTCCTTCTTGCCAAAGCTTATGAAGTCACCTTTGTCATCCACAGGGCCGGCGTCATGGCGGATAGAAATGATGGCTGGGGATCCGGGGATGATAAAGGCTTCAGGGGGAATCTCTCCAGGCTTCAGGGCCTGAGGAGGGCCGTAGCTTTGTCCGGCGCCGTACCTGAAGTGCCAGCTGTTGCTGTTGACTCCCGCGCCCACTGGGGGTGATAGCTCTCCGCCACCCTCTCCATCTACACAAGTACATATGAAAAAAGAGAGAATGAAATTCAATCATCACTGTTGCCACACGACTTTATTAAAGGAATAGTTCTATATTTTTTGCATATTTTCCACCTTTATGTATGAAAAAAATATGAAGCCAATAACTGCAGCCCATTAGCTTATCTTAGTACAAAGACTGAAAGTTTAGGGAAATGCTTAGCTTGGCTCCGTCCAAAGGTAACAAAGATCACTTTTCCAGCATCTCTACGGCTCACTTACAAACATGTTACATCTCTTTTAATTCATACAAAACTGCTCTTTACCATTTCACAGGGGGTTATGTATCTTACTACTACAAGACTATCTGCTGGAAAAATGTTGCCAGGCAACCAGCAAATAATCCAGGAAAGAACTAAAATTCAAACTGCCAAATTTTCAATTAAACAAACAATATATACCATTTTAGTTTTTTAGCTCTAATTTAAGTTAAGTTATCCTTTATTAATGCCCGTAGGTAAACTCAGAGGTGTTGGTAGGCAGATATTGTTAGCCTACCTTTGGATAGAGCCAGTCTAGCGGTTTCCCCTCGTTTCCAGTCTTTGTGCTGGCTCCACCTATTACCACACAGAAGAGTGTGGCATTGATCTTTTCATCAAACTTTACGGCAAGAAAGCAAATAAGCATATTTCCCAAAATCATCAAATATCAGTCCCACAGGAGCTCTTTCCACATACTGATAATATTTAAAGTGCTGGCATGTTGTAGAAGAAGGATAGTTCATTCTGACCTGGTCTTCGCAGTGGAATATTTTCCTCTGCGATCAGCTTTCACATTTTGAATTGTTTTTCTAATAACCACTTGACTTGCTTGTCATGCTTTGTTCCTTACTTTATTATCTCTGAGATGTTCATAAAATCTGAAATTTAAGAAATAATTGAAATCAAGCTAAAGTGAGTACAATAATAGCCTGACATGGAGCGATAACCACAGTCAGCGGATATTTTCAGGACAGCAATTCAGAGACCACAGGAGGGAACACTGAAGGGGAGTAACCTTTTAAACCACAGGGATGTTTAATTTGGCAATGTGATTTGTGTTTGTATTTGTATTTGGATGATGGCAGCAGATTAATCCTACTCTCACAGGAGTCCAGAGACAGGGATTCAACCTTTAGCGCTCCTCTCACTGATGTGACAGAGAAAGGAACCCAGATAGCAAGTCGGAAAAAAGATACTGGAAAAAGAAGCCTATATATAGAAAAATTATTATGTAAAGTGAAAATAAGACATGGCTATTAAGGTCAAAAGGTTAAAGATGCCAGAATGAAAAGGAAAGATGAGATGAGGAGAGAGAGAAAGAGAGAGTAAGAGTGTGTGAGAGAGAGAGAGAGAGAGAGAGAAAGAGAGAGAGGCAGTAAGAAAGATGGGGGTAGGCGGGTTTTGTAGACATGGTGCTCTCAGGCCCACACCAGTTCCCTCTGCACTGACCTACTTTCCGTCTGGAATTTATTTAGATCAAACACAAGCCCTTGCAAAAAGATTCTGTTTGATTTTTCTTTGTAGGCTATTTATGACATTGCTGGAGAACTGAAATGATTTCAACCACTGTCCCATTGGGAAGTACACTCTTTTGAAAATACACACTGTCCATACACACAGTGTCCCACTGATTCCCTACAGTGAGCTCACCAAGTATGAGAATGAATAATATAGTGTAGGATATAATAAGAGCAGATGTAATGGGCACTACCACACTGTTCAATAGATAGCTCTGCATTGTTGCCCTGTTTAACCACTCCTGCAAAGTGGAGCACTGGACACCTTTCACAGAGCGCTATCATATATTATGGAGCCATGACTCACTAAGAATTGATCATATATTGACACATGAAAATGTAATAAAGAACATAAGGACACACGCACATAAATAATTTGTTCTCTACTTGCAAAAATAGAAGTATTCATTTTTAAGTTACATTAAATAATTAGCATGTGAAGGGCCAGGATAACAAATAAACCACTGCGGAGGAAATTCCAGATTCATCGCAGCTAATTTTGACCTATGTAATTTATCTTGTTTAATGATTAGTCAGTGTCAGATGTTATCATCTTATCTTACCATTAGTGGAGTTAACGCTTTAATACTGTAATGCTAGTCTGTTTCTGAGGATTATGACATTTGATGGTACAGACAGAGCTGTTTGTATTTAATCTGGGTATTAAACCCAGGAAGAGGATCTGGTATTTTAAATAAGTCCCATTCAATGGCTCTCAATGGTTAGGAAGATTGCTTCTCATGTGGAGGAGGACAACCATGCTTAAAATAAACTGAAAAGACAGCCGGTGAGTTAAAGGAGATGTGAAAAATACTGTGAGGCAGAATGTGGATGAGCTTATCGAGCCAGTTGTGCAGTGCATTGCATTGCTGTACACAAAGCACCTCCATTTTATATAACTGACACACAATCTCCTGTTACCTGATGCTACTGTTGCTAAGGATTGTGATTTGATGTTCAGTCAGAAGAATTTGGGAATGGACAGTTTTGTACTGACAGATCCCGAAGGCTACTTCCTTTCACATTTTACATTTAATTTTTAGGTTACTATATGTAACCATAGCATTAAACCTAATCCATCCTAATGATGGTGCTAGAGGATAGTCATGGGGCCATTCAAGTAAAATTCCAATATATTTCATCCTTGTTTATTTTACATAAATGTGGCCTTTGGGACTATGCATCCTGCTAACTGTGCTGCTCAAGCCTCGTACAGCTTTCCAAGTAAGTCAGTCCAACCAAAAGTAAACACAGAAAGTGGCACAGTGGAGTAGCCATGTTGCATGGGGATTTAAATGTAGGCCTTTTTCATAATAATTTGCCAGGTTGGAATATACTGAGATATTCCTTTAACATTTCATTTCGATGTGCAAAGATTACATGTTGGAGAAGGTGAGGGGTTCACTGAACCATTAGGTTTCATCCTCTGTGGCATTAATGGAATATTAACTTGAGGTTTTATACAAATCTGGCCAGTTTTAGATACTTTGATTTGATCACAGTGTGCGGAATCTTAAACTATAGTGGCTAGATTGAGTGCTGGACAATTTCTTATGTTAGAAAAAACAAGACATACAACATGGACTGTTTTTCTGTTTATACACCTGATGGGGCTAGAGAAGTTCATATCCCTTTGCATGACCAACTGAGCTAGAATGGCAAGTGGCTGTGTAGCGCCTAATCAAGTGAATATTGTCTTGGCGTCTTGGGACATCCCCGGGCTCTCTGCACTGACTGTGACAAATCCAAACCCCTGACATTGTTAATTAGAATCCTAGCCCAGGTATTAATCTGAGATATTCCAGTGCGTGTGTGTGTGAGTACGTGTGTGGGAAAAATTAATTTATAACGAGCAGGTCAGAGGAGTCAGAGAGAGTACAAATATGAAGAGCTTTGCTTCCCCTGTGCTACTGTTTCTCTAGCGTGGAGGATTATTTGTAACTCTGCCATTGCTTCATAGTAGCCCAAATTTCACAGCAAAAACACACATCTGAAACAGATTATCGTGTAACTGCTGCTAAGCAGGTCAGTACAGCTCCTTGTGAGGAGGTTGCCATGACACCTGATGTAGATATGTGGGCGTTTGAAGCCCCCTTCCATGTAACCTGATGTCCTACATTTAAAATAGGCTGTCTTATTTCCTGTCTAGTCCAAGATACCATTCCATCTAAAATGAATCCCTCTGGTGGTTTGTGGCACATATCTGACAGTCTGTAGTGCTCGTGTAAATATATGCAGTACATCGCATGTATTCTGCATGACACCCATCTACCCATAACCATTCTTTCACTATTTCCTCTTAATTACTGCGTGCCCTCTTTTTGCTCTTAATACCTGCCCTTGCCGACTCCCCTTCCCTTTTCCGCTCCCTACTCCTTCCTTTTTTTCTGTCTCTAAATCTTCCATTCAGAGATATGACCGGTTGCCATGGAAACTGCCTTCGCCCACTCCCTGCTGATGGAGGGTGCGGCTGCTGCAGCAATCTCTCAGTTAGACAGTGTTGCCAGGCAACAGGTCACATGGCGTTCCCTAGCAACAACACTACTGCAGGAACCTGCCAATCCTCTTAACCTTTCTCTTTCTCCATCCCCCCACACCTCGCTTTTTTTTTCCTCCATCCTCTGTACGTCTCCTCTGCTCTTCCTCTCCAAAATTGCTTTTAATGTTACTGGATCTCTCTTTTTTTTATGGTACTCTCTTATTACTGATTATAGCTTCTCTCCCCCTCTGGCAGTAGACAAATGTCTCCTCATCTGCACCATGGGTCACTTACATAAACACAGTTCTGAGAGTGCCGCATTTAGATGCATCCCAGCATATCAGACAACTTAATCATGATAACAATTTACCGCAGACTTGAAAATGTGTCACAAAAAGCCTCCACCTCTTTGTGCATAGTAAAGAGGATCAACCTGCAATCCAGTACATGTCTATGCCTTAGCACTGAGCCACTCATAACATATAATTTCCTAATGCAACCATGCACCCCTGATAGGTCTGCAGTACACACTGTGCTCTCTGTTTAAAGACAATATTTGAGTCTTTACATGATCAGAGAGCTTTCCATCCAAATTTCTCCGCAGCAAACCGGCACAGAGATACTGGAAACTGGTACAGCTTGTATCTCGAACAATTCCCTAGCTCTCTTTTCCACAGAGAGAAAAGCTGACAGACAGTAAGACATATTCTGTCACTGACTCGTTGAGTGATTGACTGTGATGCTACCCCTCACCCTCAAGTCTGTACCTATGTTTTAATTCCTGCAGCTAGACAGAAAATCAATGAATGGAAGCTTGGCTGAAGGAAGGAGGGAGCAGCTCACCCATGCTCCAAACACTGTTTTGAAATCGTACTTACAAAAGTCTGCCAGTAAACCGACAAAAGCTGTTAGTCATTAGCTCTGAGACATTATGTCTGTGAATGGTAAAACACAGGTCATATTTTAGGCCAGTTCTGCTTGCACTTATGTTGTGTTGCTACACATTTTCAGCGTTGCCACCCACTCAGGACAACTAATTTCTCATTAAAAAACAGTTGCCTTTTTCAGTCTGTGGCTCTCCATGCTGCCAGCTGCTTTTATGGGAGGATGCAGTTGTTTATCTGTGGCTCTGCATAAGGGCCCCAGGCTTTTGGCACCTCAGCTAAGCTCTGCATGAACATCACACTGGAATTCAAGATCATGTAGATATTCAAAGGACAATTCTCTCAAATCACCAGTTTTACCATATGATCTAAACCAAAGTACTAACAATGATTAATTCAACTTAATGAATTCAACATCTTAAGTATACTTTAATCAAAGGGTCAAATTTGAATTTGTGATTGTAATGGGCATTTAGGTGTGGTGACACTAAAATGTGATCGTCAGTGATTGTCTCACCCCATTATCCTACATATTGGTAACGTAATAGCAAGAAAGCAAATAAGCCTATCTGTCAAAATGTCAAACTAAGTTATATGATATGATTGATACCCATGCCATGTCTGTACAGTAAATATGAAGCTATAGCAAGGAGACTGTTAGCTGTGCTCAGCATAAAGACCAGAAGTATGGGGACACAGCTAACCTGGCTCTGTCCAAAGGTCTGCCTTTACAGCTCACTGATTAAACACTATATATTGTTTCTTTAATGTGTACAAAAAACAAAATGTGAAACTGAAACCTTTAAACTGCAACTTTTATTTTTATTATTTTATTTTTGTATTTTTACACTTTGGTTCTTGTATGGATTAAACAAAATAGATATAGTGTGTTGATTAGCAAGCTTTAGAGGTGCTACTAGGCATATTTTCTTTCTACCTTTTGCACCTATCCAGTCTTTATTGCTAAACTAACTGTCTTCTGGCTCTGGCTTCATATTTAGCATACAGACATGAGAGCTGAATCAAACCTTCCCCCTCCAAGAATGAGAAGCTTATTTCCAAGATGTTAAACTATTCCTTGAAGTTACTATAACCAGTATGAACGAGAGCCAATTGCATGAGAATCCAACACAAGTTGCAAGAATTCTTAATTACCAATTGAGCAAGATTACCTTACTGTAGTCTATCTTTCTTCAGGGCTTAACTTTGTGTAAAATTGTGTCTTGCTGATTACGGGGCGCGACAGAACATACATCATCTAAAAAATATTCATATTCAACTCATTCATTGTTGCCGTTGTCTAACTATATGATTACTCAAATAGCTAACATAATAGTTTTTAGTATGGACAGTGGTAGATTATGTCCTTCTGTGTAATTTGTTTTTGTTATATATTAATAGCTTCCACAGTCTACTATATTTATGAACCCTATTATTGATTCTCTTCACCTGCCAGCCATTAGCTTCTGGGAGAGATAACACAAGTCACAAGTACAACGACAAGAACACGACTCGCTGGCTTCCCACCCATTATGTTTTTGACAGGCACAACCAAGGTACCAGAGGTTCAACTCCCAGGTGCCTGTGGTGGAGGGGAAGAACTTTACTCCTGGACCACCCGAATTTTGATTACTGTCACATAATTTTTGATTGGGGTGGCACCAGTAGGGCATGACGTATGTGTCTCTGATTTCCAGTCAATACCAATTCATTTATAATTCCAATACTTTTTATGGACCCTAGTATGCAGAAATATTCCAATATACTAGCACAAATAACACATTTACACCCAAAACTGAGATTAGCCTAAAGTGGGCATGTCTGCAAAGGGGAGACTTGTACCCATACAACCAATTTTCATTCAAAGATCTTGAGGTCAGAAATCAATGGTTCCATTTGAATATGGCCATACCAGTTTCTTCATTGCAAAAATGTTGCCTAACTTTGTAGCATTATTTTCCTTCTCTAAATGCTAGCATGACATTGGTACTAATGGATGCATTACGTCATCTAGTTTTATATGATATAAACAGTAAAGCTATTTCAGTACACCTGACTTAAACATCCTCTACTTCCGATACATTTTAAAGCATCTTGCTTAGTTTCCTTCAATTTTAATGTAGATGTAGTAGTACAACAAGGAAAAATCATTTACCCTCCAGTTACCCTACACTCATACTCACCTGCAGCGCTGGACACAGTGGGCCAGTTCTGAACCAGCATCCCCTGTGCTCCCTGCATCACAGAGGACTCCTCCATGTGAACCGAGCTGAAAGGCAGAACACATTCAGCAAACTTAGTGAGACACATCAAATCAAAATCCAAACCCCCAGCTGTTAATTATTTCTTCATTAAAGAAGTTTGTTGTCCTTGATAGTATAGATATTTGGTAACTGAAAATGGTAATCCAACAGAAGAAATAGTTTACAGTGTAAAAATGTCAAGCAGTATTGGTCACAGTTTCAGGCCTTGACAGGAATAGTTCCCTCGTTGCCTAGGCAACCAGGTTTAGACTTCTGTCACCCATTTCTTGTGGTCTTGTTGCCACGAGCAACCACTTTCCACTTTTTGTTTTATATATATGTATATGTGTATATATATGTATACACATATACATATATGTATTTGTTTATTGTACATTGTACGTTGTTTTGTCAACATACTTACAATATGTAACATTTAGTTACATATTCAATTGGGATACATAACATATTTAATGTCATTAATGGCATGCTGTAAGTATTTTCAGCTGATCTTGTTAGTAGTTATATTTTAATAATTATGTGTATAAAAAGTAGGACACTCCTACCACACCCAAATGAAAAATCTTAAAATTTCACACTACAAGCACAACATAGACTCACAGGATAGCATCAAAGTGGAGCTCTTGAAGTTTTTTTTATTTTTATATTTTTTCAATAGAAACCCAGAGGCAGTACTTTTCTGAGCTCTACCTTGTCATTCTACTTAGTTGGTGGGCATGCAGCCCACTGAGAGGTGGCAATGCATGTTGGGGCTGATCCGATCCAATCCTATCAAGTGCTGCTAACACACATATCTGATATCGGACTGACGTCACTGATCCACGTAGCATTCCAGATTCCATATTTTGATAGTTTTATGAATGATGGAATAATGCCATTTTAGGCCCATAGCTGTGAATGTTGTAGAACTAGCTAATTAAATATCCAGTACTCGCAATTTGTATAGAATTTTATAGGTTAGACATACAGCCGGAGCTTGTGCTGGACCATAAACCCACCGTAATGTAACATGAGACATGAGTCTACAACTTAGTGAGCTAGAATAGTTGGCTAACTCAACATGTCCTTAGTTTGGAGATATTTATATACAAGCAACTTCTAATGTGTGTAAAGCCAACATTCCGAGGGGTGGAAGTTAGTTAGTTCAGTATTGGCAGATATACAAATTCAGGTATTACATTTGTATCGCAAAAAAAGTGGATCGGTGCATCTCTAAATGCATGAACAAGTACTTTCCCTGTTAAGGTCACCTTGTGTTGAATTAAAATTGAAAATTGTATTTTATAGACACTTTTCAATATACAATGTTTCTGGTTCTGTACAAAAGTTACAAAATCTGTGACTTTTGGGAGTCTTGGTGTAACAGTGAAGTTGCCAGGCAACCAGCAGAGAATCCAGTAAGTCACTGGACCTGGCACAGAAACAGTCCCACACATAAGCCCCCCGTGAAACCACAATTTGTCATTTGCACAGTTCCACTTTTGTAAGGGTTTAATGAAAGAGATGAGCTTGTAAGTTTCTTTTTGTAAGAGTCTTCACACTAAGCTAAAATAACTGACTGGTGTCTATAACTTCATATTTAACAGACAGAGACACAAGTGATATCAATCTTCTCATCTAGCTCTCAGTAAGTGTGAATACGCCTATTTCCCAAAATGTTGAAATATTCCTTCATTAATGTGTGTATAAATGAATCACAATAATGTTAGCAAACACCTATAGCTAAAGAAAAAAATCCCAAGCTTTCCTTCAGAAACATAATAATAAAGGCAAACTGTGACCAAAAGAAAAAAATGTTTCTTTAAATTTATAAACTCTTATAATGCTGTAAAGCCAGGTGCATGGATGTAGCTTCCAACCCTGACTGAAATTTCCCCCCATACATTCATAATGAGTATAGAGCTTTCTGTATAGGAGGACCTACCCTGACTGGGGCCTCTGCAATGCAGCACATCCAGCATCTATCTCAAACTGCATTACACACTTGTTATGTTGAATAGGGATTTGTCATGAATATAAAATGGCAACGTATATTCTGAGCAGGGTGGGTTTTTAAGCTTTTTCATAAGCAGAGGTGCTGGTTTAATGTGTGAGAATATGACACAGATAGGACTGGTGTTTTCTACACTGACTGACTACACCAGGAATGTGGGTCAGTAATGTTGGTGCTACATGCTGTGTGTAGTGTGATACATTACAGTATGCGTGTGTTGGGGTTAAGCGTTACTATGAGCCTCTCTGTGTCTATGTTTATTACGGGCATTGCCATTTCAGAGATGGCAGCGGCAAATTGCAATGATGATTTATGTTAATCCATGTCATGTTACAGTGACTTGATGACATGATGCACATTATGATACCCTCGGCAGCATAAAAATTAACACTAATATCCGATTAAATCAAACTTATACTGAGCAGAAGACTGCACAACTGAGCAGTAAGCATTGTTAGCATGCAATTATGAAAATTCAGTACAAATGATAGACATATGGAGGTCCCTGATGTTCCAGCTGTCCTCATATCAAATTAAGAAAACACTTCATTACATATTTTAATACAACTTTTGAAATTTGATCCTTACAAACTTTAAGTGACAGATGTAGATGCAAAAAGCCTACTTCTTTACCCAAACTGTTGACTGATCCTCCTAATCTGGTATTCTGTGATTTGTAGTTGATAGCTAATGAGAATGCTGACATGTGTAGCACTTCATTACTAAGACATTACTGGGAATCTGCAAATATTTTATTCTCATTTTTAAAATATAATACTCCAGACCTTCTCATTACTGTTGGGAGATGACAATCTTGTTTAAACCTGAACCCATTTATAAATGCTAACAACCTAATTAAGTCCTGTTTCAGTGTAATAATTGGCATATTGTGTTCAACCATAGTGTATCTATCAATCTTTAGATCAATCTATAATTGGAATTTGGTCAAGCACTAAGGCCTTGTGAAACCATATCTGGAAAAACAGAGTGCATGCAAGCACATCCAGTGAATTAACAACTATTAATGGAGTCCAAAATGTCCTCTGCTGTCTTTGTACACACACAGAAACACACACATATGTGCATGCTGGGCAGTTGTACATGCAGACACTGCATGTGTGCATCTGATAATCTAAGAAAGGTCATAGTCAGCTCATTTGTCCTTCATGCTTCCTGCTTAAAGACTGTAAGTGGGGGAAGCAACGCTCAGAATGTAGATGACCTATATAGTATTACACTGCAGAGGAAAAGTGCTATGCTTCCACTGATGGGAGCTGCACATGGCTTTTCCCAAAGGAAGAAGATGGGGTTAAGGTTGTCAACAGATGTCCAGAGAGGTCATTTTGAGGCGCAGATATCTGTGGGACGTCTGGTGTGTCAATAAATATTTTGCTTTCAGATAAATTGCATTGCAGCTGTAAGCAACATGAGGGCTCATTGTAGTAGTAACAGAGTATGGGTGTAGACAGTGTGTGTAGGATGAATAGGTGTTAACTTCTTCTAGATGATCAAAAGTTGCAAAAGAGTTAAAGATGGAAAGTGCTTACCTCTGCATCCCTGCCCTCAAAGATGCAGAATATCGCCAGTCAGCATTCGGGGCTTTTGGCTGAGCGAGCAAGAGGTACAGAGAAAGTGAGAGAGAGAGAGACCGGAGGAGGAGAGAGAGACGAGAGAGGCGATACGAGAGAGAGACAGAGAGAGGAGGGAAGAAAAAGGGTTTAGTTTGATCTCATACAGTGCAGCCTGGCTGGGCCATGGTCTCATCAATTAATCATGACACATATCCCAGCTCTGGACGTGATAGGGACACTGCAGTCGAGTCCCCCATTGCAAGTACACACACACACACACTCATACATATTGATATTTACACACAGACATGGACAAAGAAGGACTTTAAAAAGGGCACTGACTGAAAGCCATATTGATGAGTTCTTGGACAGCCTCTCACTCTGTGGCTCTATAAATGTGAGAGCTGGGAGAGTTATGCCTTTCCCTGAGCGAGAGGGTGTTTGTGTTTATGTGTAACTTCAGTAAATCTGTTCACTCCTGATGAACCTGGGATGAGTGCTTGAAACTCCAAGTAGTCTGCTGGTAGATTGTTGCTTTAAAAACCAATAAGCAAGAGCCACCATCGCCAGGGCAACCACATCCTGTGGTGTTCTTTATCAGGGCAATCATATGTACAAATATTGTATTGCATGTATAGAAGACAATGTGTGGGATAAGTCTTTAATAATAATTTACAAATGATCACTGTATAGTCTTGTATTGATTCCATCTTCTTCCATCTTTCTTCTATTGGAGATGTACTTGATTTTGATGACTGTATATATCCAAAACGTTGCTATCATTCAACTGAAACTACTGTATAGACAGCTTTTTTGGCAGTACACATTTGCACTTAAGACCTGATAAAGAATATGACACTTGTTTCTAAGATGCAAATTAACTGCTTAGTCACATACTTTTTGAACTATTTCAATGTATTTTAAATTACCAGTTCTAATTGTATAGAGTTTGGGCTATTGGAGTCAGAATGTTAAGGCTGCCAGGACTATGATGATTATGCCTTTGAGTTAAAAAGAACCTTAGGGGGAAAAGTCATATTTTTAATGAGCCAATCCTCCGTGGCCATTAATTATACTCTTTCATAATTATTTTCCTTATGAGTAGATACTGTGCATATGCACCGCATAAAACAGTTGGAAACATCTGTATTACAGTTAATGCTAAAATCTGTCAGCATCATGTGGTTTGCAGCCTTAGACATCAAGAGGACTGAATAAAAAAAGCTGTGTTTAAAGCACAAACCTGCTCAAGCAGTAGCAAGTGTCCCAGATAAAGATGGCACATTATGTTCCTCAGTTCAATTCAGAGGGGAGTATTTTGTGCTGGTAGACCCAGCCTCTTTGAGTAAATCTAATTTGCAGGGCTGGGGAACAGAGGCTGGAGGTTAATTTAATTTACACTGCTACACTTGTCTTGGTAAGAGTTTTTCATATAACTAATGTACCAGTGACTGGCACCTGATAATTATGATGATGCATCCAGTGATACCCTCTTCACCTTAGAAGCCTTTGCCTCAATAATCTGACATTAAAAATGATATTATTCCAATATTTGAACCACCAATCTCTCTATAATTTGTGTAATGCAGCCTTTAAGAACAAAAAATAAAATAAAACATTTAATCTGTATCATGATTAAATCTCAATAAATCTCACCACAGTGTCATTGCAAGATAACTGCATATCTTTCCCATAGTCAGTTCAACAACTAGTCTTGCAGGGCCTTTGATCAAGTCAATTAACCCCAACTGCTCCAGTGTAACAGTATTACTCACAAACACACACACACACACACACACACATACACACAAGTCAAACCTACTTGCACTGGGAATGAGCAAGTAGTGAAGGATATACGTGACCTGTTCTCAGTGTAAATGTGATGACAACCTCAAACTGAAACACAAATCTCTGAATCATCAGAAATAACACAGGACCCTGAAAAGCATCAGGCCTGACACTAATGCAGTGTGAGTGTTGAGCTAGGCTGGGCTGAGTGACTGCACAGTACAAGTGGGAACCGAACAAAGAAAATGGGGCCTGCAAGGAGTCAATTCATGGCAGGGGGTATCAAACTAGACATACATGAATATCCTCACAATGCTGTAAAAACATAGCACGGACAAACATTACGCCAACAATGCATGTTGTAGCAGTAACCTTAATGGAAAGTCATGTCTAGTATGTCCTTAAAAGGGGGTTTCTATTGTTTGGAACTAAATAAAAAATTCATTAAAGCCCCTAAATTGTAAACATGATGATTCATGACCTTCCAGTTATGCAGACAAAGGTGAACATAAAAAATTAATGACAAACCTCTGGGCAGAGTTGCATCGAGGCATCAGGCATACTCAGTCTGCGTACAAATCCACTTCCACTGGTGAAGAAGCGGTCAGCACCGCTGCCCCAGGTGCCACTGATGGGACGTCCTGTGTTGTAGAACATAAAGGTGTCACTGCCAGAGGTGGCTGTCAGGCAGGTCTTGTAGCAGTAAGTCTTTGTTAGGGAGCCATTCCCGCGCACTTCGATGTAGTGAGGCTCCACTTTAAGGTCTCTCCGAAGCACCACATTGTTATTAGGCTGTGCCCCGGCTCCACCACCGCCGCCTCCCCCACCAGCACTTACGCTGCTGCTCCCACCATCTGGAGGGGGCTTCTGTGACACACAGCAAGGAGAGCAGGACCCAGGCTGGGTGCAGTAGGCATGACAGCGGACTATTGCCAGCACCACCACAGTGACCAGGAAAACAAAGGTGGTGGCACTCAAAGCCACAATCAGGTAGAGGGTCACGTTGGAGAAGAGCAGCGTGCTGTGAGGTCGGATGATCCTCTTGGGATCAGGAGCCACTTTGGGTGGGACCTCCATGACGGCCACGTTGATGGTGGCGGTGGAGGAGAGAGTAGGCTGCCCATGGTCCTTCACTACAACGGTTAGAGCAAAGGAGGTGAAGTTGTCCTCCAGGATCCTCCGAGTGGTTCTGATCTCACCGGTGTGTTCGTGCACCTTGAACAAGTCCAGGTCAGTGGCCGTCTCCAGTACGTAGACCAGCCAGGCATTTGGACCAGCGTCTGCATCATATGCCACCACTTTAGTCACCAAGACACCAGGCTCTGCGTTCTTTTGTACAGTCTCCAAGGAGCGTGTGCCGTTGCCGGGAGGGTTGACTATCAATGGTGAATGGTCATTCTGATCCATTATGTAGATGTAGACTGTGGCAACGCGGCTGAGTGGAGGAATGCCCCCATCCTGGGCTTTGACCTGGAAGTGAAACTCTCTCAGTGACTCATAGTCAAAGGCTCGCAGGGCATAAGCCTCCCCAGTATCGGCCTTCACAGACACATACGAGGTGACAGGGATGCCATGGTTGTTGTCATTGAGCACTGTGTAGGTGATGCGTGCGTTCTCTTTGATGTCTGCATCTTGAGCTTTCACGGTACACAAAGAGGCCCCAGGGGCGTTGTTCTCAGCCACATAGACAGTATATGAAGTCTGCTCAAATCGCGGTGGGTTGTCATTAACATCAGCCACATCCACCTGTATGGTCTTCTGGGAGGAAAGGGGAGGGTTCCCTCCATCTGTGGCACTCAGAGTGACATTGTAGGCATCGGTGGTCTCGCGGTCCAGGAAGGCTGAGGTAACCAGAGTGTAGTAATTTCTGAATGACTTGATCTTGAAAGGAAGGCCTGCTGGGATCTCTAAGCTCACCTGCTTGTTAGCGCCAGAGTCTCGATCAGTAACGCTAATGAGGGCCACGACTGTGTCTGCACGGGCATCCTCCCTCACTGGGCTCGACAGGGATGACAACACTATCTGAGGGACGTTGTCATTCACATCCACCACCTCTGCCACTACCTTACAATGTGATGCCACAGCCCCAGGGCCCTTGTCCATCGCCTGGATGTACATCTCATAGGAGTTGGTCTCTTCATAGTCAACATTGCTCCTAACTCTTATTTCTCCTGTGTTAGTGTCCATGCTGAACATCTGCCTCACTCTCTCTGGAGTGTAGCTGCTGAAAGAGTAGTACACCTCTCCATTTGTGCCCTCATCTAGATCAGTTGCATTCAGTTTAATTACCAGTGTGTCTTTGGGAGAATTTTCCAACAGTTTCACCTTGTACACGGAGCTGTCAAACGTGGGCATATTGTCATTAGAGTCCAGGACACGGACATTGATTTTAGCCGTGCCAGTTTTCTCTGGCGTCCCACCATCCACAGCACTCAGAATTAATTGGTGGTAAGGCGTCTGTTCGCGATCAAGGGGCTTTTTGAGCACAAGCTCGATGTGCTTTGTATTGAGGGAGGGTTTGTTAGATACCAGCGCGAAATGGTCGTTTGTGCTAAGCTGATACATACGAACTGAATTGGACCCAATGTCTGGATCTTGCGCGTTTTCAATCGGGTAACGAGATCCTGGTAAAGCAGACTCTATGATTTCCAGTTGGTACTCGTCTCTGGGGAACTGCGGCGCATTATCATTGGCATCCACAATCTCCACCTCGACAGGGTGTACCTCAGTGGGGTTTTCGACCATCACCTCCAGGTTAATGAGGCAGGTGTTGGAAAAATCACACAGTGCCTCTCTGTCGATCCTTTCATTGACGAGTAATTTCCCGTTTTTGGGGTTGACAATCACATAGCGTTTACCGCTGTTGGAGGTTACCTTAATTTTTCGGGTGGCGAGCTTTCGAATATCCAGCCCCAAGTCATGCGCCAGATCACCGACCAGTGCCCCATTTTCTAGTTCTTCCGTAATAGAATATCTCAACTGTCCAAACGAAAGGCCACAAAATAAGGAAAATATCACAAAATAAAAAGGCACATTATTCCCTATCCAGTTGCATATCCCCGCCACAGCCATTGCAAGCTCATAGGATCCGCAGACGGATTAAACGCAGCCCTCCGCCTTTTTAGCTTGCAGTATCTTGCATCCCAGCACCTCATTAAGGTGGGCTAATTGGTCTCCCGGTAAATGAAACAGAAGCGGCTCATCCATTGTGTTACCCGGCTGAGGTGAATCCTCTCCAGCGCACCCATATTTCTTTTGTCCGTGATGCGCTTTTTTGTCTCCAGTGCGCGCTGCTGACGGGTGTGTTTCCCTGCCTCTGGAGCTGTGAAATCTGTCAAGACTGTGGAAATCTGCGCCGATGAAACCGGAATAGAAGCGTGTGCCTTTCAAAGTAAAATAATTAAAAGTGTAAATTTTTTTTCTCTACAGTAAATTCAGTTAGCTCTACTAGAGGGAAGAAAGGAAGACATGCGTCCAGGAAGCCCAAAACTGGAGAGCTTTTAATGAAGTTGTTAAATAAGGGACTGGGAGTCATAGCTTGTCAGGTTTTTCCTCAAATCCTAAATCAAAGTTTAGTTTTTAACATGTTTTTCAATTACGCATAGACTTACACTTACTTTTGTAAGGTGTTTGTGCTGTATAAATACAACTTTGCTTATGTTGCCATGAAGCATGTACCAAAGGTTCCTGTGTGGATGTGTTTCACTGAAAACCCAGCAGCAGAGCGTGCCTTTGGAGAGATTTTATTTTGAAAACGCTTACCGGAATTCATGTAATCCAACGCTGCTGACTTGACATTGGAGGGACCGTATCCCACCCTAGCGCGCACTCAGACTCCAGCTCTCTCCTCTCCACTGTGGCGCAGCTCCCCTCCTCCCTCCCCACCCATTGCTCTCCTCTCATCCCTCCATTACGATGTCGGTGTAGGGTCTGAGAGCTGATAGACGACCGACACATTAAAGCACCTCCAGAATAAAGAACGGTGGTCACACAAAACACACACAAACACACACACACTTCTGTATTCCGCTACACCAGCCATGCATCCATCAGAATTGCGGTGCAGCACATGATTTAAGGATCTGGGATTATTGAATGGGAAATATAACCCGGAGATGTGGCTAAAACGTTTAATTCCCCCCCCCCTGTTAAATGTGTCTGGACTCTGTTGCTCTTAAAGGCAAGGTCAAAGCGTAATGTGCACCACCTCCCCCAAAATGGAAGAAATACGCGAGAGAAAAAAACGTGGCCACACACATAGACACATGTTTTGGGGGACAGGCTTATGTTTGTCTTCCTTTGTCTGCACTGGAGACGCAAGGATGGTTCATTTGCCGGTAGCGATTCCGCAGCGCAGCCTACCGCATGGCGAGCGTTTGGGCAAGGCGTAACAGAAAGAAAGCATTGCACTGACAATCACAACCTTCCCTGCACACGGATCACTGTCAGTGGTAGACCTCGGACTGTCAGGTCACGTAATCGTATTTCAGATGCCCGTGGTGGACCCCACAAAGCACATGTCTAATTTCCTCTCTACAGTAGGCTGTATCCTGGAGAGAAACATGATATAGGGTCATATATGGGCACGGAAACATATAGAGGCTGATAGTCTGCTGAATACAACCTAATATAAAGCAAAATAAATAAATACTGAGGTTGTATTAATCGACATACATGATTCAGGGGTAGACCATTTGCCTTTGTCACAGGAAGGTCCAGCCTACAATTCAGCTTTCTGCTTCCAGGGCTCATTCTTATATTTCCACTCTGCAAGAAAATGCAACAATCCCCTCTTTTCACTTATTCTGAGAGCTGAATTTCTATGAATTAGCTTTCCAACCCTACAGCTGGTGGTCAAAACTCAAGGAAAAACGTGATGAAATTAGGGATACACAAGCAAGTGCTCACACTGTGTAATGTGAGAATATGTGGTTGTCTATTCTGACCCCACTGATAGTGATGGGCAGAAGAAGCTTTATGAAGCCTTTCTTTCAATTTGTGTCAAAAACAAATTCAAAGCTTTGGGGCTTCAAACCCAGAATGTCAACCTCTCTCATTTTAATAGTTTTAGTCTCATATGTGTCCGAGAAGCCTGTGTGTTATTATTAAACCTGTAAGACCCTTTGTTTAATTAATGTAGATGTGATTGAGCAATATGTTACAGTAAAATGATTCAAAAATGTACAATCCAAGATATATAGGCCTAGATATGATATATTTTTTCTGATAAATGTACCTTATTAGTGTAGTTGAGGCCCAGTGTAACTGTGGTCTCAGTCAGACTTTATGGTTGATATCGTTAACGTTTCAATGTGATGTGAGTGGAGAGCCTATTACTTTTATTACATTATTACTTGACATCAGGTGGAAGTTCTCGTACATCCGATTATGTTTTGCCCACTTATGAACCAATCCCATCGTTTACCTGCAAAACTTTACAGCATCCGAACTGAATGAAGCTGTCTGAAGCACCAGTGACGTTTTAAGCTTCAGACGTCATCAGCCACGTGGTATTCTCTGTTTGACACAGGCTCTGACACAATGTACTGAAACAGTGAAACTCACAGGAGTGAACTGTATCTTACCCAGTGCATACTGAAGTAAGCCCCAGCTGCTCAAGACCTGTATAATTGAAGAGGTCATAGAAAATAGATGGATGTTTTAGAAGGGTTACCTGGTCCACCATAAGCCTGATTAGGCTCAAATAGGCACCAGGTGAAGCTTCCTTATGCTCCCATATATATGCTCTACATATATATACATTTTCAGGCTGTTAAAGACACTGCTGCTTATGCTTTGGTCCTTTGTTAAGAGTTATTTTGAGCTACTTAATAACCATTCTATGCTTTTGGACGACTGGCTGACTTGTTTTAATGTCAGGTCTTCCCTTGACTGCCAGCACATTCCCTGGGTTGTTTGTGACTGATGATGACGGAGGTATCGAGGATACTCTGCATTTTGGCAGCACACTTCTTTCAGTCACCGGTTCCTTTATGCAGATGTCGCTGACTGCAGATGTGACTGACTGCTCCTCCCCTGGGTGAGAACTGATGGAACACATTTGGTTACAGTTGAGGTAAAACATGTCATTCTTCAATGTGTAATTGCTTCTTTTGTTCTTTTCTTGTAGAAAACTTTCTGTTTTGCCAAAGGTTTTGTCTATACTGTGTGTGTTTTACATTAGAGGCTTTTATTTAATCTGTTTACCCATACCATCTACCCACCCTACCTATCTTTTTTAAGTGGATCTTCCTCTGTGTACCCCCTATCTTGGTGCATCCTCACCCTGGTCAGTAAGTCTGTCTGCCCCTTTAAAAATGCCTGTCCATCCCAGCTGCCAGTCCAGTTTAGTGACAAATACTGTCAGATTTAACACATTAACTGAGATTGGTTTTAAAAAGAATGTGTTAAAAACAAAAGAACACATTTAATTTAATGATCTGTTATGACCACATTTTAGACTGTTTAGAGTTAAGTTCAACAAAAAAAATTCAGTGCTTTCTATTCTGTGTTACAATAATGTGACGTTTTTGAGTTCAAATATCTTAGTTTAGGGGCTTTTCCAAGCAAATATTGATATATGCTATTGTTTAAATCAGCATATTTCTGCCACCCCTTAAAGTCTCCATGGCAACCTCTGGCCACCCCATGAGCTCTGCCCTGTTGGTGTGTGATGAATAGGGAAAGTTTAAACAGAACACACATGCAACATCCTGATGACTTGTGGTCCATGGTTAATTTCCCTGCAGAGACCAGGTAAAAAATCACACCATAGGAAGCAGTTCTGGTGCAGTGCACATGTATTTTTGCTAAAGCATTAATGGGAGTAGCGTTCTCAAAGATGTTGACATCCACAGGCTCTAAGTGCACTTAATGGTTACACATACATACTGCTGATGTCTTTCTACCCAACCTACAAGTCAATTAGAGCATTTTTTTAGAGCAGAGCCATCATAATTTTTTTTTACAGCTTTACTGAAATGCAACATGATGATCTTCAAATGTGACAATGAAACTGCATCTTTACTCTGTATTTTATATTTATATATTTTAGAACTGCTTGATATTTGCTGATTACTTACACAAACCAGGAATGTGTGGCATAACAAAGGAAGCAACCGTTAAAGAATCACTTCAGCACCAGGGACAGGTCCAACACTTGGCATGTGCATAAATCTCGGCACAGTATAATTACTCACTACATGCAAAGGTAAATATGTTTGTCATTGTGCATTTAACCCACTTTGGGTTCTTTGCATGTAAAATTCCAGTAAAGGTCATCATCTAATTAAGACTGATCTAGTGAAGATGTATGGCCTACTCCAATATTAATTATAATAATTAGTTATTTACTTGTGTTAAAGCCAGAAGTTGTGTTCATTTAGATCACAATCCCTATTTACTTATTTTGAAATATAATCTATAACTGGCTGTATTACTTGGATGAGAAAAATAACTTGTTATGCTTTCACATAGCAAACAATGTGAATGGATCAACAACAGTGAGATGGAGACAGAGACAGACAAAGACAGTCTGTTTGTATGAAAGTATCTTCTGATATGTAAACACCATGGTTGCAAGCAACATAATGATTTTTGCTTTCTAACAGCCCTCCAAGGATGATGTACAAAATTAAAAAATGCATAAACATGGTTGAATGTATTGAAATTACCTATTTTATCTTTACTGTAAAATATACCTGGGTTACTACATAGAATTGTGGAAAATATCCCTTTCTGCATTATGTTTGTCTCTAAAACAGGACTTGTTATGGAAACATATTGAAGGAGCAACGGAGTCATAAAAAATTAGACTAAAGAGGGATTGCTAGGTCAGTAACCATGGCTCTCTTGTGTAAAATTTGGGGTAGAGCCTAGAGATAACAACGTTCAGGCAGTGAATGAACTAGCAGCCACTGCTTCGTGTACCAAAAAAGAAACTGGCAGGACACCACTGAATATGGGACACACATAGCTTTTAGTAAGTAACAAGGAACAGTAGCTGTAAATGATGTCTTGTCAACCCCTAAAAAAAATCAGTACCAGCATTTCTCTGTGAGAGTGAAGCTAGATTATCTTTGGCTGACACTAAGGGAGTCTGGGAAATTCGTCCAAAACAGACAAGTAAAGTCGGTCACAACATCTGGCAGGGCAAGGCTGCCCTGATAGCCTTGAGCAGAATAGATCACTGGGTGAATGCATCTAATGGAGGAGAGCCACAATGGCTCATTTTGAATAATCCATGCGCAGTCAGCTGGACTATTATAAAATGTTGTCAAAATAATAAATACAGTTTACAAAATGTTTCACTCAACAATATATCGGTTAATACATGCCAAATTTAAAAAAGAAACAGAAAACATCAGTAATATAAAGGTCAATCAAAACAAGAACAGGAAAAAAAATAAAAGAGAAAACTAGAAATAGAATAGCCAGAAATAAATGTTTTTAAAAGATACATTGAACATTGATTGATAAGATTTCACTGACTCTGCCATCTCCTTAAGCTGCTCAGGGATCTATATGTGTTTCACCTTGACATAAATTACAGCCTGTGGTAGATGTGGGAGCTGCAATACGGTTTGAGCTGCAATACAGTAGGAGCATTATGGTCCTGACTGACTGTGTTTGGTCCAATCTTGCACCAGAAGTCTACAATGTGAAAGTTCCTTGCCTGATTATCAGTTGTTTATGGGAGCAGGAAAGTATCATATTAATGAGGAAAAACATGATATAAAATCATATGCAAGTACATAGTACTTACAAACAACCACTGAGCTCCTCATGTTTGAGCGTCACTTCTGGAAATTACCAGTCACACACTAACCCCCCTGCACTGACTGTACAACAGATATGCAACAATTATAGACAGAATATGCATTCCCACTGAATACGCACTGTTCACCTGCTTTGTTGTAGGAACTATTTTGGATTTGTTGCATAAGACTCAGAAAATTGTGTTTCCATAGCAACAACAATTTGATGAATGTTTCTGTGCCAGCTGTGATCAACATTCTAAATTTTCTGTGCCTTCCCTGCACAAAACTATGCTTATTTACATCCCATTGTAATGAAAAGTATGCATACCAAAAATAGAACACACACACACACACACAGTGATATTCCTTTACAATTGACATTTTTTATTTAAATGTGAGGGCAGTTGTTGGGCAGCAGGGTGGAGTGATTGTAGAGAGAGACAGATGCAATGTCCTTAAGCAAGTCTGTGTCTGTCTGTCCATCTGTCCCTCACATGTGGTACCAATTGTCTAAAAGATTCACAAACACGACTCTTGCAGTATTAAAGGTTATAATGATCCACCTTTCTTTAAGTTTAGATTCACATGGTCATTTTGCCTTCATGTAGAGTGTTTGTGCTGGACTCCAGTCATCTGAAACAGCCAACACAGAATGGCCGACACAGAGTAGTGCAGCAGTGACCCCATGGCAAGGGCAGCCACACATAAAAAAACCAGCCACAGGCGTCACTCAAGATGGGTCCTAAATCTAACTGCACTTTACTCCATTATAGTACTCCATCGGCCTGGCCATCAGATCAGACTATTTCAATTACTGCATCACCAATGACTGTGAAACTTGTTCCTTATTCATGCATACACTTCTATATTTAAATATTATAATAATCAAGACATAAATTCACTCAAATCTACAGTAGCGTTTGCTTCATCAAAACAAGGTTTTACAGATGTCATATAAAGGCCAGACAGATTTTGTCTGTGGAGATCTCGTGTAGAAAAATCACAGACTTTGCAGATGTAGCAATAGATTTGTATTCCTGCCTTGTCTGGCGCGTGTCTCTTAATCAGAGTGACAACCTGTTCATGTCCATTTCTGCTGCAACAGTGCAACAAATGTTTTATCTTTTCACACAGCCCACTCACAAAATAAAACAAATGACACATCAGTCACAAAATAAAACAAATGACACATCAGTGCTACCTCTGACTTCTGCTGGAGCAGTACATTAGTGGACACTTGCTTGAGACCTCTTTACTTCATGCTCACAGCTGTGGTGGAAACTGAGGCTCTAGGTATTATAAGACTAATGACCCCATTGTGCATGGGCCCCAGCCAGGGTATCTACTCTGCTGATCTGACTCACTCATACAAATGGGTCAAGCACCCACAGCCTGTCTCACACTTTGACTGATATTGTTGCAACTGTAATTGTAATAGTGTAATAATACTGATTTGCACTGATTATGATAATACTAAAATCCTTGACACATCACTAACCCTCTCATCCTCCACGTACCACCAGAGAACCCCTTTTGCTAAAATGCCACTGCATGCCAAAATTTGAATTAACTGTTGCCATCTACAAACTTCAGGGGGCAGGGAATTGGCCTCCAACTATTAAAGAACAAACCAACATTACACATATTAAGGAGACTATAGTTTTAAGTTTAAGATTAATGTTGGAAAGTAATGCAAATACATGCAATGAAACTGATTTAAAACTGACTTTTACACTGACCAGATCTAGACAGGATTGTGCAAATCCACATAATCTGGTTAAATTATGCTTAAACGGCTTGCACCCATCTCTGAAAATCTCCATTTATAATATTCTAATCCGGTATTCAATAGTGAAACAGACAGTACTCAATAGTGAAATACTGGATCAATACACTGCTGCCGCCGTGCACTACTCTAGCTCTATGCAAACAAAAGCAGTTCTTTGATCGGGAAGATTTTTAAGTGATTTATGATGAAGCCCAAAGACTAGAAATGAAAGCACTGCAGCACTCCCCACAGAAACCCTGATGATGTATAATGGGGTGCCTAATTGCATACCTCATCTAGACCATAAATTATCTGATAAAGCTTCTACTACTTTACTGTGGAGATGAGAAAGTTTTTTCAGTGCTGCTGCTTCTCTGTGATTGATAAGTACACTGTGAAGGCTAGCTACTGAGGGCTGCTGCCACCTAATGAAAAACAGGGTTGGTGGTTCTGTAAACTCCTAATCCCACCCACCCATAATACACATATATAGACAATACTAACAACATTCACAGTGTATTTATTGATTTTCTAAACTGGCCTGTTTTTGGTCGGGGTCATGTGGGAACTAGATTCTAGCCTAGCTCAAACTGAACTGCCATTTAATGTCACACCATTCATACTATTTGAATCACAAGGTGTGGGTGGCTATTCACAGCTGCCCCACATACCATGCTTACCTAAGATACTGTATAGAGAATAACAGAAATATAAAATATATGCAATATGTGTATGAAAACCTTTTGCATGGCACAGAGTAAATTGAGTAAATTGTTTAACAAAAAAAAATAGCAGTATTACTGTAATATAAAGCAGTCTTTAGCACCACAGCTGGGTCACACAACACTTTCAGCACCAGCTCTGAAACTGCAGTTCACTGGGGAGGATGAATTGATGGCAAGTATTACATCAGTACTTCAGCACACATGGATGTAAGCCACAAGTGCACTGCTTATTTCCTCCGACCTACTTCCAATCCTTTTAAAGAACAAGTAACCAGAAGACCTTAAGGCCTTTAATATAGTGTTGCCAATTTGGCAAAGTGCTGGTGAGATGAGTGGGTCACCTCCTATCCAACATATGATGTAAGTATTTTGAATTTCATGTCCCAAATTTAGCTTTTTACCTCTTTATTACATATCAATAGAATTTCTCACATAACTTTATTATTCTATCAGGAGTGCTGTGGAAATTAAATTTACATTTTAGCACTAAGATACATACTCTATTTAGGCCCCAGCTGTGTGCAAATGCACTTCCGTTGGCAAAAATGAGTAATAATACATAAAAACCCTTTTAAACTGAACTATTACAATGGTAGACAACACAGGATTGATGCAATACAAATAACCATACAAATTCATGGGGCCCTCACACATCAGTCTCATGTGGGACTGCTGACTGATAGCCCTGTGTGGTCACAGTGAAGAGCAGACTGCGCAATTTGGCTCTAGGCTTTTACTAATCCTGACAAAGCTATTATTTGTCTGCTTCTGCGATTTGAACTGCAGGCACATCTCCTTTATTTAGTTTTCAATTTCCAAGAATTAGTACAGAGCGTTATACAGAGAAACTGGGTCAAAATGTGTGTATGCAAGAGAATTTCAGAGAGAGTGAGAGGAAGAGAGGGAGAGAGTGAGAGACAGAGCATGTGTGTCACATTCCAGAAGTCACTTTTGATAACTCTGTTTTATTTTTTATCACAGACACGACAGAAAGACAGATTAAAAAGCTTTATTCAAACTAGTATGATCAGGCAGAACATTTAAGCCAAATAAGCAACATCAAAATCCGACAATTAACCAGACTTTAAAATAAAGCAAGACCATTCTCTCCCATACTGTCTCTGATCCACCAAGTGGGATGGAACTGGATTCGGTTTGATGCAACTCTCGAAGCATACTGTACAATCTGACTGGCAAATTAGCAGAGGAAAAAACTGAGCTGTATACACAAATGAGAAATAACACACTTTTACTATGCCAAGCACAAGAGCCTCCTGTGCCATCCGATCACAGTGAATACAGAAGATATCAAAAAAGTCTACTGTATAAAAAACACAAAGTATAAAGCAGTTCAATTTACAGTAAATGCATCTACTGGTTCTTCATAGAACATCTGCTCTGAAACCAAAAGGCTGAGCCCCTATCCAACAATGCAAGGTACTTGATCACTGGGGTAACTGTAATTGGTAATACTGTATGACATGCCATTATTTCATTCATCAACACACATCTTTTACAATGCAGAAGGCACACAAGGAGCTCATCATATGTGCAATTTATCAATTCTTCTAAACACTGTTGGAATCAGGCATTGATTGCACACATAACATGTACTCCACAGCAAGAGATTCCTCATTATGTGACATCTTTAGTCTGACAGACAGACAGCCAGCTGTGTTTATGTCTGGGCAGCCTGGTGTAACACTAGCACCGGGCAACAGTGAGAGAGGAAGAGAGAGGTTAGATTTCACTGACTCAGAATAATGCAGCAATACATCTAGAAATAGTCACTGCATTACTGAGTGAGTGCTGCGATCACATTTAGATTTGGTGCATATTTCAAAGTGCTGTCATCTGCGTAATACTCTTTATGCACTGTCTATGGGTTCAGCAGTGGGCTTTTCTTACTCGCAAAGTCAGCACTATAATACTGCAACTATAATTATCGCTACGTTCTCCCACAATCCAGTCTCCTTACCTCAACCAATTAGATCTGATCATTTAGCACCCTAATAAGTGGTCCTAATAAGCTCCTTGTTTCTGAGAAAATGAAAGTCCTGGGCTTCACAGTAGTGCAACAGCACTACCTTTGAGGTCAAGAGATGTACTCTAGTTTCAGTTTTAACTTATGTACACTATCAAAACCACATCATATGCACTAAACTACAAATATGCAACACAAAATGCCCTTAAAGAAGCTCACAAAAGCAGCATTAAAAGTTAATACATAAAATATCTATAAAAACATGAATATTCATAAAACAATACCTTGCCTGGACCTTATATTCCCTTGTACCATGGCAAAGATAAATACATTTTAATATTTTTACTCTTTTATCATTACAAAATATTTTTTTTGCCACTGTAATTGCATTTTTTTTAATTGATTAATAAGATTTGCACTATGTGCAATGAGTATTTGGGCTTCATATTTGATTTGCCAGCTTCATCAGCCTGGGAAAAACATGAGAGAATGACATTGGGTACATAATAGCTAATATATGTGATAATATCTTCTTACAAATAAAGTTGAATTGACATTTGACTTTGTTGAGAAATATGGTTCATCGTGTTTGGATGTTTTACACACTGTCCACCCAAATTTGTGATGTCAGAGTGCCACTGAATGAAAAATGTAATCTGAGGCCGCACCTCCCCCCATGCACCCTCACTACCTCACCCCAACAAATGGAGACAAGCTGAAACAGTGTAGACTAGATTTTGATCATGAACACGATCACATGATCAGAAAATTCAAAACAGTTTCAGTCATGTTTCCCCAATACAGCCAGATAATTGTGTGCCCTGTCAGATGGTTCATATCTGCACAGATGTGTGTATAAAGTATGACTAGCACATCTGATGTTAGTGATGGTGTCAAAATTATTTTTGCTCCTCTGACCTCCTCATGATTTTCTATAGAACTACTGTATCTACAATCAAATAAAAAGAGAAACGGTGTATCTCCTATTTTTGTATATATTTTTTTTCCCATTTTACAGTTTTCTTTCCTTTCATTCTTTTTTTGTCTTTTTCACATTCATAACTGTTGAGTACGTACATTGTAAAAAAGGTTGAGAAATCTAAAATCAGATTACTGGTTATTTCATCTGCAAGTTTCTAGTTGACAGTGTGAGCCTTGCAGAACAGCAAGACTCATAATACAGTAGAAATTAAAAAACACCAAGTGCAAAGCCTGAATCAGTGACATAACCAGCTACAGTTTAGATTTATGGAAGAATTCTATTCACCCTGATTCGTATGTGTATTTGTAAATAGGCGTGTCTTGAACTTTTGCTTAAAAAATGTTGCATGATGGCGACTTACGTACGTGGTAAGCAACAGATGGTTTCTAGAACTACAGCACACAGCGTAAACCCTGGAGAGAAGGCAAATTTGCCCATTGAGGAGTTTCAAAGTGTTAAGAAGAGAATGATTTACTACATGAGGCAACTCTAGAAATGTCCAAATATCCTGCCATAAATGGTTTCAATTCTGTCCAAATAATTTGAACACGTTGTAGAATCATGCAGATCCATGCTTAAAAGGGAAAAGAAGGTAGAAAACTGAGGTGATTAGTGGTTGATGTTTGTATGGGGGATTGGAGGAGCTGGAGAGATAAAGAACAGCTGGAGCAGAGGGACTGAGGGAGGACAGTTGTTTTACATCTTCTTTGTGAGTCACAGGGTTTCAGCCAGAGACTCCCATGAAGAGATGATTATATCATGGCAGTTCTCTTCTGGGTTCCTGCTAAGAGAGACAGAACACAGAATTAGCCAAAACAGAAAGTCAACCTCGATATAAACTTATAGAAAGTCCTCACTCATGCAACAGTGGATCGTGACTGGTTACTGCCACCATCATTGACATATCATTGGGTTTCAGGGACATTTAAATTCAGGGCTAAATTAATAACTCGTTTCTATATTTAGGTTCCTTTTTTTTTTTTTCCTGAATGTTCGTTGCGGAGTTTTCACCAAATCACCCATAGAAATCAGACTAACACACAAAGCTAAAATAAAATATGACAAAGCTATTAACTAGAATAGGGAAGCAGGGGGTGTAATTAAAGCATGCACAAGCAGGCATCACAATGTGCTATTTGGTATTTGGTGGGCCAATATTACAACTATAGAGGGAAAAAAACAGAATAGACTCCACATTATTATTGTAGGACAATAACCACAAATATGAGACATGCCCAAACAGAGCTCATGTGCAGGGATGTGGAGTTGATAGTCACTGCTCTCAGGTATGTTACATGCTGAGAACCAATGCAGGACAATTCATTCCCTAATCCCCTTTTTCCTGTCTGTGCCATCACTTTGCCCTGGATCTCCACCAAGCCAGCCAGATGTGCACAACACAAAGTCTGACCAGCAGCCAATTTTATTCTAATCTCAGCTCTCAGTAAGCTGATAGGTTTTCGCACTTGAGAGACCGGCCAATTTAAATTTGAGTGCTCACAATGGCGTTGCACTGGAACAGAGTGTCGTATTTGTGAGGGACAGAGTCCGACCGGTGACAAATGGAAATATTTGATTCTGCTCTATTTAATCGGGAGAACATGTTGACCAAAGGATTACGCCTAAGGTTTGCATTGGGAACTGTGACAGGTTATCAAACCAGATTTTTGAGCCAAACCAAGAACGTATACCAAATAGAAAAGGATAGAACATGTCTACATAATTATAGTGGCTCTACAGAATGTAGTTAGCAACCAGCATACCTCCAGTTGTAGAATGGACTTCCTTTCATTTTGAGTACTTAAGAACAGAAAAAAGAGACAAGTTCAGTTGTACGTGTGAATTTCAAACACAACTCACACTTACAGGACACACACATCATACACATCTCTCTCTCTCTCTCTCACCACATGCACCTATGCACATTCATATCGTTTAATCTTTCGGTGGATCACTTGTTGCAGTCTTCAGGGCCAGCTGTACAAAAGCAAACAACATCTGGATCAGTTTCAGCGGTTCTACACCGATTACAGTCTACTGTCTGCAGGAGCGCTGATAAAGATTCTACAGACACCCAGCATGATGCATCTCACTTAGCACAGCGATATACATATCTCTTGTCCTTGTACAAAACCCCTCCATGTCTGGGCTTCTTTGAAGTACGGCCCCCCCCTACGCCCACTAGTTATGCTCTGATTGTGTATTATGCATCTGCAATAAATGACCTACATACTGCATAAGACATCGAACAGTGGCACATTTTCTGTTTGGGGGGTTATTTGTTTAGCCTAATTATGCAATGAAAGTGCAGAGTGCTTGTCTGAGTTGGAACTTTTTTTCTGTTCCCTTTGGAAAATGGTGCATTTCAGTTCATATATGTGTATATATATGTGTGTGTGTTTTTATTTGCAAATTTCAGTTTTACTTAGACTACACCAAAAAATGTAATTGCCCTCAGAGTGCATCAGCTAGTTGACATGTCATGCTTAAAACCCTCAAAAGACTCATACCCTAAACAATAATAATGTTTTTTTCAGTGATGTTAGCTGAAATGCAAGTACTCAAATCCTTGAGATGAGTAAAAATCTTAAAAATACTAATTTCCAAATAAAAGTCCCATATTCAAAGAAGTGTTAGTGGAAGAATTTACTTAAAAGCATCACAAATAAAACTTCTTGCTCTGCAGGAAAAGTGGTCACTGTGACTATTATATATATATATATATATATGACACTATTAAATTTTTGCACCAGCTCGATGCACTAGAGCAATAGAGTTTTAACTACTTTATATTGCAGACTGTATATTAAGAGCTTTATATGCAGTTGTGTAGTTAAGTGCAGTAGGTCCCAACCCAGAGGTCAGGCCCCCTGCATAGGGTCACAAGATAAATTCTAAAGCTTTTCAAGTCTCAAACCATTTTAGGCAAACACATCTGAGATGCTTAGAGTGGAAATATGTTTGGAAAAACTGTTAACAACTCTGAAACATGACATGGGGCCCCACACTACACACTGCATTTTTGTAACGGGTGTAACCTATTCAGAATGTATCAACTACAAAATGCTTTAACTGTAACTTACTGTAACTAACTTTAACCAACTTGCATCCACAGTAAATTCAACAAAACATCTGTTGCTCATGATGTCTAAGATTTTTACATTATGATTTTTTTACACTACAGTAAGCCCCAGAACACACTAATCAGTATAATTAACAGTGTGTTTTCTGTAAGCACCCATGAATAGAAGTGTGTTTCCCTCTTTCTGCTCCATCAAAAGCTGCCCTTCAAAATAATGTCCTTCACCTGTTTGTCAACCAGGATTAATGACACTAAATCCCCTCCGAACCCAGCTGCCACTTCTTTTATACGTACCTCCAGCGTGGATGCTCTGGAGTCTGTGGTCTCACTTGGCCCTATGCTCCTGGGTATACTGGACACAAAATACCCAGCTCCTTTTGGAATTATTGGCTGTCTCACGACCACTTTGCCCTTCCTGGTCTCTGCTAGAAACAGACTGTACCAGTAGGCATCGTTGGAGACCAGAGTGGAGTCTGCGATGGTGGAGTTTCTCTCACTGATCACGCTGTTCCTGCTGATCACACTGTTTCTGTTGGCTGGGGGGATCTTGATGGCCTTTGGCTTAGGTTTTTGACACTTCAGCACAATAATAACCAAGATGGTTATCAGTAGCAGAAATGACACGGCCCCTAAGCCGATCACCAAGTACAGGTTTAGGTCTGTGAAGACGTCATACTCTATTGGCAACTCTGTGGTCTCTGAAAAGGACATGACATGTTCCACCGTTGATATCTTGATGGTGACGGTAGCAGAGAGAGCGGGTTCGCCGTTGTCTTTGGCGACAATCACCAGCCGCTGTTGTCTTGGGTCTCTGTAACTGAACATTCTCGTTGTCCGGATTTCACCGTTGTACTGATCCAGGCTGAAGAGGGTTGAGTCGCTGATCTGCAGGAGCTGATATGTGACCCTGGAGTTCTGCTCAGAATCGGCATCAATGGCGATCACTTTGGCTACCAAGTGCCCCTTATCTGTGGACCTCGGTATCACCTCCTCTACGACCGAGCCCTGTGCCCGCCAAGGTGACACTATGAGAGGAGTGTTGTCATTTTGGTCCAAGATGATGATGTGGACCGTCACGTTACTGCTGAGTGGAGGAGAGCCAGAGTCTCTGGCCTCGATGTGGAAAAGAAATTCCTTCTCTATCTCATAGTCAAAGGTTTTCAGGGCGTAAAGATCACCATTCTCAGGGTTGATGGAGAACAGCATTGACATAGACGTGTTAACAATCTCCTTCTCCATTATGAAATAAACCAAGTATTGGTTCTCATTGAGATCTGGGTCAAACGCACTTAGAGATGTCAACAATGCCCCTGGCGCATTATTCTCTACAACATGGATAGTGTAGAAGGACTGGGAGAACGCGGGTGCGTTGTCGTTGATATCCAGAATCTCTAATGTGATGGTTTCATCTTCAAATAAGGGAGGCGAGCCTTTGTCTGTCACCCTCAGTGTGATATCATATTTGCTTTTTATCTCTCTGTCCAGTGGCTTAGAGACCAGCAGCTCAAAATATCCCTCAGAGGATTTGTTTAGGAGGAACGGTAAAGACTGTTGCTGATTTAAAGTGAGCTCCACTTCCCCGTTGAGACCAGAGTCCCTGTCGCTGACACTGACAACCGCGATCAGCGTCCCTACAGAGACGTCCTCAGTCAGAGCACTTTTCACTGACTTGATGGTCACCTCTGGGTAGTTATCGTTTACATCTGTGACGAACACCGTGACTTTACAGTGGCCTGACAGCGGGTTGGCCCCTCTGTCCTGGGCCTGTATGTGCATTTCAAAACTCTGACTCTCTTCATAATCGATCACCCCCATCACCTTGATCTCACCTGAGTTCGGATCAAGAGAGAAGAGCTCTTGAGTCTTCTCTGAAGTGTACAGAGTGTATGAATACACCAACTGAGCATTAGTGCCTTCATCCAAGTCTGTTGCGTTTAAGGTCATGACCACTGTCCCTGCAGCCGAGTTCTCGGAGACGTTGACTTCAAATGCCGGCTGACTGAAGAGGGGGGCGTTGTCATTGATATCCAGGACGTTGATAATGATGCTGGCTGTGCCGGAGCGGGGAGGCACCCCTCCATCCACAGCGGTTAAAATCAAATTATGACTGCCATGCTCCTCTCGGTCCAGATTACCGTTCAGCACTAAATCGACATATTTGGAACCGTCACTGCCAGCCTGTATGTCGATGCTGAAGTATTTGCTTTCGCTGAGATAGTAGGTCTTGATTGAATTCGCCCCCACATCCGCATCCACGGCGTTTGTCAATGAAAATCTCTCACCGGGAGGGGTTGCCTCTGAAACGTCCAAGTGCATTGTCCTTCTGCGAAACACCGGCGCGTTGTCGTTGATGTCCATGATTTCTAACTCGATGTTAAAAATGCGTATGGGGTTTTCGAGTATGACATCCATTTTCATAAAGCACGAGGTTGTTTTAGTCATGCATATGTACTCCCGGTCGATCTTCTCGCGGATGATCAGCTCCCCCGTTTCTTTGTTGATGTCAAGGTAATTTTTGCTGTGGATGACATCGAGCTTTGCCCTGCGCTGCACCAAACTGCGAACATCCAGACCCAAATCCGTGGCCAGATTGGCAACAAAGGAGCCCTCTTCCATCTCCTCCGGTATAGAGTACCGAGTGATGGAGAGCGCACATCCCCATAGTGCAGTGAATGTAAAAGCAGCCGCGATCAATCGTGTCCGTAAAGGTGCACTGACAGGCGCCATCGTCGTGGTGTTTTTAAATCTACAAATGAAACAGATCCGTCCTTACGATCAGGTTGTCTTCATGTAGGGGAGCGCCGGTGTCATTTCTGCCTCCTCCACGCGTTGTAGCTGCAGTAGGCCATATACAGTACAGTACCGCTGGAGGAGCGGGGCTCTCACGGCAATGCTCTGCAGGGGCGTAGGCATCATCTGCGTAGGCTGGTCGGGTGGCTTCATTCAAATGAAGGGCTGCACATATTTATAACACCAGAATTTCTAGAAATGAAAAATTGAAGTGTTTTTCAACATCTTGTGCAGCAACTTGGATTTTAACAGTGCTTGGATTTGATGTGATTGACAAGTATTCCTGTTGGTTTGTTTATTTGTTTACACATATAAGGTAATCTAATATATAAATTAAAGGAGAGTTGCCTAAAAAAAACCCTCCACAGGCTTGAATTCTCCAGGCAGCAAAAAATAATTTCACTAAAGTAGAATCAAGAACATACATAACACACGCAAGTATTCACAAACACTATCATTAATAGACTAAGAGCATACACTCATATAATATGGCTTTGTCCTTTGACATAAAAAAACAAGTCATATTCATAAAAGGAATTTGTAAAGCCTTATTTCAAAGCTGATATTACTTAATTATTTTGTTCCGAGACCTTTTTTCTAAAGTTAGAAAACATTCACATATAATTCTTTGGAAATGTTTAATTTATCACACCTGTAAGACACCTTTGTGGAGCAATGTGCAAAATAAAGTTAAATGTGTAAATGCTAGAAGTATTTACTGTACATAACATTAAGAGATTGTTACTTTATTATCAGTGTTGGGCTAGTTACTCTAAAAATGTTTAAAAAGTATTATATTATTAGTTATATTTTCTGCTACTCCCCACACAATTAGGAATTGCGTTCTTTTTCACCATAAATTCGGACTTACGACAATTCAAAATCTGTTTGTTTGTTAAAATCAAAGTCATGGAATATTTCCAGCTGCTGAATATAAGCGTTTCCATCTACCAAGCTAGTTTCCTCCACGATTACAAAAATGAATTCAAGTATGTGATAGGGTTTATTATTGAAATGTATTAGTAACTAGTTACACTACTAGTAACTGGGGAAAATAGCATTATTGCTGTAATATTATTACTCGTAATGAGTTACAGTGCTGTTTATTACTGAATTGTTGAATTCACATATTGAACAAACCAGGATATTCCCAGAATCTACTTTGAGGGCTACAATCAAAATTATGCCAAACAGGGACAATGAGGAAAATAATAAGGAAACAGTAAAGGATAAAGTATATATGTTGTGTCATTTCTTCTTTGTCCCTTTGGTGATTACTGCCAATATTATGGAGCAATATTGTCATACTGCAAGAGGCTCTTGCTATATGGCTGATCATGAATAGCATTGGTATTAAAATGTGGTCCTGTATTAAGAGATGTAACATATACTTCAAGTTGTGTTTGCAGTTCTCACTTCTGTCTTGTAACCCATTTCTTCCTCAGTCTAACTGACCACTGTGCAAGGGGAGAACCATAGAACCATCCAGCATAGGATGGTTCTATGGTTTTTTACGCTTTTACGCCCTGTCATTATTTGTGCTTGCTGCTGTATTTTAATGCATTTGGTTATACTGACATGATGGGATAACGTGACAATGTTACTCAGCATTCCTGTCCTTTAGCTCCATCCAGTGACAATTTATAAAATTAAGGGAGCATCTGGAGCACACACACAATATTATGTTAGTTTTAATACATTTTTAAAGGTTTATTTTGGATTAATTCATCTAACTACACTTTATACAGTTACACTTTATAAAAGGTACACCTCAGTGGTATATTCATTATAATATTAATTATATTTAATATTTTAGATCCCTGATTTTTTCTGCCATATCAAAAGTTTGTTTCACTACACTAACTTTGGCTAACTAGTATGGCATAAAGACAGAGATGCTTATTTAAATAGAGAGATACTTCATGTCAACTGCAATTTGTAAATTAAAATGTTGTATTGAGTGAAGTGAAAACCACTCAATGATGAGAAAAAGACTTACAGTATTAACTGTAGACGGACTTAACCACACTAAGCCTTCATCACCTCCCTGAGCCCATCCAGCACGAGCCCTACAGCATCTTAATGATCACGTGTATCGATGAACAAAAATGCTATTGATGGCATTTTTAATATTATTAGTCACCTTCGAAGGTGAAGTTGTCGATGGACTCAATCTAAATAGTATTTCTTGTTTGTTTTGCGCAGGTATTGCCTATAATAGGGACGTTATGTAGTGGGTGGGGTATGACGTAGTGGTAGAGTCCTGTATGCTTCATATTGATTGCTTTGTTTGATTGCTTGATTTATTATTGTGGTCTATTTAGTTTATTCTTATCTTTATTTCTTATTGTCTGTTAATGTTCATGTCATACAGTGCCCTTTTTTGTTTCAAGGGCATGTATTTCCAGGGGCCATTCTCAACCGGTTGCTAATTGAACAAGAGAGAAGGAGAGTATGTGGCAATTTTAGCATGTTAAGTGATATATAAGTCATAATCAGACCTGTTTATGATTTTTTTATATATGCATGTACAAAAGTAAAAAAAAAAAAAAGAGAAAATAGTGTTTTAGACTGGAAATAAAATAGTGAATGCCAAAATGCATACCATGCACAGATAAACTTTAGGTTCAGTATGGTTAATTTCTCACAGAGGTATCTGTGAGGGAAAGGCGCCCTCTAGTGGGTAAAAAGGGGCAGACCTCTCTTCTCAACTGGAGTTGGGGAAGCTATGGATTGCTGGGAGAGATAAGAGGGAGATAGAGAGAAATAAAAACGACACAGATTGGGCTCTGGCACAGAAGCTAGACATATGTTATGTGCCTCTGCTTGCATAAGCCTGGCTGTTTTTGGTATTGGTTGATACAGACAAAGATAAATCTTGGCTTGATTGTCTGTAATTATTGGCAGGATATAAATGTGGGCCTATCTGGATTTGTATTTTCAATTCCTGGTAGTCTCTAAATGATACAGATATATACTCTTTTTTTTTTTATTCGATCTTCAGAGAGTTCAAAATAAATCTGAAACTGGCCCTTGGCACTCAGCTTTTTGAACATGAAGCAGTTCACTGAGGCAGTCAAGTCCAAGCCCAAGATTAACCCACTAGTCTGCAATAGCTCAGAGGCGATGGATCGTGAGGATTATCTCCAGAGTAGTGGTTGAAACCCTGGGTTTACTCACCAGAACGTCAAGAGAAAAAGGTTAAATGACACTCAGAGCCATAAGTCACAACACAACAATAATAATAACAGCTTCTTTTCCCATAGGCCTCATATAAACAGGTCATGTGTCCAGGTTGTAGAGTGACAGTCCCCCCAACTAATCCTGGGCTCTTGCAGGCTGAAATTCCTACTCTTGATTCCATCTCAGCAGGGAACTGGGGAAAATGGTTAAAATCGTGCAGTGGGATTGATAGTAGGTGTCCCAAATACATCACCCCTCTGGAGTCAGCATCTGGGAACAAAATTACTGAATTTCAGGTCTTTTACAAACACCATGCAAGGCCAGGGCAGGTAAGATGAGCCTTGCCAGTTCTGCCTCCTTCGCCTTGTTTTCTGTGAGTTAGTTAATCAGGGTCCTGACACTTTTTATTCAATGCTCTCAATGCCAGGAGATAAAAAAAGACTTTTACTGTTTTCCTGATTTTTATTTATTTATTGATTAATAGTGGAAGTTAATCTATTAGTTATTTCAGAGCTACATACACATATCGGTTCTACTAGGATCTACCAATAATAGGAATAAAAGTAAAAAAATCAAAACCAACAACCACAGAGTTGAGGACAGATTTATTGATCTTAATATATACAGTACATAGGACCATACAGAGCATTTAGTCCCATTAAGCACAACTGTGTAATCATCTTTAAATATACAATTCATACCATACAATGATGAATACAAATCTGGAATGCATATAACCTGTTCCATCTGTGTTATTGCCCTTCTGAGCGTCAAATAATTTGATACTCTGCACAAGCCAAATGAAAAAAATGACAGATGGGATGCTACTCCCGGCAACACAATAAATCCTGATTCCTGGATGTTTACTTTCTGATGGTTACACTCCTCATTTCAGTGTCATATTTCTGAAATCTGCTCTTCTGTTCTAAATGAATCTGTGCTGCATAACGTTTGTATTATGTTGCCTCTACCATCTGCTTGCATTGCTTGTGCATTGTGCCTGGACTGCATTCACCCTTTTGAACAGATGACCTGTCACTAAATGCGCCAGGCATTATTGGAAGCTCAGTGGAAGCTGAACTCATAAGACAACCGTAGCTGTAGCACAGCTTAATTATCCAACCAGGATTTGCAGCATTTGTGAAAAATAATGCCCACAGAGGTTCTGCTTGCTGTTGAGTATAGCAGTTATACTGAGCTCGCTGCTGGACAAGAGAAGTCTTTTTCTTTTTGTTCCAGTTTACTGCCTTTAAACTACACTACAACTTAATGATGGAAAAGTCTGCTACATGGAGATCCTACTATGCCTCAAAATAGATATTATTAACTTTATTTATACTTTATTCCAGTATTTACAAAAATAAAAATATACTTGTGTTAATGAGTGGTATTAAATTCCACTGTAAAATGGAGAAACGATAGTCTGCCAGCCTCTGAGAGCAATACTTCCACTGGAGAAGCAATTTAAAGTTGTTAATGGAACTAGTTGGTGGCATATATAGCATACACAGAATACAAACTAGCTGGTGTATCATTTGAAAATGGCATTGCTTATGAGACCATCGTCTCTGTCAATAGACTGTTCATAGTGTGAGATGAATCTCTTTTTCTTTCCAAAAGTAGAGAAAGTGTTGTACACATCCAGATCTCCTCTGGGTGCCAGCTTCAGAGTACTGTAGTCAGACGTGGTGCCAGGTATGTATACATTGTGCTGGTAATCTGGTGGCTCAGAGTGAGGCTGCGTGTACTTCGGAGCCCATGAGTAGTGAGGAACTGCTCCCTCTTGAAGAGACATCTTGCAGTCTGTAAAAATGCGCATAAATTACAGTTTGTATTGGAAGATTATTTCTGCAAAGAGCCCATATTTGCATACAGTATACTTGATGTGTATAAGATGGCTTTAAAGGTGTCTTCTTAATTTAAGCATTTTCACAAAAAAAGCAAAACACTTGCGTGCAGGGACTTAATTCTTAAGAATAACGAGCCCAAATAAAACAGTTGCCGCCTACCCTTCATATGGTTTCCCCAGGTCCAGTACTGGGGCGGTACAGAGCAGGAAAACCCATCGGCATCATATTTCTGTTGACGCGAAAGCGTGCCCTCCATGTTTCCCGAACTATACCTGAAGAGATAAAGATACAGCACAAGGATAATTTTAGCAGTGTACGTGTTTGTGTGTGTGTGTGTGTGTGTGTGTGTGTGCCTTGGCTTTACTATTCACCTCTTGTATGCTGAGTTGCGTTGGTTCTTGGTCCAGGTCCAGTCCTTGTTGGAATACTTCAGCTGCACAGTTGAAACATGAAGAAAAACTTAGTGGCCAGCTCAAGAAGATCAGTTCCACTGCATTTGTGTCTAGAGGCAGTCATGTATCAGATATGGGAGCTGTCAATACATGGGGGCTGTATGGTCAAAGTCAGATGACTGACATGCCTTTTTGTCTGTTGTTCATGTTGAAAGCCAACAGTTCATAAGTTCCATAGAAAGAAAATCAAAGTCACGTTGTAGTGCAACAGCTGGAAAACTGGAGGCTATTCATTTTTCACCACTCTATTAATTTCCACTACATTGTTTACATTGATAAATGACATAAATGGCTCTCTAATGCAACATTGTAACGAGGAATAAGATGCCACATCTCCTAAAAACTGAAAAATGAGTAAGTAATTCATCTTCTCATGTGACTAATGTGAGGTTTAATGCTGATGGAGACTGATGCTGCTGACTGGAGCACAGATACAGCAGCAAGATCAAGAGTTAGAGCGTCCCCTAGCGTGTCAAATGCATTGTGACATTTGCCCCTGCAGTCAACTTTTCTGTCATTTCTAATAGACGTGAAGCAGCAGGACGACTAGTTAGAGACTTGGCAGAGTGGATAGAGTTTTTGGGATGAGTGTCATTCTTAAAGTGTGATGATAAGAGAGATAAGTCCTCTGTTATGTTTCAGTACCCTACCTCGTTCGGGGTTGTTGCTCTGTTGTTGGCCAGTTCATTACGGTCCAGCGCGCTCCAGCCAGAAGTCAGGTAATCTGTGCTCTTGGCGTTATTCTGTTGAACTGACATTACCGGACTGCAAGGCTTGAGGAACATGAAGTCGCTTTTGGACGATTCCGGTGTCAGACACATTTTGTAGCAGTACACCTGAGGGAGGGCGCCGTTGCTGTTCGCCTCCGCGCAGCCGGACGCGCCTGAGGACATCCTCACATTCAAGTTGGACTTTTTGAACACCTCCGTGGTGGTGGACGTTTCGGAGCGAGAGCAGCAGCAGCAGCACCCGCTGATGGAGGAAGGGAAGTTGGACTCTCTGTTGGACGGCCTGCCCTTCAGTCTCCGCATCGCAACCAGGACGATGATAGCCACCAGGAATGTGAAGGAGATTGCGCCCAGAGACACGATTAAGTACAGGGTGAGGTTGGAGCTGTGATGCGGGCTTAGTGACAGGTCACCCAAATCGGGCTGCGAATCTGGCAGGCTGTCAACCACTGACAGGATGATGGAAACTGTGGCCGAGAGGGGTGGCTGACCATTGTCCTTCACGAGAATGACCAGTCTGTGCCTCGCGGGGTCTTTCTCCACCAACTGGCGTATTGTCCTGATTTCGCCCGTGTACAGAGCGATGCTGAACAAGCTCGGGTCCGTCGCTTGGAGCATTTGATAAAAAAGACGCGAGTTTTGCCCTGCGTCTGCGTCCACCGCTCTGATTTTGGTGACAAGGTGACCGGCATCGGCTGATCTGGGCACTGCCTCGATGGGTGCCGTGCCGTTCTGGGGAACTGGTGACAGGATTACAGGTGTATTGTCGTTTTGGTCCAAAATAAAGATATTTACGGAAACGTTGTTGGTCAGAGGCGGAAAACCGGCGTCTTGAGCTTGAACTGTGATCTGAAAGTTTTTAAGTTGCTCGTGGTCAAAGGATCGCAGCGCGTAAATGTTACCGTTGTCTGAGTTGATGGACACGTATGTGGACACGGGCATTCCCAGGATGTCACCTTCCTGTATAGAGTAAGACAGGTATGCGTTTTGACCAGAATCTGGATCCAGAGCAGTCACAGAGCAAATGGATGCTCCGGGCGCGTTATTCTCTGTCAAATACACAGTATATGAAGGCTGTTTGAAGTGAGGCGCGTTATCATTCACATCAGACACTTGGACCAAGATAGTTTTCCTGGTGAATAAAGGTGGGGAGCCCATATCTCGGGCGGTGAGGGTGATGTTGTACTCTGCCACTGCCTCTCTGTCCAGAAAATCACAAGTTACTAATGTGTAGTAGTTCTTAAAGGATGAGTGCAGCTGAAACGGGACGTGATGGGGGATCTCACAGTCCACATTCCCGTTTTCACCTGAGTCTTTGTCCATCACGCTGATGACTGCTATCACCGTCCCCGGGGGCGCGTCCTCCTGCACAGGTGTGGAGACTGATGTCAATATCACCTCTGGGAGGTTGTCATTTTTATCCAAAACGTTCACCAGCACTTTACAATGAACTGCTACAGCGGAGGGGCCTTTATCTTTAGCCTGCACATAAATTTCATGCATCCTGGCCTTTTCATAATCGATCACTCCTTTGACTTTGATTTCCCCAGTGCGCGAGTCTACGCTGAAAAGCTGGCGCACCTTGATGGGAGCGTGGCCACTGAACGAATATGTGATATCAGCATTGGGGCCCTCATCTAAGTCGGACGCATTGAGTTTTATGACAACGGTGCCTTTGGGTGCGTTCTCAGCAAGCCTCACTCTGTAAAACGACTGATCAAACACAGGCGCGTTATCATTTGCATCCAAAACTGTGATATCAATTTGCGCAGTGCCGGATCTCTCCGGCGCGCCCCCATCCACCGCCGTTAGTACCATTTGATGCGCACTTTGCTGCTCTCTGTCCAGCGGGGTTTGTAGGACTAGTTCTGCAAATTTACTGCCATCACTGCGCGTCTGTATATCCAAAAGGAAATGTTCATTAACACTCAGCAAATAGGTGCGGAGCGAGTTGGATCCGACGTCTAAGTCCTGTGCGCTCTCAAGTGGGAAACGTGATCCTGGTGCAGCGGACTCCGATATGTCCAGATTAAACTCGGTCCATGGGAAACTGGGAGAGTTGTCGTTCACGTCCAGAATTTCCATCTCTACCCTGTACAGTTCCAGAGGGTTTTCTATGACAACTTGCAAGTGAAAAGAACAGGACAAACTCTGCTCGCATAGTTCTTCACGATCAATTCTTTCGTTGACAAATAAAACTCCGTTTTCTAAATTTACCTCTACATATTGCTTCTTGGCACCCGATACTATCCGGAATCTGCGCGCAGAGAGCTTGTCCAAATCCAAACCCAGGTCCTCTGCAATGTTGCCAACAAACGCTCCATGCTCCAGTTCCTCAGGGATTGAGTAGCGGATCTGTCCCCAGACTGCGTCCAAGAAACAAGTGAACAGCGCAAAACGGCACACATGCCATCTCCAATATAGTCTTTTCTTCGCCCCTTGTGTGTCCATCTGTAGGCTGAAGCGATCCCGCAAACTCACACCAAGGAGGACTGTGTCTGCTGTGTACTCATACGAGATGATTAAGGCAGAAGTCTGCAAAATACAGTCTGGAAAAAACTTGACATTGGTGAGACTGGAACAGCGACTGTCTGCCTGAGAGAAAAGAGAGGAGAGAGAAAGGGATGTGCAAGGGCTACTAGCCTATCTCAGATTAGTGTGTGTGTGTCTGTGTGTGCGTGTGTTTATTATTGGCCCTACTATTCCAATAGGGGGGGAACAACATCTGGTCGGATAATCTTTCCTGCCTACTAGCCCGATCAAATTCATGTCACAGTCTCTAGGCTCTGACCGCAGGTCAAACGTACTTGATTCAATTTCTTATAAGAGTGTTTCATCATTTTGAACTGATATAGTTCAGCATAATCGGATACAAACAAAGTCTTCCTGCAGCATAGTCAGTATAACTCACACAGCTTGTGAAAAGTTTCTGTGGTAGACTTTTAATTCATAATCATGCTACTTTTATTGTTTTTTTTTTATATACTTAATGAGAAATTACTGTGCAGGGAAATTAGATGGTCCTTTTAGATATTTGGAATGAAAGGATTCTATAAGAGACTTTTCAACTCATTGTCATAATTGCTAATTTTTGTTTATGTTATTAGAAGTGAGAAATTCAGTTGAACCTTCATCAAATCTGAGAAAAAAAGAGGAATAAAAGAGGAGTGGAAGCCTCAATTCAAACCAAGACCTTAAAAATGATAGCAGTCCTTTAGAAGAGACTGTATTAAAGAATTCACATTAAAAAAAGGTCGTCCATATATTTATCATAGACACAGTTACTATAAATGTACTATAAAACGACTATGAAGTCTCTAAAGAAGAATGTTATGGTACTGTATAGGTTTAAAGTCAGTAAGTTGTAAAATTGTCTTTAGGGAGCAGCTCAAATTCACGTAAATTATCATGGTAGTCTGGCAGGGATTGCTCCTGTTTGAAACAGATTTTTTTTCACCATATTTCAGAGTATTAATACTTAAATAGAGCAGTTCTAGCTGTTTACCATCCACCTCAATGCATGCTCCACCCGTTTGCTCTGAAACCCCTGTTCCCTAGGTTAAAAACTGAAAACACAATCTGTCTGCAGGAATGAAACTGCAGCAGATGGTGAGGTTTTCCATGGGCTCATGCTCTTTTTAATTAATGGAATGGAGATTAGAGGGCATTTTCCCTGGATCATTAGTGAACAGAGGAATTAAGACATTTTGTGAGAAATAATCCCAGGGCTATCCATGTGATGCACATGTGGTTTTCTCTCAGTGGTCATACTGACCTGCTTTACACAGCCTAAGTGCATGGCATCACTTACGCACTGCAGAAACTAAGTAGCTGGGATAAGGGGACACAACCACCACATTTAGGGATCAAAAATACAAAAGAGATTATCTCTCTGTCACTCTCCCTCTCTCTCAGACACACACACCCACACACGCTCTCTCACTTTGTCCCTCTCCCCCTCCCTCTTTCTCTCACTCAAGGGCAAAAGTAGAATATCAATCCCTTTGTCTTTAACTACTTTCCAGCTTTAAAACTGTAGGATTAGAATAGGTTAGCCTATATTCTGCAGCTTTTAACACTTAAGCGGTTTTAGCTGGAAACAGTGTTGTGCATTCCACTTAAATGGAAGGAAAAAAATGTCTGTCATGTAACATGTTCTGAGTGCAACTAATTACTCTGAATTCTATTTAACCTCTCGTGAAACATTACAGATGCTCTGCACCACCTGGTATGAAGAGCCAACAGCAAACCAACTGCAAGGACTTCTCACATGATTGACTGCTATGGTTATGAGGGAGATTGTAACATCTATTCTCCAGTTTGTCTTCCCACATAGTATACAAATGCATCTTGTTTGTTGTATTACTGACAGACATTGCTGCAGGACTGGTGCTAAACAGAGACATGGAATAGTATGGGATTGTTACACACAGTATGATTTTCAACAGTCTGGTGAACAGGGAGAGGTTCTGCTCTTGTGTGGGAGTATGTGCACACATTCAAATGTGGGTTGGTCAGAAAGAAAGTGATGGTTTGAGTTCATCAGATGCACTCATTAGAACAAATAACGCTACCAGAAAAGGGGATTTTGGATCCAATTTGGGTATTCCATCTGTAAACATAGATTTTCATTAATAAATTAAGCAATTCAATAGTCTGCAAAAAATCCATTTGGATATTACCTCATGCGCATGGTTGATTGTGTTTATGATTTAAGTCTTTGTTGCACCACAAAAATGTTCCCTTTTCCCTCAGAGTACAAGAAAATCAGTGGGAATTAGAGAAGAACAGATGTAACGTCCTTTGTCCTCAATTGATTTTTACAGAAATTGTAATGGAGACAGTATTTTGATACTTATCATTATATCAATATTCTGTTCATGGGTATTATAACCAACCTTAAACTCAGATTGTGCCTATGCTGTCTCTAAAGTTGCTTCACAGTTTCATGTGAATCTACCCTTCTCCCAGGCCCCTGTAAATTCAGCTGCACATGGGTTTTCATGAGGCCATCACCTGAGTTATTAAAGTAGGTTCAATGTGTTTGTTGAAAGTTGATATGAATGTCAGAGGAAAGAGGGACAGCTAGAGAGCTGAGTTGTTATTGGACTTGTCACATGGGGACCTCTTGACACTGATAGCGGGCTCACAAAGCCTCCAAAACCATCAACAGTAAATTCTTGTATGGGCAACCCACAGCCACAGGGAAGTGAAAGGCAGAGCCAGTGAAAAGAACCTGTTCGCTTCTCTTTTTTCCACCGACAAATTGAGGTGTGCATGAGGCAACCACCACCTCACCGAACAGTGACATTGTGACATGTTGTTGCCATGGCATCAACTGCAAGAGTCATGTCATGCATGCAGTCCACAGAGGGAAGCTGACAGTGACATATGGGAATAAAATGCTATCTCTTGGCATTTCAGACTTCCCCATTCTAATCTGATGCTTCATGTCCTCTTTCAAAACTACCTCAAAAACTGCATTACCACTTTCTAGTAAGACACCCTCTATAAAGAGTGTATATATTGTAAATAATGGCTTTATCCCCTATAAGCCATTAGAGCATGTGGAAAATCCTCCTCCAACATGACACTTGCTTTGGCTTTTTACAGTAGCTAGTTCTTTGAGTCATCAAGAAGACCCCTACAATTGATTGTTTGATCATTTGGTTGCAGGACATGTGTACAAAATGTTATTATAATTTTATTATTATATTATTATTATTAGATGGCAATACTGAAGAGAAACAGGAAACAAGGAAGTTAAAAATACACCAAAGATCCCAGCCAGATCCCAACCAGAAATATTAATAGTTAAATTTACATCTGCAGACTGTAAGAACCCATTAATTATTTATTATTACTATAACTTTTTATAATATCTAAATATGTAGACATGACTAAAAGTGAAAAAACCTGTGATCCTTGATTAAATACTTTTTAAATATTTGTAACTCCACAGTAGATGGGTAATTGAAATGGTACCCTTTATTAATGACTTCCCAACATTAATAACTGGATTCCCATGGTTTGCTCATGAATGCAGCTCCAATTCTTACGTCCACTCTGATGTTATCTGGACCAAATACTTTAGAAGCCAGCTAAGAAGCATCAAAAAAACATGCACACATCAGGAGCAGACAATGAGGACAACTTTGCATATGTGGAAGAAAGTGGTTCTTAAAATGCAGACTCAGAGATTACAGAGCAATTCAGGTCACCTGCCGGATACGGAGGAACTATAAACAAACAAACAACAAACAAGCAGATTCTCTGTGCTACAACATACCATACCAACAGCATGCATCAATAGAGAGACTGCTCAGTGTGTGTAACATGGTCTTCTTCTCAAGAGGACACACTGTTAGACAGCCAATTTAAGAATCTTCTCTTCTGTTGCTCTGATCATTACTTTTGCAGGAAGGAGAGGCAGATTGCAGACAGGAGTAGAGTCTGCTCTTGACTGTTTGACCTGCTGAGTTAACCTATCATAAACGCTTGGTATTTATATTCAAAGGCTTTCAGCTATCATTTTTGCAGTCCCAATGAACAAGATCATAGATGTCATTTTCTCACTTCCACTTGCCTATTTTGATACTATTTCCAAAATTCACTATAAAATGTGGTTTATGATGTTCTTTGTTTATCATTACTAAACGTGGCATGGGAGATTTCAAGAAAATTATTTAGAAAATTACATCATAGCAAAGTCAGTGACAAAAAGAGCCCCTTGTATATGCTACACTTGCATGAAGCACCAGGGCGGTCAGTCTTATCCTGCGTTCCAGTTCCGTTTTATATGCTAAATTTTTTATTATACTGTCCTGCCAACTACACGGACTACAATTTGCCATCTGGACACTACTGTGATGTGACAGCTAGGGCTGAGGATATACAACCTCTGTGTATGATACCTATGCAACTGTCATTCAGACCACTAAAAAGAAACCTTTATTTCATCTTCAGACAGCCTGCAAAGACTGTAAGATCCTTTTGTCATTGGACTGCCAATTACACACCAGAAATAACTGGTTAAAAACTGACACAACATAGCACTGATGCAATACTGGGTTAACTTTATGTGGTGTTGTGACTCAGTGTCAGTATTATTTTTACATCACTGGGTTGCTGGATCAAAACAATCTTTCTGTTGGGTGGTTTTCTACCCTTGGGTACTGCATACATTCAACACCATAAAACTGATAATGGATTAATGCGTATATATTTTTTCAATTAATTGATTAGTCCTTCAGTGTATTAAATGTCAGAACATAGTGACGTTTCTGTCAGATCAGAGGGTGATTTCTTATGTATGTTTTGTTCAACTAAGGATATTCAATTTACAATATATAAAACAGCAAAAACACTGCAAAAATGTGAATATTTGAAAAGGTGAAACCAACGAATGTTTGGATTATTTGACATTTTACTTAATATTTTTTTTTTTTATGGTGATTTATTTTCTGTCAATCGACTAATCGTTTGAGCACCAAAACGTCTAGGAAGTATTCAGATTCTTTAAGGCTTTGCACACCCATGCTAAACCCACACAGATGATTTTAATTATTTTGGCTGATTAGACCATTTGTCAGGACTGTGCTTGTACGGACAGTTCTTGATTCACGTCTCCCTCACTCTCGTGTTAGTGTTGTTGTCAGTCTGAGCAGAGGTCTGATCAACCTGTGTCGGTGAGAAAGACTTTAAAGTGAAAGTAGCAATAGACCTTAAATAAACAATAAAACTAATGATGGCTGGGTTCCATTTAGATGCAGCATACGTATACCTATTGTGCCTGCTGGCTCACTGTCACACTGCCATTCTGTACAAAGTCATTGTTAAAGATATGAGTAACATCTATGCTTTTCCAACGTGACAATCTTAAACGTCTGCTTTGTAGAAGGCCAGTGTAGCAGTACTCTATTACAAGAAAAAAAAAATCCTACATTCACAGGTATATAAGTATGAAAATATTAAATGTGAAAGGATTCATTATGCAGAAAAAAATAAATGGTATATTATCTAATATTATTATTCCTGTAACGTGTTGGCTCAGATAATTTGAACTACTTTATGAACTGTTTCAGTACGTAGTTAAAAGCTCCAGCAGTTAAGTTTAATAATTACAACTTTTGTCATATTTGCTTGAATTTTCACTGTGTCCATGTGACATTAGCACATGAGACACAGACACAGATAATCTGTGAAAAAAAAATCAGGTTCCCTTTGAATTGTAGTGCTCCAAATGGCATTTGAAAGAATCTACCGGACCTGGATGAAAACAAGTGAGTTTCAGAAAAATTACAAAAATTTTTTTAAAAATGACCTACTGCAGCTTTAATAGTGATGCATCATAATTTACTGATTATGGGATACTGTATGTTTTGTATGTAAAGCAGCAAATATACAGCAAAATAACTAGTAGCTGTTGAAAGGTAGCTGAGTAAAGTTTTGACAATGTAACCTAGTGAAACAGAAGTATAAAGTAAGGTAAAAAAGCTCAAGTAAAGTAGAATTTGTTACACTCCACTACTTGGGATTCAATGACGTCAACCATGTTTACCAGTCTCTGAAGTTAACTTCCGGTGGTATTTTGTTTAGGCCCACTGCGCTGCCCACGGTTGAAACCACGCGTCATTCTGCGCATGCGGGTTAGATTTTGTAGTCAACTAATTAATATGGTAGCAATTTGACACCAAACGCGCGCGCAAAACATATCGCTAATATCACATATGAAGTGAACAAACAGTTTGCTTGTGAAACAAGTTTACACCGCCATTATGGAGGCGAGACACAGCAGCAACTGAGCACCCGGTTAGGACTGATACTAAAGTTAGGAAAACCAGCCAAGTTAGGTTTACACAATGCCAGCGAAGCTAACCCCTCAGCTGCTAGCAGAAACAACTACAGGCTACACTGGTTGACCCTCTCCTACGTCCCCCACAGGCTGCTTCTGCCGCCCCCCTCGTACTGCGCCTGACCGCTGTAGTTATTTTAAAGTTGACAAACCAAGCGTCTCTTTATAATGTTAAACGGGCGTAGTGCATGGTGTAAGGACAAAAACCGGCTCAGGTAGGTCCTGCATAGACATATTGTTGTCACTGTTATTATTTCCCTGCAGTAGCGGGGACACAACAGCTTTCTCTGTAACATTGCCTGTTCAAATGTACCTGCCTGGCTACGTGTGAAAGTTTGCTTTCCCATACTTTCCCCACATATTTCCTACACATAGGCGAGCCATGCTTCACACAAGGACCCCCCCAGGTGCACTAAAGACTGGACGGATATTATCCTGAGACTGTCCACACCGTCACCTTTTTTAATGGTGAGTAAAATGTTCATTTGAAAAAACACAAAAAAGAAGCTGCTTCTTGCTGTTGAACTCTCCACATTATGGCTGTCCATTGTGTTCAATGTAATAAGACAGCCATTAGCTTGTTTTTTTGGTTTTGGTTTGGTCACGATGCCCTTCGTAGAGAGAGCTGTCTGGTAATGTGTCCTTGTTCAACAGCCTCTTAGCTTGCCTATAAATATTTGTGAAACTTTGCGTGACCCTTTTTATGGAATTACATTCAGTACACCTAGCGGAGACCATGGCAGTACAATACAGCAGCCATAAAAAAATACTATTATACTATACAATACTACATGGTTAGAGGTATTTAGCTTAGCCTCATTGATATAAAGGGCAAAATATGTAAAGCAGACTAGATTTATTATTTGGCCAGTGTATTAGACTGCATTCATTTAAGGTAGGTGCAGCTAATAAACTGGTACCTGAGTGCAAATCTGAGGCCTGTCCATCCCATTTGCTCGGGCTCAGACAGTGCAGCCCCTTACTGTAAGCCTTCACATTTTGTTTTAAACTTGCTTGTAGAATGTGCAGTCCCTAGGCCCAGGACATTTAAATATGTATATCTTCTTAATGTTTTAGTGACTTTTTAAAGTACAAAATGTCTGCATCAGCATTTAAATTTAACTTGCATTTCAATAGTATATTTGCATTTTAATACAGCAGCCTGCTTTTTCTTTATTGTTGGCTCCTTTGATCTCTCCTCTCATCCTCTACCAACCCAAACCTGTTATTATGTCAGAGGAGTGCACTCCTCCTGTGTCAGACAATCAATAACTGACTATTTGTTAACCAAGCAAATCTAAGTAAAGTCTTTTATTTTCCTGCTGAGCGGTATCATCCCTTCAGTGGCATAGGTGTCCGTGTCTCTCAAGTGGGACCTGCCGCTTTGACTCGTTCATGCCAGTGCTTCAAGCAAACCAACTAAGACCCAGACAGGATAGCATGGACTGCTAACACACAAATTCTGAAACAAATCACTTCCAGTGCACTGAACAAGGGCTGTTATAGCTGTCACGAACTGCATGCAATTGGAATTTGCTAATTGTAATGGATTAAAACAGAATTTTAAACTTTTTTAATTTAGGCTTCTCATATCTGACACATTTTTCTTACAATTTAAGTAAAAATGTGCTTTGGAAGTCAGAATTCTTATGCCTTTAGTGTAATGAAAATACTGGGTTATGGCACTACTATCATGTCTTAACCATATGTTCACACTATATGCTGTTACATGGGTACTCTGGGGACCTAAAACTAATATTTACTCTACCAATCCTGGCAAACTGTTTGCAACAAACCCTGTATTATTTTTTTGTGTTAGTCTGTGTTAAGCAAGGCCTTGGATAAGCAATCTAAAATAATAAGCAAAAATAATGTATTTTTGACCTTTGCTTTCATCAGTGAATCAGTTAGCCCAGGTGATAAGAGGGAAAACAGCTGTAGGCTTTAAAGAAAATTGCATTCTGAAGATGGCAGCGATAAAAATGCTATATTCATATACCACTGGACAACAAGCTGATAAACCCTATCTTAAAGCATTACAAGAATAACAGTTCATGTTCAAGCCTTGCTGTAAATATACTGCATAACAAAAACAAACAGTAAATCAAACAAAAGGAATTCAAATGTACAACACAGCAACACAATAAAATGTAAAAATAGCCACTTACCGATAGCAGTTAATTAAAAAACAAAAAAATCAATAGCTTGACAGGGTACCATAATACGTTTTTATTATACTCAGTCTTAATCTTATACTTGGGCTGTGTATTTCCCATATGTTAAAGTTGGGGAAAAAGAGAGTGGAGTATACTTCACTGTGTGGAAGTAATTGATCAAGGTAACATGAGGCCGGGGTTGCATTGGCCCTAAAGACAAAGGGCATTGTTTTTGTGGCTACACAATGACCGCTGCAAACAGTGTTCAGACCTTTGGTGTTTTCCTGGTCTTGAAATTCACTTTTAGCATCCGTGTGGTATTTTGTTGCCCACAGTGCAGGATGTACAGGCGGGAAGAGAAGCTAAAACAGGTGGGAGGTTCATTCAAGTGAGGCCGCTCAAAGCGAGTTTTTGGTGTTTTAGTATTAAGCCCGGTTCAAATTGCTTGCTTCTGTAGTGCGTGTGTGTGTGGCGGAACGTCTTGCTTTTTATTTTGCGCCCATGTTAACAGATTAGAGCAGCCGCACTGCCGCAGCAGCACTTCACTAGAGAGTGGAGGTCTCGCCTATTTTTTTCATGAGCTGTTTCCAGCAAAAAAAATACAGTGAAAAGGATCATAACCATACTGACATTATACCAGCAACATAGACACTTTTCACTCCAGTTTCAGTGTCTGAGTCTGTAGAATATGTCACAAACAAGCAATAACTATACATATTTTTCTGTTAAGTGCATTTAGATCTGCAGCTTCTGATTTATTCAGAATTCAGATTCAGAAATACTTTAATAATCCCAGAGGGAAATTATATAACAACAAGTGCATTGCCAGAGCACAGTACCACAACACATCACTTTCCATTGTTTTTACCTTAGATTAAGTGCAAATGACATGAGGCTACTACAGAATAACCACCTAATACACATTAGACAGGTCTGTTATACCATCAATGTATTCTGCCTGTTTATGTCAGAGACATCAAATTACAGGAGACGATCTTCTTTCCAACTTTTTTCAAAGTATAAATCAGCAGTTCATGTTTTATGACTGAAATAGCATTGGATTTATGCAGTCATATAAATGGCTCCACCTAGCTATTTTTTAGTTTTTGTTTCTATCATCTTGTACTAATTAACTGTTGAAAAAACTCTCACCATCTGCCTTTGGCTGCAGATTTGTGGTGCTGTGTTTTCACATTGTGGTACTGTGCACCATCCAGACAACAATATGATTCCCTGGAAAAGCCGATTCTTCATTTGTTGAGCTTCTGTTGTCATGCATCAGTGTGCTTGGCACAGCTGTTGCAGGGCGGTGAGACCAGTGTTGTTACTGGCTAAGAGCATATTAATTAATCACCACACCCTCAGATCTACAGTCTACTTCGCCTAGAATGTCAAGCATTATTTCTGCTGTTTGATGTACTGACCGTAAATGATGCCCATTAGTGTTGCTAATGCTAATTAAACCCTCTTGCGCTGCTGCACCCACATGAACCAAAACAGCAGGTGCACTTGGAGACACCCACACAGTCCGAGCGACCTACACAGACTTACCACTTTGAGCATGTCGTTGCATGATTAAAACAGAGCCCTGAGTTGGTGACTTGTCTTGACTGCATGGAAGTGATAAACACTGAATTTTATAATGATGCTGAAGATGAAATTGTAATTAATTAGGGATTGGTCTGTTCGACATCCAGTATGCGTAATAAGGCGTAAAATCTGCCCTGATATGGTCCAGGGGATCAAATGCATTATATGTTAGGCTACTTAGGATAACATTCCAACCATACATACAGCTTGACTCTGTGGTTTATATTATGAGCATTACATTATATAATGTTACATGTCTCAAAAATATGACAAATATATGAGCGATGGATGTAGTTTTACTGTAGTTTCATAATTGCCCTGGATACCGTTCATATTAAATCAGACATCGGTCGTGTCATTCAGTTTTAATAGTAGTGATATGATATATTTCTGTGCATTTCTTAGGATGTAGGGATTGTTTTACAATACATAGCTTTATAATGGGTGACTGCTCTTTTCACCTCAGAAGATCCTCTGTTGCCACCTTTGGATGTCTCCTTGATTTATTGTCTAATTTCCCAGCGTGTTGGGGAAACGTGTAACCATTTTTATTTATAAAGTCAAGTCAGTGTGACAGGTTGGTCATCTCTGTGAACTGGTCTGGGACCCATATGTCTTCCAATATAAGGTCACACACTCTTTTGTTGTTCCCTTCTAAAATTAAACTTAGTGAGTGGTAGTGGTAGTGGTAGTGGTAAAGCCCTAACACCCAAATCTTCATGATTAATCACTGTTGCATATGAAAAAGTTTCAGTGCATTTAGATTGGATTTTATCTAAGCACTGTTTGCGTACATTTTTACACTGGAAGAATGACTCTCTGATGCACTGTTTCGCCTTCTGCCCTTGACTAAGGTATGCAACCAAAACTGCTACTGTGGACCTCCATTGTAAATAAAGTACGGTGTCAGTAGTGAAAAAAAAAACCAAGGAAACCTTCAACTCTCCTTGAATAAATACGGTTTAGAAATCAGTGCAGTGAAACATCATTATATACTCCTCAGTTGACCAGTAAGCAGCAAGTTGCAGCCTGAGAGGACCTTGTGAATGAGACCCCTGTGTCTGGCTTTAGCTCATGTGCCAGTCACCATTAACGCTTGTTGCACCAGCATGGCTTTTCCCTCTGCCTGACACTCACTTGTACTCAGTCTACCCTCAATTGCTGTCACTTGTGTCCTAAAGGCTGTCATCTCCACTTTTTGCTCCATTGCCACCATGTCTTCTCCACTGCTCTATTTTTCCCAGTTCAGTCAGGCTTGTGGCTGTTTGTCAGTAGAGGCTGATAGCCCAGTTATTTGCTTTAGCTGTCTGCCTCCCTGTTGCTCTGCCACTACATTTTGACTCCAGTGAGACATTTCATTATCTATCAGTGCTTCAGCAAGACTGCATTTCTTACAGTATCTCATGCTCATCGCTTTGCTCAATTTAATGAACTCGTGCCATCCTATCTCGAAACATCTAAACAGCACTTAGAGGCAAATGTTGCTTAGTGAGATTTGGTTGCTTTTGAGTTGTTAATAATGGCAGTCGATTTCAGTTGTTGATTTTGATAAAAAGCCCCTTAATGTGCTCTATAATTTGAAGTGATATCTGTCAGGAATGCAAGGCAGAATCATACCTGTAGAGGTCAGCATCTGCCTAATCTTTTTCTAATGGAATATGGATATTATGTGGACAGAGTTTTATCAGCCATCCTCTGGAAAAGCTAAAACAGTATTTTCATTGGGAAAATACAGAAAACATTTCTCAACCATAGCCATAAATATGGTACATGCACAAATACTGTCAGAATAAATGACAATTCCTTCTTCTCTGGTAACTGAATACCAACATATTCGGAATCTCAATGGTTGTTGATCCTACTTGCAATGTATGAGTTTATAAATGACCAAAACAAGCAATTAGCTGAACTATCCATAGAGGTTGTAATACTAAACTGCTTTCCAAGCAGGATTCAATACATAATACTCAGTTTAGGAAATAATATGATGGCAAAATATCAAACATTTGTGCTTATGATTCAGCAATTTTATTTTGGGTTATTGTTTTGACGAAATAATAACAGTATTTGGCACGACATAATCATTTTTACTTGAGTGTTGTTGCTATTCAGTTAACTTGCTCAGTGTAATAATAAACACATAGATCACACTGCACATGACGACACATGGACAGGTGAATGGCTTAAGAAAATATTAATGAATCTTAAAAACAAGCTGGAATACACACTTATTTTTTGCAGCTGCATGCCAAAATAATATTTTTGCGTCAGTTGTTGTTAGTGTCCATGTCATACCAGTGCCATTTTTCAACATGGTGATTCAAAGGCTTGACAGTTATTAGGCAGAACTCGTCAAAACTAAAATGCCCTCCGGGGATTGGCATTTCTGTGTAACATTCCTTATTAGTCACAATATTTAAAAACACTGTGTAGTGTATATGTAGAAGGCGTACCTCTCCCAAAGCTTCCCGTTCTCTCCTATGTATTTGGAGCAGTTATAGGAGTGCTTCATCTAACCAATTATAATTAGCTGAAATCTATCAATGTCAAAACATGCCAAAATGGATTAATATCTAAATTTGTAATTGTTCAATGCCTCAGGTAAAGCCTGTAACATATAAATTAATTACCACTCTTCGCAATTTAATTTGCTAATTAATTTGCACAAAAAAAGGTGGCACATTTTTCTGGCTGATTGCCAAACTAGTATATTTTTCAGTTGTAGGCCTAGATGAACATTACATAGGCTAATCTACTCTGAGTAATCGGAACATCCCTCGTAGATACATACACAAATAGCCAATTTGACACGTGTGCTTAATTGGAAAGGTCAGAGAGCAGGATCTGCTCTACTGGAGCAGTGTTGGAGCAGTTTGGGCTTCAGTGTCATATTCAAAGGGGCTCCATAGTGGTTTAGTGTAATGTAGATGTAATATCAGCCACCCTCTAGTTCCCAGCGCTGTACACCTACAGGTTGCTGCTACCAGAAGTCAAAACAGCAACCTTTCAGTCATCACTACCTTTGGGCCAACCTCCTGCACCAGGAGAGTTTTCATTGCCAGTTGTCAGCAGGACTTTGGTTTTGAAGTGGAGGGGAATAAAACGATAAACTCCTCTACCACTGTGTCATAAAGTGCATAGGTATTGCATGAACTTCCAGTGAAAGCTGACACCAGGTGCAAACAAATGCACAGGACTCTCACAAATTCTGCTGAGCTAGAATGTCAATTTCTATGAAAGCACTGCTTTCCATTGATGTACAGTATTTACTGTGGGGAGGCACCTAGTTTAAGAACAGTGTCTCATTGTTGGAAGGTGTGGAGCTTCAGTGGAGCAGTTGGCCATGCTCCAGAGCCAGTGAGTAGTTAGAGGGAGAGAAAAGCATTCATCTTTCCCTTTTTCCATCTATATTTCCTGTGCAGCAATTTAATCAAAACATATTGACAACCCCTAACCCGTCTACAGTTACCATCGTGTTATAGTTTCACCATTATGAAAAGGTTGTAACGTAGAGGACCCAGCTTCTCCCGCCAACCTGAGTTAACACACAACTATATATGCCAAGTCGAAATAGCTAAAGTCTACAGATACATGGTAGCATCCTAGTACAGTAGCACAAATTACTGAACCTACTTAAAGAAGAAACAGTTGCAACTGTATCCACTATGTATGTGTGGATGCCGATATGTAATAAGCAGTGATAAAATCAAATCAAAATTCAGCTCATTCAATTGGAACTGTTGTTGCCATTGAAGGTGTACTTGAGCTCAGCTGACAGGGCTGTGATAATATGTCATACCATAAAGGTTGGGAACCACTGGAGTAGACAATACAATGCAGGGCCACAATAATGTACGGGAGACAGACTTAAGACTTTAGATTTTAGATAAAAATAAATAAATGGAGTACATTAAATTGCATCCCTAATCTCACAGAAACTAAACAGTCAGCAGAGAAGCTTTTCTTTCTAAAAAAAGGTGACAGCACTGTAAAGCAAAATGTGGCAGTGCAACTAGTTTGGGTGGATAAATAGAAAAGATCATTCAGCATGTAGGGTTTGTATGGAGGCAGTCAGTTGAGAGATGTAGTTCAGGTTGGAGGGCTAGCTGAGTAGGCGGACAGGTATTGGGAAGAGGCTGCAGAAGCGGCAGACGGAGCCAGTGGAGATGGACTAATTCCACCTCCCACAAATCCTCCAACAGTTGATTGCCTGGGTGGGCAGTGTCGGAGGCAATCCTCCCTGCCCTCCTCTTTGCTCTGGCATTAGGCGACTGCTCAGTGGAGAGCAACTGGCAAGCAATGACCCTCTCAGCTGGATGACATGCTGCAGTTTTTCCCCTGGAGCAAGAAGAAATGGAGCTGTGGCAGACTGCAGAGGATATCAGGACAGTCTGATTGTCGATCTTTATCCCCGGACAGGATAGGTCCTGATATGTTTATCCTCCTTATTTGTTACAGAGAAAAACACATGTGCCACTCTTTTTAAAGAAAGTGGTAGATTTTTTATTTGAACAAGCTCCATAATAAATGTATTTGTTTTTCACTGAAGATTTTAAGGATAATATGGCTGCACGGATATAAAAGTCAGGCATCGTTTCTGCTGTTTGATGTGCTGATTGTAGATGTGTTTTCAGCACACAGTGATGCCCATTAGAGTAGCTTATGTTAATTAATATTCAAAATGTGAGCTTTGACCTGCTTATGGTCTGAAACCCTATTCAGATGGGATTTTAGGTGTGGATGTGTGTTTTTAATTAGGGCTTCATGATTTAGAGAAAAGGTCATTTTGTGATTGCGATATAATGGTAAAAAAATGGTATTATTAGTCTACTTGCTTATTTCTCAACTTGAACATGCAAAGTTAAATTAACATAAGAAGTACCAAAACTAAAAATATCCACTTTTTGAAATAACTTTACAAATTCAATCAAATCTATTGTCAAAATAGACATTTTTGCAAACATGCTTTGCTCAACAGTACAGCTAAATGAAAAAAGATTAAAAAAAAAAACCAATAGTGTGGCTGCTGTGTTAGCATCCCCACTAATAAATAGTGAAAAATACAAATGCAAATCATTCAAATAAGACCTTCTGAAAGGACATTTAAGCTGGATGTAACATAATAATTAGTAATAATAATTTGGCTTATACTGATGTTCAGTTGTCTCTTTACTGATCAGGCCTTTTACTTTCATCTACTTTTCTCTGTGCTGCCTCAGGTGCTGATAGAAATTTGTCGTGTTGCTGTGTGATGTGGAGACTATTACTTTGCATGTTTTGCACAGTACCTCTGCTCGATGTCGCTGAGCCTAAATCCAAAATATAGCCATATGACAGAGGTCGCATTTTTTTGGCCACCAATCCAGTGCCGTCAGCCAGCTCGTTATCTTCCATTTTTCACGTGGGCTCCTGTGTGCACCTCTCTGCATGCTCGGCACCCCCCAGGTCTACACTCCTGTTACTCACGCGACCATACACGGCATACATGCTACTCTCTAAACAGAGACTGATAGGTCATAGCTTTTGTGGGCGTGGGTAATGAGCAGAGTGCAGTGCACAAGAGAAAAGAGTGTCACACTCATAGTGCACCTTTTTACTTAATTAAATTGCACCCTTTCGCGTTTCTGTAATCGCACAGGGTGACATCGCGATTAGATTAATCGTGCAGCCCTATTTTTCATATTGTCTCTACCGCTTGGTGAGATTTATCTTGCCAGAATTTACTGATTACTATCAGTGTATCCAAACTAGAACGTTTGTTTTTCATATTAGGATTTGGGCTTATCCTAGTTCCTGAAAGCACGCTATGATATTTACAGTTCACGAGGCAATTTACAGAGCTACAATATAGATGTTTTAAAACAACTTTAACAAAGTTTGCACAAAAAAAATATCACATTCAACTTTTTCAGTGCAACTGCAAAAAATGAGCTACCAGGCTTTGACAGAAGCTCAAAATCCAGGGCCTTCGATTTTTCATGAACTGACGTATAGAGGATTAACTACAGGCTCTTGATGAGATTATAATTCAACTTCTTCTTAACAGTCCTCATTCCAAATTACTCACTCTTATTTCCTTTCGCTTTTAGCATTTAGAGACTTAATACTGAATATCAGAGACGGATGAGTACAACTCATAAATCTCGTACATCAAGCGCACATGTAAATGTCACACTTTGAGAGACTGAAGCGGTCTCTTGCTCTTTTTTTTTTTTTGCATATGCACGCATGCACACATACGCACCCTTATACACACAATCCAGCGCAGAATAAACCTGTATCAACAAGCAAAAAACAAACGGTAGCTATCAAGATGAAGCATGCTGATAATAGGTTCACCTTCTCTGTTGACCTAATGAGGGAAATCAAAAGCAGGGGCTGAAACAGACTGCTGAATCGATATAAAGCACTTATCCTGATTGGGCACTACTACAGGGACATCAGTGTTAAAACTGGTAAGGTGGTTAGCTCACTTTTATCCCCCCCCCCCCCCTTTCTGCTGTCTTCTTTTTAAACAGAGTGATCCTTGTTAAAGAAATGCATCACATCAGACATTGACACACACATACTGAAGCAAATTTCTTTAAAGGCGAACATGCGTCGTTAAGCAAGTCTGGGGTATTAATCTTACAATACTACATGCATCCTACAGTAATAAACATGTGCTAACTCTAAATTAGTGTTGATGCAGCTGTCAGGTATGATACAGCACGTACACTACTGTCCCTCAGCTCTGTAAATGGAACATGGCCCCCAGCCTCGAACATGTTATCAAGTAGTGTCCATCTGCCGAATGCTGAGCATTTGACAGTTCATCAATAGTGATGCTATTAATAACACAACAGCCCAGGGACTAGGTTGGATAAGAAAAACATTCATCTCCTCAACAAGTCAATCCATTTTGCAGCTTAAAAAAACCCCAATTGCAATTAACAGACAAAGGTACTCAATCAACTGCCATCTCATTCCACAGTTATCACATGAAACAAAGTGTTCTTAATGAGGTAATGCCCAAGTATAGACTACCATTAAAATTAATTATCTATGTGATATGTCTTGTAAGATGCTTTAAAAGATTAGGTTTTTCGTTCAGTAATGACTGAACGAATGATTAGTGTCAGTCTTAACTCCCTAAACCTGCACTATGTCAACTGTTGTAGTTAATTGGAGAGGCAATTTTTCACCGTTGTTTGATCAGGGTTGTCAAGTACATACTGTATGTACTGTTGCTATAATTACGGTTTTTAGCCAGGCACATGTCCATGTCATGTCCAGGGCTTGCATCTTTGCCTTGCCAGTCTAAAAGACCAACAGCTTAATGAGTGCCAGAGCTTTTAATTTGATGTCCTCAAACAACAGGCTACACTCACTTAGTGAGTTTTTGGCAACTGGAAGCTGCCCTTTTAACAGCTAATGTATGCATGATGTGACACCTAGGTGCTGTCCAATAAAATCAACGAGCATTTTTAATGGATGCAGGTCAGTTTGTCCAATAATGTTATTTAAGTCTCTTACAGTAATTCAGGGCTAATTAAGCTAGGTAATTTAACTCACTCCCCTACTCCAGACTCACTGAACCAGATATAAAACACGCACTATCACATAAGCTGGCATCGCTCATCAATTAGTGCCGGGCAAACAAAAACCAAAAATCAGTAGATGTCAGTAGTAGCAGTAAAATGTGCTGACATAACAATTCAACACAAAGTTTCAAGCTGCCTGCACAACAATGAATTGTTCATTGAATTATTTAATGGTTGAAAAAGATGGCCTGTTTTGGACCCAGTTCATTACACTTGTTTTGGAGGCGGCTGGGATGGAATTGCAGCAGCTAAATTGCTGGGCTTTTTAATGGTTATATGAATTCATTTTATTTTCTGGTGAACTTAAGGTTAGATGCTTTGTTAAAAAAACATCTTAACAGTAGGGAGGGGAAAATAAAGTGAATAGTTAATAATAGTGCACATTTAGACTTTCTTGGGCTGCTGCTCTCTTTAGAGCTATTAGATAACATGTGAAGTGCTATATTGCTCTTCCATTCAAAACTAACACAATACATTAATCATATTTAGGGGAAGTCCTGAGGGGAAAATATACTGCACACATTTTCTCTGTTGTCTATCAAAGAACTTGACCTTGTGTGTTCAGCCTGCTTCACTGGGACAAATTTGGCCTTTATCAGTTTATCATTTTTAATAGTTCCAGATTTACTCACACACCTGATGGAAAAAATGCATTGAGAATCTCTTCTACCTATGTGCTGATGACATGTCAGAGTAATACAAGCTACGTTCATCCCTACTGTTTTAATAGTGCCTCTCCATGCCAACTTATCTGATGACATCACAGAGTAATGCAATTCTCTCCCTTGTTTTGCCAGGGTGAAAGAATTGAATTCTCATGTGATGCAATTCATAGCAATGCGTTTTATACTATTTAAAAATAAGATAATTACAGGAATCTCAAAAATGATGTCAGCTATACACTAGTTTGTAGTATGACACTAGTTAATATTCACTTTTAATACAAATCAAAGCCACTTGGTATATATCTGGCACAGCATATTATGGGTAACATAGGCAGGTATTTTATTTGAACAACTTATATGCCAGAAAATTGTAATATCACATTTAGAGCAATGCCTAAATGTTTATATACTGTTATGAATTATCTTTTCCTTAACCGTTTGTACCTTTGAATTTGAACAGGCACATCCTTAAATGTGTGTACCACAAGTGTTTAAAGAAAGGTTTTTGTCCGCACCAAGTGCTGTGTTCTGCATTGTGGAATTCAGAGTATATAACAGCTATTTTTTATGTAAAACAAGAACATTCTACTGGAATTGTCAGAAAGCAAGACAGATCATTGGCACTTGACAGACCTTAGGCTAAATAGATTGATGCTTTCATATATCCCATGATGCACCGCATAACTTTCCGAGCTGTATTTCGGACTATCCACCCAGTGCCTTAACTTCCCTAGGCGCTAAATCTGCGGCTCTTTGCATTTTTCTATTTCAGTGTGCTTATGTTTATGTGTAGTGATGTATGCCTTGATACACTAATGGGTGACATTTGGGTGCAAGTCCTGAGGTGTCAAAGAAAATATAAACCCTCCAGACACAGTATGCAAAAAATAAGACAATGCACTTTTTTCCCCTCTCTCTGTCTCTATTTAAACCACCATGCCACCATGCATATGGTTCTTATGTGTCACCTTACAGTATATGTGTCACTCACTGAATATGTAAAGGTAAGGGTTAAAGATAATTATTGTGTTAAGATTTTAACTGGCACTGACTGATAAAGGCTGTTTTCCAGGGAATTGAGCGGGTTGTTCAATCTTACATTTGGCTTTGGGCACTAAGTGAACCAGCCCTGACTTCCATCGTGAAAATGCAGCAAAGAGCACATTTATTGTGACAGACGGGTGATGATTTATGTTTTCTTTGGAGCCCCGAGGAAATGGACTCTGTCATCTGTATACAGGTGAATCACCTTTTCTCCACTGTGCTTGAGTATTCAGGAACAGTCCTACATAGAATGTAAAATGCCAGTGAAATGTGAAGGATACCTGATGTTAGATTTGTTACCCAGGGAAACAAAGTTGGGGCAATTATGCAAGGACTGAATTGTTGACAATCAGTAATTACAACATAGACTATGAAACTCTATGGGAATGTTTGCCGGTGAGGCAATTTGGCCCCATGAAACAAGGAAATGAATGGTTTAATTAACAGCTTTTTAAATTTACAACTTGACAGGAATTTCAGCAGCCATTTTCCCTTCGAGTCTTTTGCAGATGTTTAATGTTTTTTTTAGCTAGACAAAATATGCATGATGACAAGTGGGGCAAATGTGTTTTCCATCCCTATCATTATAGATTAGATAGATAAGATTTAGCACCCTCTTACAGACCTCATTGGCTTTTACATAATTGTGCCTTCCTGCCTTATGATATAACTGTATGCAAGTTGACAACCGTGACGACAGTATATTAATGCATGTCCCGTAAGAGCAAACTGGGTCATAGATTTATCCATAATCAAAATATACCTTGTAATAGAGGTTTTCATAGGAAACAAGCGGCAAGGATGATCCGGGAATGAACAAACAGAGCCACATTTATTGTGGTCCAACAACTAATGAATCTCCGTTAAGCCGAATTGTGATAAAAGGATTTTATATATGGTTACCTGTATACTGCTTTAGTACATTTAATGCACAGTTCAGGTTTTAAAGCTTATTGAGGTAATTAGCTGATGTGATGTTCAATAATACCTATACTTTTAGTAAATAAAGGTCAGTGAAATTAATCATCCTGGTATTAGTTTTTGGAAAATACCCAAGTAAGTGATGAAAGGAAAGCCATTCATTGTACTTGAAAGCAGGATGGATGCAGTGATTGGATTGATTAATTTACTTCTTAAACTGTCAAAGCAGAGGACTCAGCGATGGGGAGAACCATTTCAAATATTCAAAGGGGCGAATGTTCTTGTGAAACACCTATTAATCATGGAGATTTTGGCCGAGCAGATGAATTGTAGTGTCGGTTTTCTATGCACGTTGCCACGGAATCATTAGCTACAACAGTCGCTCAAGCCAGAACAGACATGGAGGCTAATCAGCAGCTGTAATGGACACACTTCATAATTGTCAGTCTTTTGTGGTATGGTAAGGAGACCTAAGGTGGGGAGGCTCGGAGCATACTATGAAGTGCAGGCAGCTTTGATCACAGAAAGTGATGTGCCTATATACTCATTATTTTACCTCAAGACTTGTGTCTAAAGAATACAAAGGATTTTCAACATTTAATACCACAGTATTTTCAAAGTACAAATGTCGTCCTATTCTTATACTTACTGAAGCGAAGTGAGTTCCCTATAATTAAGGCAACTTTATAGGCACTGTTCCCAGGCGAGTGTATGTACGAGTACCTGTGTTAGATGTTTCATCTTTATTAGCCAGAGCATGGTAAGCCTAGCTCTTCATGCACTAATCCCCAGCTAAAGAAACAGCTTTCAAGGAATTAACATCAAAAGTAAAGCTTTGCGTGCCGGCGGGGGAGCTTTCAACAGAGCCTGCCTCAACTATCTCCTAAGTATTTTCAGAGCCTCAGGGATGAAGTGGAAGTTAAGTTTAACTTGCTCTGTGTTCTTCTGCAAGTCTTTGACCTTGTTCTCAGGTCTCCTAATAATCCCTGATATGTTTGAATCCGTACACCGTTTGGAGCGTTTCCATGGGGCACTGCCAGAGGGTGAGGATTTTTCACTGGGGTCCATTGCCCATTCTTCCCTTTACCCATAATTCCTGTGATCAGCAGGTTGGGGTACATGCAGCGGAAGTTTGGATCCTGACACGAATTACCTACAGTATCACCTACTGTGCATTGCAAGTCTGTGAATTTCCATGTTCATGTAGTACGTGTTCATTTATTAGCAGCTCTGTGTGTCATTTCCTCAAGTTAAAGTTTCCACTCGGAAGTCCTAGTTTTTTTAGTGTTAGTTGAATAACATGAATTTAACCAAAGAAATGTTTTTGTTAACTGTTCCATCCTTTCAGATTTGCAGATGAATTGGAACCAACAAGTGTATGGAGTTTATATAATACTTGTATTTGTAATCTCTAAATATGTTAGACTGCAAAGCAACACATCACTGCCTCCTGAAGCCCCTTTCAAGAGATAGTTCTTTGGCCAGTGATGATTGCTTTCACAATCCTTGCTCATGCTTACCTTCCCATAACTTATTTTCTCTTTCATAGACTGTGACAGCTTGGATTGAGCTAAGGGACAGTGATGACTGATTCATTGTGTCTTTCCAAAGTACAGTTGGAGAAAATGACATTGGCAGCTTTGCTTTGTAGCTCAAAGCAAAAACAACCTGTATATCTCCTATCTTGTGAGGTCCACAATGAATTCTCCGTGGTACAATAAATCGCTTGTCTACCTGATGTTAACATCCCATCAGGCAATCATCAGGCAATCTTATTTCTCCCCTCTAAATCTATTTATATGGTTTTCTTGAAAGAAGTGCTGCAGGATTTATTTTGTCGCATGTCACACACGCTGTGGTACTGTGAAACAAGCTGAACTGCAGGTCGCATCACAGTGTCTCCATTATACACTTATGACAAGGTGAGGTTGTTTGACTGGGACATTGCATTATGCATATCTTTGATAACATTTGAAAGTCTCAGACTATGAAATTGTAAGCCAGAAGAAAAAAACATTTTTGCAAAGGAAATGTGTGCATTTGTACAGCAAGACTGCAATTACTGCCATATTTCCCACAAATTATGTAATATGTGACCATAATATGTAATGTTGGGAAATGTAATGCCATTTTGTGTTGGGAGAAAATCTGGCAGGCTACAAACTCTTGAGTGTCCTGCTCCATGGACGCCTATCAAAAGAGTTGACGCAGCAGGGCCAGAGTGGGAACCACAGCGCAGTGACAGGCCAACCAGGAGCACTGACTCACTCACACTAAATAGATGGTTAGATGAGTTCGGAACAGGACCGTTTTACCTGGTCGTCTATGGTCAAGGTCCACTGCCAGAAGACCAGGAAGCAGGAAGAGTTCAGAGAAGAAAGAGAAACGGAGCAAGAAACAAAAAGGAAATTTAGAACCTGGATGGAGTTGTGACAGGAAGAGATCTTTGACTTTGCCACTCCCCCAGCCATGACTTGTTTTGGGATTACTTCAATAACCTGAACTTTAGGTCAGTTTGCAGCTTGTGACCCTGCATCTTTTGTAGTTTTGTGCTATGGGATAGTTTTTTGAGATCAAGCTGCATATGTTTTGTGCAGGAGTCTTTGAGTGTGTGTTTTGAGTGACCAATATACTGTACAGTAAAAGCAACCACGGTTAAAACTCTGGCATGCTGAGGTTATGTTGCAATTAGCAAAGTCATTATTTTCTGTACTATCACTAGTCATGCTCTTACAATTGCAGAATTAGCTGCCCATGGGTTTTTGGGGAAACAAGGCTGTAGCTGTGGGGAAATGGAGATAGCTGCTTTATTTTACTGTTGGAGCCCTGGAGGCTGGGGATGGAGAGGTGAAGGTGGGGTTACTAAGAATAACATCCAAAATGTTCCTTATTATCGGTCTGATGTCATACACTTGTTTGCTGAACTGTGTAATGAAAAACATTCTATTCAGGTTAGATTATGAAAACTCATTTTTAAGTTTTTTTACTGCCCTCCACTAAATATGATGTGATATACAAATATGATCTACTTTATAACACCTTAGTTAAAACTGATTGATCATCCATTGCCGGGATATCTTCTCTGTATTATTATCTTAAATCCTTCAAAGTCAAGGTGAAAAAGAATATTAGAAATAAGCCCCTGAGGTGAAGATATTGTTTATTGTTGATGCAGTAGATTTGTGCATGTCCATAGCAATTGAAAGATTTGAAGGTCCAAGAAATGAAAAGCAGAAGAATTTTATTTTAAGCTGAGTTAATATTTATGTTGAGTTTGTTGAGGTACTGATGAAAATCAATATGATGTTGAAACTTGAAAAAAAAATGAAGCATACCTTGATAAATGATACTGTCCATGCCACTTAAAAATGCTTTACAGTGTAGGTATCCGGATTAAAAGGCTAAAAAAAAGTCACTTCACCACCTACCTCACGTAGCTATAGTTCTGTAAGCATCACACCACACTAATCTGATTAAGTAGCAGATCCGCCATTCAGTACCCACATATTGGTATTCAACAAAGAGTGCTTGCTCATGGTGGGAACTGTTGGGCCTCTGTGAATAATTTTATATGGAGTATGGTCTAGACTTACTCTATTTGAAAAGAGTCCTGAAACAGCTTTTGTTATGAAGTGCTATGCAAATAAAATTGAACTGAATTGAAAAAGAATTAGGCTGTCACTGTCCTTAGATCAGCTGGTGACATCACTGTGTCACTCCCGTTAATTCTTTGTAGCTAAAATAAGTAAGCCGAATTAGTTAGGTAAGTTGGAAAATTATGGATGGATTTGTATTCCAACATCCCTGGACAAAAGGGGTGCTGGGTAACAACAACCAGCAGATGGTGCTACTTTTGAAAAACCTCAGTGGTGAGTTTAAATATATTTTATAATAGGATCGTTTTGGAAACCATACTGACTTTGTCGTGTTTTGTGTGGCCTCGGTTGTTTCATGCTCTTTCTCACTCTGGTCTTTTAAGTAGCTATTTGATCTGCTGCTGATGTGTTTTGACTCCTAGGCTATTGTAATGACTAATATGCTGTTTTAGGACATCTCAGGAAAATGTGCAGTGTTTTTGGGGTGTTGTGTGTCAAGTTTGCCTCAGCTCAACCCACTCTGGGCTGGTTATTTAATGTTATATGGGCTTCACTCACATATTGCATACATGGTGTATTGTCTTCTCGTACTTGTCATAGCCTACTTTAATAGTTGTAGTGGAAAAATCTATGATTCTTTTCACTTTCAACTCACTATGTATTATGTCTATGTGTTGGTAAAATAAAAAGGTTATAATTATGGGGTTGAGATCATCTACCTATGGATGCATCTATAAGCTGCCTACAACTTATAGATGCATCTGTAAGCTACAACTTAGATGCATGCAAGCACTTTTTAAAAATCATATGAAATGTATGACTGTGATCTTCAAACAACAGTAGCAACACAAACATCTCTGGCTGGTGAAGGCAAATTGAGCTCAGGATACATTAATATTAATTTGTGTGATGAATGACAGTAGGACATTTGATTGTAACTTACAGTCAAATATTCACAGTTGACGAAGGTTCATGAAATCGTATTTTATCTGTCATCGGGAGCAGCCCCCTCCCCCTCATCATCATAAAATAGCTTCCCCATACTCGATGCCCCAGCGGCGCCTATGGTTTACCGCTTTCTGAGGTTGGGGCACATCAAAAACTGCCTGCTGTTTTGCCTAATCAGTGTTTTGTGCAGGGCCTCAATAGCCATCATAAAAATCCCTCAGAAAAAAAACAAACATCGGCTCTGTTTTGAGGCAAGTAAATAGCATCTTTATGATGTATTAGGAAAATCTATGTATTTGACTGCAGATCCAGTGATTGTCCGAGTGCCACTAATTAGGACACTAATAATACGTCGGCGTCTGTGATTGTTTAGGTCTTACAAAGCAGCTAAAAAATAGCCGTTGTCTGACTCTTTGGCAACACAAAAAAACACATTTTCCTGTCAACCATTTACTAAGCAGACAGAGGCAAATATGTTTTTGAGTTTATCTTTGATAAGTTGTAGTGTATTACAGGGGAGAAGGGCATAGACTTGCCTACTATTGAGTTGTCTGTAGGTTTCATCAATATATTTATTACCCTGATAACACCATTGTCAGATGTCTTCATTGTAAGATTGTCATTATTTTGTAACCACTGTTTGGCTTCCCTCTCCCCTGAGGACACATTGGAGGCAGCCTCATCCCTTACTTTCTACAACAGTTTGTCAATATCATACAGCATACGTTTTCTTAGTGAAAGTATTAAGTCAGACATGGATTTAGGGCTGAAGACACAACTTTGTTGTCTCTTTCTTTTCAGGTGAAGGTCTTGTCACTGTGTTAAGAAGGTTATTACACTTTCAAGTGTAAATATACCTTAATTAGATTTTTCTTTCAGTTGAATGGGCCCAAATAAGAAATACGTATATAAAAACAGTCATAGAACAGAGGGGTACCTGCACTATTAACATGATGCAATAATAATGTACCATTGATATAATATGGTAATGTATGGTAGTCTTTAATCTCGTCTTTTCTAATGTTTGTGGGATTTCTAGGGCTGGGGCAACTCCTTGGTGTAATCCACATAATCGAATATGGAAATACATTGATCTGCATTATGTGTCCCATATTTTTCTGTTTAGACGTCTTAAAAAGAGGGTGTACTATTGTTAACACTGCAGTAATGAGGATATTAGACCCATTTTAACCTGTTAAGAGTCAGCCTCAACCTAACCTTAGCCCTAACCCTTACCCCAACCACACCTGTATACCCCTAACCCTAAGCTTGGTGCTGATGGACACGATGATTGAATAAAACAAATATTGATGTGACATGTTGTTGATATAGTTTGGAATAATCAATATACTAGTTTTTATAGTGATTGATAGTTGTTTATAGCTCTAAGTGATTTTCCTATGTCCATTGCACTGGTAGAAGCTCATCCCCGCTCTTGAAGCAGATGTAAGTGTATCCTCACATTACGTGGTTGTAGTGCTCCTGGGAAATGAGACAGCATACACTTGCACACAGCATGCTTTTTGCCAGAAAAACTCATAAGTGTTGCAAGGGACACATACCCAGTTGTGTGTGTTTTGAGGACAAATTAGTATTAAATTAAATTAGTCACCACCCTGACCCTGATTTCTACATCCCTAAATTTGACTGAATTGTGCCAATAAATGTGAACGGCTAAGAAGACTGGCAATAATGTGATAGAATGATTGACCAGTTTATATACCTTTCAATTCATTTCTATGTTTATAACTTCATCTTTGCTATTCTTCTATTTTTGCTTTACTCAGTTTCTCAATTTTCATTCACATTAAAGTATAATGCACCTAATCCCACTGTCTCTTAAAACTGCAGTTACCAGTGTTATTAACAACACCCAAAAGAACTGCAGCTTTCAAGGCATTCCTGTGTGAACAAAGCAATACCAATACTTGGTATATTCAAGGTATTCAGGGTATTTTTTGTTGGTAGTGTTGTTGGTGTAAGATGGCTTGTGCAAGAACATTGAATGCTTTTGTTACACTGGGTAAGAGGCACTTTAAATACAAAGAGCACCTACAAATACCCTAGATTTATCACTTACACTAAACCGTCTTGGGACCATTATTTTGAATACCTCATCAAAAAGGGGCATTAACACTTTGACTAACTGTTTAAGTTCACATTTGATAAGACTCTTATGGAGATGATGATGTAGCACTGTTGGGTCAGCTTATAGTACAGTGACAAGGTCACATACTAATGTAGGAAACTCTGATACTATACTTTACAACATACAGGCTACAGTAACTGTACCTTACAAAGTGATATGCAAATCTATTTGAATGGAATAATATTCAGCAACCTAAATATTAAGCAACCAGCTCAGAATAAAAATACCAATTCAGACAATCATGATATCTGGGCTACCCCACTTTTCGCATAGTCACAGAAAAACAAAATTCCAAAATTCCTTTCAGGAGGTGCACCTTGCCAGGAGATTGTTGCAACACGGACCTTTTCTCTTGTAACACAAGTCAATTAACGGTGCGCCGTTTCATATGCTAACTGTACTAGCTGCTGCCGCTAGTTAGTTAGTGGTCTTATTAGCTGACTATTCCTGTACTGGGGGCTTGAAAGACAAGGGGAGTTGTCTAGCGTAGGAGCGGGGGGACCCAGCAGATAATACTGCAAAGTATAAAGATATATACAGTTCGCTAGTCTGAATGAATTAGCTGATGTTAGATTAGCTGCTTGCTGAGAGGAATTGCTTGATAGCTAATTTAGTAAAATACTGTCTTGAGAAGGTAATATCAGCTAATTCTCCCAGTATCCCGGGGCTGATCTGGCTTGTAGATTGGCTGGCTTGCTGTTTGCGTGTTGCTTTGCTGGCTGGTGCTGTGGGGTGGCCCGCACTGGATATATTGATTCATTCACCAGGACCTGAGTACTTAATTTTGGTTCCTTTCATGTGTACTGTGATCTGGAATGACAATAAATTATCCTTGTGATTGTTGGCACTGTAGGGGAGCTGAAACAAGGCACTCTGGAGCATGCATAAACTTCCCATCCTTTTAATTGGATGTGTAACTGACAGGCTGTTATAGGCAAACGAGAAAGTCAGAGAAGAGAGTTTTTTGTTTTTAAGTTAAGTTAAAATCTGTTCATACATTAGCAATACAAAGTGCTTCTCATTCTTACATATTGCACATCTAAAGCCCCTTTCTGTTAAATACATTGTTGAGGAACTATTCAAAAATTATAAGTCACCTTGGAAATTTCATTATTATTGATGTGTCCAGTATTGTGCAGTATTCATTCAGAAGAGTGCTCTCAACCTCCTGAAGACAGAAATAGTAATGCCTTGCTCTGGCTTTTCACAAATTTATAATAAAAAAAAGCCAGGAGAGACAGGATCTACTGAGCAAAGATGCCCCAGTCTACTGCGGGTCTTTCGGTAAAGTACCAGAGAGATTATGCAACTATTCCAGAGTTTTGCAAACTTGGCAACACGGTAAGAAAAACTTATTTTATCTGAAGGACCTTGTACCTTAACATCCATGCAGTAATATTATAGTAAGTGGGACCTCATCTGGGAAATGCATCATATTCAGGAATCACACCACCCTTGGTGTAATCTTGACAGATATCGGCCATCATTTCCTCTTTTACCAGGGTGTCTTCAATCACATCCTTGTGTGGTAGTTTACATGGGTTATATAGTTTGTATATATTTTTTATTTTCTACTTCCAGACTTCGATTTGCCAAACTGTGATTGCTTATGACTCAGAAATAAACTTGTAAAAGTGTATTTAGCCATGCTTTACAAATCAAATCATAGCAAGTCTGCAACATAATTTGAATGAAATGAAACAAAACAACTAAGACATTTTTGTAAGTAGACTGCAGTAAGCAACTGAGGGATCTAACATGCTCAAAAATCCTGGGGCCAGCCCTACACTACTTGTTAGTCTACTTAGTTTAGTTTATCAGACAAAATGTAATACTGCTACACTAGTAATAACTGATCTTTCATTAATATGGATGAATCTATTAATTCATTAAGGAATTCATTATTTCTTAATGAATTCATGGATTCATTACTTGAAAATGAATAGATTATAATCAAATAAAAGCAGTTCCTAGCTGTATATGGATGCATCTACTGTCTTAGGGCTGAATCGATTGCTCACTGTTAGTGCTTTACTTTGAGCGTGTGCCGCATCCAGCTCTGCAGCTCCGAAATGTTTTACATCCAATTTAGGCTATTTTAATTTTCTTTTAACCTGATTCGTGGCTGCTCGATAGCTAACTGTCCACAGTCTGCACCAACTCAGCTGTGAACAGTACAAGAAGACGCCGTAGTAACATTAACGTTACATAAACAGGGAGTTTTTGTTTCTTTTCTGTGGCAGGAAACACAACACACAGCCTTTCAGTAACTATTATACTGCAACCTAACGTTACTAGTTGATACTACTGATTCATCTATGGAATAATTGATAGAATACTCTATTACTTTCTTAATTAACGGTTGGCTGCAGCCCTATTCTGTCTACTTTGTTGTTATCTGCTGGCAAAAGATGTTTTGGTGATTTTAACGCATGCTTACAACAAAATGTTTTATCCAGCAAAGACCCTCACTGAATATACACTTGGAACAAAGCCTGGTAATCCATAACAGATGCACCACTGGAGTCGTATCCCATTCAGTACATGAGTCATTGGGCTTTATTAAACCCAATCTGGGCTGAACACCATGCTGTTTGATTGACAGGCGTATTGCTGTGACCCTCTGGCCTTTGTTGTTATCCAGAGGCACAGCAAGCCCCTTTATTTATTCTGTGGTTTGTGTTGACTATAATTGCGCTGGGCTAGGGGTAGATGCTGGCTGGCTTTGGGTTGACGTCCTTTGATTATAGATTTTGTTTTCAATAATCAAATGAATTCTCACCAGAGAGCTTTTTCCCTCATTACAGTTGAACCTTCATGTACAACCCAGGCTGACAGTATATTTCGGCATACTAAATACCTGTCAGAAACAGAAGCCAGCTAATGTTTCATATTTTTCCTTGGTCAAATTTGTTAATGACTAATTTTCTACTGCTCAACAAATTGATGAATTTACTAATATTTCACTACTGAAAATATACATACACATAATCCTGACCAAGAAAGCATTTTGGGAAAATTTGAGTGTGGGAAGATGTGTATGTGTATTTTGTTATAGGGTTTCTCACAATACATTATATAAATCCATGCAGCATAAGCCATTACAGCCAGTTCTAAACCAGTGACTTACTTTACAAAGTACAACACGTGCCAAGACTTATGTTGGTGGAAATCAAGCACATGCAATTAGAAATTACATTGTGTCTGTACATTCTGCTCTGTGGTAGAACGGCAACACACAAGTTCAAAAGCACGTGTACTTCAATTTTTTTCACACATGACTTCATCACGCAACTAATCATTGACTTTTATTGAGGACTCTCTTTCCTTTTCCAGCAGTGCACTGCTTCGTCATTACCACTTCTAGGAAGAGTGGGAGGCAAATGCATATAATGATCACTTCATCTTCACATCTGTCAGCGGGGGTTGTTTGATACGACTACACTTGCAATGATTTTGGCTTTATGAAGTCATGGTACAAAAAGTATAATCCACATTTAGTTTAAAATGATGATGAAAAGCTAGTCCAGGCAGTAGTATGGCTTTTCAGTCTGCTTTACTGGATTTTTGGGGTTTTGGGATTTTCTTTGTTTGTTATTGAAAGAAGCACAAACCTGGCACAGACCAAATATTATATTTCTGGACATGGTACTAAAGTAATAGTAGTACAGGTTTGTGGATGATGGCAAAGCTTTACCATTCATCGTTTGAAGCCTAGGAGGTACAGCTGTGCAGACCCGCCCGCACCCACAGAGCTCTAGACCGGACCCGACCCGTTAGTCAAATCCGGACTCGACCTGTTATTATTAGATGCACAATCCGAACCGTGGCCTGTGCGTCACATATTTTTACTTGTGCAATTATAAGTGTAACATGTAGAAACATAAATTAAAATTATAATTAACCATTTGGCTGTATCAATCACCAACTGTTGCTACTCACTACGCTGCTGCTGCGTACACATGGCCTCGGATGATGTTCGAGCTTGCAGCTTTCACAATCGAAGAAAATCCTGGCGGCCGATTAGGCTTGATGATATTTAACTGATTTAAATGTTAAAAGCGTGCGCTGTCATTGTCATTTGATTGATTTCTCCAAAAAATACAGCACTTTTTTGTACTCAGCCACTGCCCCCAATTAATTTATTTTTACCCGTACCCGTACATTTATATAATTCGATTTTTTACCTGATACACAACATTTTTGCGGGTAACCCATCCTGTTGCAGGACTCTGTTGCTGTGAGTAGTTTTCATATGATAGAGTTTACTGTTTATACTGGTTTCCGTCCACAGGGGTATGGTAGATTTAAACAGGTGGTGGGAATGTGTAAAACCAAGTAAAATAGCACAAAACTTTTTCTTCGTAGTTGCCTTCACTGTCTGTCAGTGATTTGGATGCATGACTAATTGCCATTTTGCAGTAAGCATGGACCTAAGCTGCTTTGATGTATTAACATGGCGTAGTCTTGGCTCTTCTTTGTGGTTGATTATTAGCTGGTACAGGCTCTTTAAGAATGAGGTCTTAGATGTTCCTGAATATTTTGTGCTGTGTATCCCAGATGAACTCCACTACTTCTCTTTAAAAAGTGAAACAGTTGTGCATTTATAATTATGGTGTCTGAGATAGGGCTGGGTAACATGACCAAAATGTATCGTATATCCAGATATCAGTCGTTTTATATCCCGATAACAATATATATCATGATATAGCACTTTTAATGTAAATGCAATCAATAAATTGTGTAAATAAAATGACCACATGGAAATCCTATTACATTTTGAATTATATTCTCAACAAATAAAGCGTACTTACTCATATTAATTTCATATTAATTTGGTTAAGCGTGTAACAAAATGTAAAATATTAGTGTCTCCCACATAAGATTTTATGTATGTCCCCTATGTATATTAACATCCTGCAACCCATTTAAGCATTTTGCTGAAAATAGGGCTAGTTGTCTCACAAACCTGTAGCATCCAAACAAGATTGGTCAGTTTGGGTGATTTTTTTTTCTTTTTCTTTTAACTTTATGGCCCATTGGCCAGATGGTATCCATAAAAAGGGAAATGGCATGCTCCTACCAGATTAGCCATGATGACATAGTGGTTTGGTAAAGGGTAATGTGGATGTTCAATTTTTAAAATGTATTTTTTTATCTCCAGTTCTGAGCTTGTCTTTGTCGCATTGCTGCATAATGCAAGGGGAACTCATCTTGGTTGGAGCTGTACTTCATTGGGGTCAAGATGGAATGTGCAGCATGGAAAACTGTTGAAAACATCTGCTTATTCATTTATGATTTGCCTGGCAAATGTCTTGGATACTGACAGAAATTCAGACCCCTGGAGTCAAAGAATACAGAGGGTCAATTCTTCTGCATCTTCATACACATTTTTTTTTTCGCTGAGTAATTTCTTTATAATGGCATACTTCTAAAAATTTCAATGATTCCATTTTCCACGTTTGCCTGCTTGTCCTTGGCTGGACACTTTCCCCACTCTTCATATGCCATATTTCCACAGTAACTGCTCATTTACCCTTTGTAGCCCCTCAGTGCTATTATTTGTCTTACCATGTCTACACAGGAGGCATAGTGAAAGCACAGTAGCAGCTTCAGTCTTCCCATCAGTATGCGTTCAGGCACAGTACTACTGTGTAGCTCACGTGTACTTGGTCAGTACTCACAACCCCCTACCCAATGTCGTTACACATGTTAAACAGAAGCAAATAGGCTTAAAGCGGTTGGAAGCTATGTGTGCAATGCACTAGCTGTTATGCAGTTAATGTTGATCAGAAGAGAAATGCATTTGTTCTGTTGTGTGTAAGACTCAAAGTGGAACTTAAACACCTCCAGTAGAGATGAGCCTTTTATAATGCTGATTTCTAAGTAGCATTCATTGAAGATTGCTTACTGAATTCATGGATGGTCCCTTCATACGGGTTATTGGCACTGCAAGTTGTTTTTAGTTACACCTATGCTATTTCATAAGCATAAGAAATATCTGCTGCTTTATCCAGGAGACGAAACTGGACTCTTGACCATGACTCTCTTGGGTGAATATATACAGTGTGGGCCATCATCATATCTTCACATCTTTTACAAAAAGTCAGAAAATTGGCTACAAATAGCTCACTATTGAATTCTGTAACCACCAAATTGCCAATATGCCTTCAGCATAAAATATATCATCTACATGGTATACATCTTCTGTGAGGAGCGTGTAAATATGTCTCCACTTTTCTCAACAATAAACAGAAGATAACTGCAGATATGAAAACATCAGGTCAACTTGTAAATCGGTATGAATGTAAAGCAATACAACAGCTCTGCAATAAATACTAACTTGCTTAAAATATTCAGTTTAACACATTTTGTTGTTGTTTTTTGCATTGTACATGTTTTGAATCTGGACTTTGTGGTTGGTGTAATATAAACACCTTCACTAATGCAGAACATCTCACCACCACAAACTACAGCTTTAAACATTAGCCTTGACTTGAAACCATGCCTCTCTGACGCAGTGTCAGCAACAGTTGCGTACATAAAGTAAATAAATAACTTACACGTGTTCAGTGCTGAAGCATTTAGAATTGATAGCCATTGTTTGGCTCAATGAGGGAATGTGTAAAGTGCTGTTTGGAAAGGGTGTGGAGGTTATTCTTTGTTTTGATTTCGATTTCTCACTGATCACTGAAATTGCATGGATCCTATTGAACACAAATCTTACATAGTATACCTTTTAAGTGGAACGTTATACTTTGGTTACATGAGCTGTCTCATTGTGTCTATGCTCTGGAGAAATCATGCTTAGTAACCATGGCCACCAACAGAGAAGATTTACTTTGAGCTGTCATTCTACATTGCCCATGTTATGACTCAGCGGATGAAGTAGAGAAGACAATGAATTCTCATGGAGAATGCTGAGAACAAACCGGAGTGCAGGACAGGGTGTCTGAGTTGCATATATTTGCGAGACGCACGCATACCTCTCTGTACGGTGGGATAAAGCAGACCTGAAGAGCCGTGATTTATTGAGTGTGTGGAGGGGCCTGACAGGCACGGCTCTCATTAGACAGACAGAGTTTTAATTAGTGGGAGCACAGCAGTGATGCAGGTGTTTACATTTTGTGAGGAAAACTATGCCAAGAGCACAGGGGCTCACACAGCTCTCTCAAAGATAGAACAGCATGAGTGAGATGCTCTCACGACCTCAGAGGGCTTTCACTAAGCAACTTGAGTGCAGAAAACACATTTGCTTCTCTGAAGGAAAATATTTTGTGGCTGTGCAAAAAAAGACTAATTTATGTTGGTTTTACCCTTCACTGATGCAACTCATCAACAAGGTATCCATTTCACACTTATACACAAAGGAAATAAAGTCTCCTCTTCACTGTAAGTGTTGTAGTTAGTTTGTCTCTTGTAGAAACATTCATCAGTGGTTGCTTTGTTCGAGTTTTTAATTCCTGTCTTTAAGGTCAGAATTTAGCTGAGATTTATATGAATAATAGTAATACTGGAAGAAAATGTACAAACTTTGTCTTTCTAGGTGGCCATAGACACAAACAACTTTTACAAATCACTGATTGGTATATAACATTAATCTCCAGTAGCTAAACATAGAAATACATGTATTACAGCTCCATGGTGCTAACTGTACTAGCTGCTGCCCTTAGCTAGTTAGTGGTCCTATAAAATGACTGTACTCAGACAAAGAGCTCATTTGTTTACATTACTATAATAGGAGTGTGGCTGGAATGAGCACCATAGCCAGAGCGGGCAACAGAGCTGGGCTCAGCAGCCTCACAATGACCACGGTCCGATTGAACACAGCCTCCGACACCATCAGAGGCTAGGTGATTTATGGGCTGTATTCGCAATAATCTGGTGATATGATATGTATCACAATCCAGGGGTTGCGATTCAATATACTGCCATATATTGCGATACTGTAAGCAAGGTGCTACGGTTGGTGGATTAAACACAATTTACATTTACAAACACATTTTAGGCCCGGGCCCACCCGTTTTGACCCAGGCCTATAGTGACATTCTAGCTGTTCAGTTCCAATAAGCAGCCTGAGGAAAAGCTTTGATGGAAGCTTCTCAGCCATCAAGCGGCTTGCTACCCCAGTGTGGACTCTTTAACCCTGCCCACAGGCTGGCATCATCGACCCAGCAAGTGATCCATTGAAATGAATAGACGTGCGGCGCAAGCTTTTCAAGGCAAGCTCAATGAGACAGACAGAGGACGGTAGCTATGCTAATATGAAACGTCAACATGGCGAAGCAAAGCAGCTTGTTTTCATTTAAATTCACCAAGAAACGCTCCGAGGAGCAGGAGGAGGAAACTCCAGCCATTTGAAGTAACGTTACGAGTGATGAGTTAGCATTCAGCTCAGCCACCCTCTCCCCATCAAGTCCTCCCTCACACCAGCAAGGCAAGTAACAGTTAGGCTAAGGTGTATGTCTTTGTCCGCTTCAGCACTGAGCTGAGGACAGCGACACAAGAGCCACACAGGTAGGCTACTGAGTCGCTGTCCTCAGTGCCGCAGAAAAGCGCTGAAACGGAGATGAAGGGGAACCCGTTTTTTTTTGGCTTATTTTAACTGGCCCATCCAGTTTTCTGGAGGCCCACCCACAATCAAAATCCTGGCTCCGCTAGTGCACACAACTCAAGTTTCTATTTTCTACATAAAATGATTAACCAACATTAAAAAGAATCAGAATGCAGTTTTATTTAATTTCAAAACTCACAGTGGCCTTTTGGGTAGGAATCTACTTCACAACACTATCATGAGGCAGAGCAGAACAGAGTGACAATTGCCACATGTTTCTCAGCTATTAACATTTTAACATCTATCAAATAAAACTGTAACATAATATCCATGGCGATCTGCTTTTTCCATACAAGAACTGTCAAGAAACAATTGTGAAGAATAAAAGCAGTTAAAGGACAGCACTTCAATTTAACTAGATTACTTCTTAACTGAACAACAATGTACTGCAACATTCAACATTCATCTGCATTAAGTTTTTTTTTTTGTTACTTTTACAGGCCTTTTTTAATTGTGTTTGTGTTGAGTAGTTGAGTGAAGTTGATTTGTTTCTAAACAGTGAAAGCTGCCATTGACTTGGCCTACCTGAAGCATACTCTTAGATAGTCGAAGAAGACCCATCAGCGCTGCGAAGACTACCAATTACCAACATCCCTTAGGTCATAAAGCACGGTGTGCTTCTCCAGTACGACAGCAACCTCAACATGTCTTTTGCTAGCAAATCTTGTTTGGTTCCACCTTCCTCTGCAACAATTAGAAGGCCAATGAAGTTATTTATTCCCGTGTTTTGAACAAGACTAGTTAGATGTTACACCCTGTTGAAATAAATTAACTCAATGTTCAGTCTCCTTACTGGTTGTTCTGACACCTTCAAAATCATTACCGCTTAGCATTTAACAGTCTAACAGGCTGTTAAAATATATTTATATTTATGTATTTATTTAAATAATTCAATTAATATCATAACTAGTAGACTAAAGGCTTGAACTAACAACTACTAGTCGACTAGCAAAATCTTTAGTTAGGTAAATCGAATGCTTGTTCCACAGAACACAGAACTGTCATCATCATTTCCATATGCTATGATAAACAAATAACTGCCGCATGTCTCAGTTGCTCACTTAATTCCTGAGTTACATTGTGGTGTGTATATGTGAGCATGTATACTGTGTATAAGCTGCACTGAGCTGCAAAGCAAACATCCACTACAAAAAGCTTTGGACAAATTGTAAACTGCCAGGGGATAGTTAGTGTTCAACCAAAGGAGATTAAGATTTTATATGTTTTTGTTTGTTTTTATGACTGTGCTTTGAAAAAAAAAAAATGCTTGCATCTGTCTAACACAGTGGCCCCCGACCTTTTTTGTGAGACGTACTCCCACAGCCAAGAGCGATGAGCTCAAGGACCCCTTCATCAACACCACCATGTATGTTCTAAATGTGTTCATTTGCATTCATTTCAAACTGGATGTTATTTAACTATTATCATATAAAAGTGGATATGACACAGCAAGAATGAATAAAGCCACAACAACCACATTTTAGGCTGCACTGGGAGGAATGTTGCCTGTGTGCAGTCTTTGACAGTGGGAGCAGGACAAAAAAAAAATCTGCACAACCATCGATGTTTATAAGTTCAAAACTGAAAATGTGATTTATACCAAAGCCTATGTAATGTAAATGAATCTTGCATAACAAGGTGGGAGGAATATGTCTGCTTGCTTTCTCTCATTATATCTCTGTTCATTAGGGCGTACCTCATTGGATGATGCCACTCTTAGGCTGTATAGCGATGGACACGTTTGATGTTAAGATTAATGACTGACGGGGTGCTGGGAACTGAATTATATTGATCTCTGGTTAGATGCGATACCTAGTATCCATGGCAGCAGACCTGAATGCTGTGAAGTCGCATATCAATCTGATAGGTCAGAAACTACATTTGTCATTAGTAGTCACACCCCAATCCCACACAGCTCTTGAAAAATACCATGAGCCAGTCCTCTTTCTAGCATGCTTAAAGAAGATGTTTATTGATGTTAGCAGCCTTCATTTTGTCTGCTCCGTGTCAAATATCAAAGGATCTGCATGTCAAAGAATGATTTTTCTTTCAGAGAGCACAGTGACTGATAATTCTTGTAGCATTTTGTGTGTGGTGGATCTGTACACAGTGTATGCAGTGTTTTTGGTTGAATTGAGAAAGTGAAGAAAATATCATTACAAGAACAGTAAATGAATGTGCATCATTTATCACTGTACATCTGGGAACACTGACACTTTGAATATGTGGATATGAATATGAGTGACATAAATCTTTGTCAATCAAAGACAAAAATGAAAGAGAATTGGATATAATAAGCATATTGTTAAGAGAGAAGAAAGCAGGTCAGAACAGCATCGGCTTACTGTTAGTGAGCCTTTGTGGTCAGCATTAGCTGCATTACTCAGTGCTGGAACTGGAAGAGCAGCTCCTAATGGGCATTAGGGCTTAATAATGACTACGTTATTACTTGGTTACTGTATTATTCATGACTTCCTCATTACACACGCAATTCTTAACAGTGAAGATCACATTTCTGTTGGTGTGTGCTTAATTGTAAGTATGCTGACAGTGAGGAAGAATCGGAGACAGCTGGTGGAACAACTGTTTACCCTAAATTGTATATTTCCTATGTGTGATAACTACAGCCCATGAGACTATGAAATGTGGGATGTTACACAGGAGTTTTCAGAAAGCAGACACAGTCTCTGCAGTGCAGAGAGAAAAGAGAGAACATCGGCAAGCATGCCCAAAGCTTAGACCTGCATTTTTGAAGGAAACAGCATTGACACTCACAACATCAGTGTATCGGATTATTCTTATAGTTTAACACATCCCTATGTTGACATAAGGTTTGTTCTAAAGAGGTGTTAAGTGTATGTCCATGTTTGTCAGATTAACAAGGGTGTGAAAAGGCTTGATTTATAGTTATTACTATTTTCCCTATACCGCCTGCTGTATACCTGCAGGAAAATAACAAGAAATATGCAATTATTCCTGTGTATTTATTTAATTTACTGTAAAAACACTGACGATACCATCTCCCAGCTCCCTGTTAAAGTGTCTGTATGTGTAGGTGTGTGTGTGT
>NW_023339763.1:18198784-18201431 GCF_004916995.1 Morone saxatilis | reverse complement strand
GGGGGGGGGGGGGTGTCTGTGTCTCTTAGGATGTCTCTCTCTGTTTGAGTGCTTAAGAAGATAATTATTTTGTTCAGGTGGATGTCTGCAACCCAATTAGAGTCATGACAAATAAGAGGGAAATCAGAAGGCATTACAGAGGTTAGAACCATACATATTTACGTATTTTTTTACAATTTACATTAATGATCCACCCTTAGGATTTTGTAAACACTGAAGTTATCATTTTTGTTTTTCGAAGAGAAGGTAAAGAAGAAGACATAGAATGTTGAAAGAATAACATTTTTGTTATAAACATATTTAAACTGGATTTTATTTGGTCAAAGTACTAGCAGGACATGCCAGTGTTTTACATACATCTTTATTTCACATGATTTAGTTTTTGTAAACAGTTCCTATATTGACTACATGTATAGTAGACAAGAGTATGCAGTTTTTTCAAAAAACATGTTTTGAAGTGGTTTATTTCAGTTTTAGCCCGGTTGATTGCTTTACTGATTGCCTCTACTGTACTTAATCTGTGCGCTGCTTTGCACCAACTACCATTTTTGAAGTTGATTACAATCGTGCTTGTTTGCTTCTGTTTTCTGTGTTCTAAAGGCATCCTTGTAGTGCAATCCCCAGCAATTTTCTTACAAAGTGCAACAACGCAGACAAGGCTCCATCGATGTTAAAAAACAACAGCCATGATTATGGTCCCCCTATGACTTCTTATAGTCCGTAGATATGGATGTGGTTTGTTTGTGTCCTTGTCATATTTTAAGAAAAAAGAAGAGTTACATTCAGGAGGACTTGGATGAAATTTGACAGTGTAGAAATAATAGCTAATAATTTCAAGCAAAGGTGTTAGTAGTAGTGTGGCTTATGTGCTACCGATAAGGAATTTCTTAACAATGGACAAATGGATTGCTCTACCTCTATGTAAAAATAAAGCCTTTAGTTTGTTGGACAAAACATTTATAAAATGTAATGTACTGGCAGCACAGACCAATCCAGCTTTATTTCTGATGAGCAACTAGAAAAACAGATGCATGCACACAAAATCATACATTTACCCTTTAGGGGAAAATATGTGGAGCTACCAGATTTTAGCATAACATTCCGTAAACACCTTCCAAGCATCCAGTGGGAAACATACAGCTAAACATCTTACAACGATGAGCTCATTTGCAAATCCCACGTGTGATTAGTAGAAAAAAAACAAGATACCCTAAAATAAATCAACCTTACCTTGATTCTTGTATAGATACAAGGTGAAATTGTCTAATTCCTATTTTCTTTTAGTAGGTCAAAGCAGTAGATGAAGTCTGTCATCCCCCAAGCTGGGTTCATGCACTTCTGTTTTTTTACATTGCCACATAATGTGTGTATTTGTGTGTTTGTACACCGCAATCTGGGTTTGTGACAGGAATAAAAAAAGGTTTCATACTGTAAAAGGTTTACAGTAGTTATATGTTTTACAACTTAAGTTGTTTATGTAAACAGTAAAATGTGTTGAAGATGTATGTCTACTTTCATTATGCCAGGTATAATTATGCTTAGGCGCTTTATTAGCCACCATCAACGCCAAAGTAATAAATAATCATACTCAAACTGATAAATACTTACCTAATACATATACTAATCTGGATTAATTAATTTTACTTTTATGTAGTCAGTATCTAATAATAAAAAACAATTAAGTTGCACTTTAACATGGTGGAAAGTGATACTGTAGTTTTTATTCTGCTCTTTAAATAAATCCTTTCAAATAAAGTTATCTTTCCTAAACAGTTAGCCATCATCACAATAATTATCACAGACGTGTTCTAGGTAGTTAGGGAAAAATGCAAAAACACTATATAATTCACCAGACAGACTCAAGTAGCATCAAAGATGCTACTATAATAATCTTAAAAAGTGTTTTTGGTGTTGTCATGCATGACGCACTTTTCTTCTTTTCTTCCTTCCATAGCCTGGTCAGCTTCTTTTGCATGCTGTTTAATAAACCAGTTTTGTCACCCTGAATGTAATCATTAGAGAGTATCCTGAAGTATGATTTCATGGATTACATCTTTGACAACAGCTAACTGAATATTAGATTTGGTGGATTACATCGTTGGAATATACCTATTTATGAAGCTGGGGTTTATGACAGGCCATGATTACTTCTGTTGCGTGTGCTGCCACTCTTACAAACCAATAATGTTCGTGCATATTCCCGGGGTAAAGAGGATCCTAAAGTATGCAATTTCATTTCATGAATGGATAGTTACATGGCTGGATTATTTGGAAGTACAAATGCCAAATTTAAAGTCAAGTAACGGGTATCTTTTGTTCTCCTCATTTCCAACTATTATTTGTCACCGAAAGGCAATTTGTTTTCCGCCCTGTCTGTTTTATCGTGGACAAAGTGCTGATAGTGTTGCGTTATATATTCGAGAGATAACTTTAGTGGGGAGAAATAAACTGAAAACAGGCCAGATATGACATGAATACCACTTGTCAGCCTTGCTGTAAAATCAGATGTTCCCCCAGGTTTATCCCACATTTTCTAACCCTATCGCCCGAATAATGCGTTGAAGGCTTTTTCACGGGTGGAGAAATATCTCAGATTTAGTCTACATTGAAAAAGTCTGAAAAGAGTGCCCCCCCCCCCCCCCCCCCC
>NW_023339763.1:18194155-18198684 GCF_004916995.1 Morone saxatilis | reverse complement strand
GTCTACATTGAAAAAGTCTGAAAAGAGTGCCCCCCCCCCCACTCCCTTTTCCTGGTCTTGAAGTAGGAGTGCAGATCTTAAACAGTTGTTTTGATTATTATCTGGAGTTCATGCACACATACAGTATATATGTAAAGCAAAAGTAACCCTCAAATAATCATATATGGCCATTGCCTACAGTTGTACTTGGTTTGCACATACAGCTTGCTAGCAAAACAGAGTATGCTTTGAGCAGAACAGCAGCTATCTTTAGTCTAATGCAAAACATTAACTTTCATTTAAATATAAATTATCTTAGGTCCACTCAATGATATTACCTCGACTGTATATGCAACCTCCATGCAAAACAGTGATTTATGCCCCCGTGTAAAAGCCGGAGGCTGCACAGCCATTGGCTACTATCAGAGCCAAGATCCCCCGATAACAATTGTTTATACAACACCCGATTCGGCTTAATTCGAATTAATGAGTTGACCTCTAATTCAGACAAGTAGTGTAGTGTGTAGTATTACCTCTCATGCTACATATTCTGATTTCCCAATGCATTTGTATTTTTTGTATGTATTTTAAACAAAAAGTAAATATGAAATGCAATGTGTGGGTCACTAATTCTTGTATCAAGTTCAGTTTTATTATATGGTTTTAGACTGAATAACTGATGTGAGAACAGTACAACAAATATATCAAGTTTTGTTGAATTCATAGAGATTAGTTATTGTGTTAGAGTGTACTATTATCTGTCTTTTGTGCTTCAAATAATTACAACTCTTCCCTCAGAATACAAGAATGCAATACACAAAGTAAATCCCTTTTTACTGTTGCATTGTATGGCTGTCAGTCAGAAGTGCTACATAAAGTATTCTTACACTGAGGTTGCAGTTGGAGCTGAGGCCATTGTGGTGCGAGACATAAATTAGCATCAGTGCTAAATCCATCTGTTTTTGTGTCACATCATATTGCAGCTTCTGATGTCCACAGGTTATACAGGTAAGAATTTAAAGATGTCTAAGTATTCAGAGATTTTGAAAAAACTGTAAAACTAAAACATAATGTTAAAAAAAAATGTCTTTAGGTGTAAGACTGGTAAGGTGTAAGAGTTGGATGGTACTCGGGGGAGCAAGAGATTGCGGGGGTTTACGGGTGAGTTTTAAGAAGTGTGACATCTCATGGGAACAAACTGTTGAGGTGATGTGTGACCTCAGTCCCAGAGGAAGATTTCTGGTACAGATAGTATCTAGGGTGGACATGAATGGTGACAGCTCTTCCTGACCCTTTTCTCACCATGGCATCATTCCTTCCTGTTCGTTGATCGAGTGTAGCAGAAAGGAGGTGTTCTGCTCAGCGGTGGAGGCAACACATTGGAGCTACAGTACTTGGCGTTGGAGAAACCAGAGCTATAAGTAATTATTGTGTTATAAATATGAACCAGGACCTCTCATCAGGTGCTTTGCTTTTGTCAGTTGATGCATGGAAAACATCCTTTATTAACTTTGAATTGAAGTATAATATTCTAAATATCCAATACATTAGTCTGATCCAACTATTTAAATGTACTACATGGATAACATTTATTGTAATTATAATCAGTGGTTTATTCACCACCCTCATGAAATTGTTAAATCTTTGCTCTCCCCTGATAATGTTGCATTTCCACTAGCCATTAATACAGCTCCTGAAGCTCCTACTCTTAGATCAGAAAGCAGGGTTAAATCAAATTCCCATTTTGCCTCCTTCCTCTGTTCCTAATCTCTCTAAATCTCATACCGTTTTGTTTTTGTCCTTATTGTAGCAAGTTGCACCATTTACCTGAGCGCATGTAATCTTTCTTTCCAATCCACAGCTCTCCCCTTTCGTCTATCCCTCTGAGCCAAATTACTTCTGTGGCTCCTAAATCTCATGCTTCTTTCAAATCACTGCCAACCATCCCTCCCCATTGGCAGCTGGACAAATTTTGGGTCATTAAATCCCATTTGAACATTTTAACCATGTCCTGCAACCCTATCCCTCCCAGCGAACTCATGTCTCCGGTCCTTGCTCACTCTGCAACACCCACAACAACACACATAAGCAGGTTCTATCAATTTATGTTTTGGCTTCACTCATTTAATATACTATTAATGCCTGTCTTTGTGGCCATTTTGAGAACTGTTTGTTTCATTAGTTATTAACTCTTGAAGAGAAGTATGTTTGGGACGTTAACTTGATTGACTTGTTTGACATATTGCAGTTTTCTTATTCTACTTCAGCTCAAAGCTGCTCTCCTCTTTTGTTCAGTTTTCTTTTTCACATGTACCATGTCTATCAAGTACATTTACACTCAGCAGTGAAACACACCCACACACATATACCGGCGAGGATCACGGAGCAATATGGGCTTTTGTATATCAGCAAGGTTACCTCAGTATAAAGCAATGCAACTCCAGAGAAAGCAACATGAAACAACTGTGATTGGCATCCAACCTACTACTCGTTATTTAAATTAAACATTATATTCACACAGTTTTTCTTGACTGTCCCTTAATATTACAACATTAGTACAAAATCCCACAGCTGGAGGCAGCAGCCACTTATGCACTTAACACACTAACATCACAATGGCTGCATACTTGTACCATACAGTCTCATGAAGAAATGACCTGACTTCTGACTTGATTTATTAGCTCAGTAAATGGTTTCCTAATGAGTAAATGGTTTCCTAATGAGTTTATGGTCTCAATCGCTAGTTTCAAGTCGTCTTTCATACAGCATAATGTTTATTTTGTTATGGTCCAATTTACAGTAAAATAGATGATAAAGCATTCAACAGCAACATACTGCCAGACTAGGCACTGCTGATCAAATATGAATTAAGATTCTGGCACTGTGTTCCTTATTTCCTGCCTAAAAACATTTCAGAAACATATTTTAATGTACTGCCTAGCTGTAATATGAGATTGTGTGTGTGTGACCAGGCGAGCTTCCATTGTTTCCTGCTACGGACAAAGTCGAAACTGCGCAGCCAATGAGTGCAGCTCAATACGTCTAAACTAAACTAAACTAAACTGCGTGTATTAGCAGGCCTATAGGACATAGTGCAGTGTATGTGTGAGACAGAAGGAAAAAGAGAAACAAGGAGCAAGAGAACAGTTTTTATTATTTAGAATATTTTTAGTATATGGCTGCCCATTCCAAAGCATTTTCCCCCCTACAGTGAAACTCTTTCTCCATGTCTGCCTCCATCCACCTTTTCTCCTCATGCCTTGCTATGTGCAGACAATATCAGTATGTGCACCAAACTAGCAATCAGTAGCTGCTTGTTGACACCACAGTTAGTGCCTGCCAGGGGGATTCCAGTTGCTAGGTTATGTGTGGAGCATGGCACTTTAAGCTTCTAAAGCAAGTATCTTTTTGTATACTAACTACTGTACCACCTTATGAATATTCATTGCCAGATTCTAAACAGGAAACTGGATGCTTATGTTCTCCATGCTAACTGATAGCTGAATAGGTAATGATAATGAAATAAGCTCCCTTTAAACCTAAAGACTATAAAAATACACTGCACATGAAAGACTGTTTCAATGCCTCATGGCAAACCCATGACTTACTAAGCTGCCAGACCCCTATACAAATGATTGTATCTGCTATATGATATAATACCAGTGTAATATACTTCATCTATATGGGTTACTACAGCAGAAATTAGATATGTTTAATAAAATATGCAGCATGTCAATATAAATATTTGTGTTATATGTATTTTGAAAGACCCAGATTACAGCTTCATTTCCGTTGCAGTAGCTGAGCTTTTTAATCATCTGCATGAGGCATCCAGTTATCATGTACTAACAGAGAGAATAAGCGGTGGGAAAGACATATTTAACAACTAGAAAGAATAGTGGATACGTTTTTGACAAAGTTGTTATCTCTACAAGACGTTACCAAGAAAAGGAGAAAAAAACTGTTTTCCAAAATTACTATATTCACAGTTGCCAATTGATACCTTATACTGTATATTTATCTTTATCATTTCCACAGTTTGCCATAGGTATGAAAGTTGGCATTTCAAAGCCAGCTTAAATCTCCGTCAAATATAATTTCATGCAATCATTACTGTTCGTGCCTTCTCCAGACCAAGAAACACACTCCGAAAAACATTACTTTGAGAAAACAATTGACCATCTCTCAAAGTCAACTGTGCTTTTTTCTGAACTTGGAATTTGCTTTGCCTATCTATATTCATGCCCAGCGTAAGGTTTGCAGATGAAAGGAGAGGTGTAAACAAGTCATTCAAATCAGGCAGCTCAAATTAAGTTGTTGGTTTCAGAACCATGCTATTTCCATCACTCCGCTGCCAATCTGGTGATTTTATTAACAAGAGCAATCTAAATACTTGAGGCCAATGAGCAGCAATAACAGAAATATAAACTGTTTAAATTCAATTTTGAATCACTCCAACTAGTAGATGTGCTTAAATATAATACAATACAGTACCCATTTAAAAGGGAACGTTGGTAAATCAGCCTGCATCGATCTGTAAATGAATAAGA
>NW_023339763.1:18192285-18194131 GCF_004916995.1 Morone saxatilis | reverse complement strand
TTCAGTTCATTATATCCCTCCAGCCATCTGAAGGCAGCAAGACAGATTTGTTGATAGTTCTGCAACCACATAACACCACATGCAAATGACAACAGGCTGCTACAAAATAACCCAGTACACATCTACCCACATTAGATGGTTCGGTTATAAGTCTGTTTCCCACCGGTTTATGCATGAGACATTGGATTACAGCATCTCAACAATCTTTCATGTCATTGCTTCCTTCGCTAAACTTTCTTTTTAGAAAAAGTGGCATTTCATCTCTTATTTTTTTAACACATAGCAGTGCAAACACTGTTGTGTCATGTTTTACGATATGATGTGACGTGATGTATGACATGACATTTGGGGCGACTGTGGCTCAGAGGCTCAGAGTTCGATCCCCGGCTCCTCCCGCTTGCATATCGGAGTATCCTTGAGCAAGATCCCGATGCTGTGTCATCGGGTGTGTGAATATGAATGAATGTATTGGTTTCTGTTCGATGGGCTTTGTGATCCACTATGTGAATGTGTGTGAAAGGGCATGTAGTGTAAAAGCGCTATAAAAGTACGGGTCCATTTACCATCCATCCATTTACATGAGATGCAGTTGAATTAAAACTGAAATGTTAGATTGATGTGGTAATATAAGTGGCCTCATCCCTAGCTTGTATTTATTTAACTGTCATTGTACAGTTCTGCACCATTAAGACAACAATAATGTTTTCCTAAGATTTTTTTTTTTCTTGAATTATTGTTGTCATGTGTCACTGACACAGCTGTGGAGACTGGTGATGTGACTGGCTCAGAGTGCATTTTTAACTCACCACACCCTCTAATTTATATCACACTCAAGCCAACCCTTTTGCATTTTGCTCTACTGCACCTACATAAATAAAAAAAACAGGTGCTCCTGGAGACGCCCACACAGTCTGACCTATTGCTTAGCACTTGTTGTTGCGCTTGCATGATTAAAATAAAGCCCATTGTATGTTTTTTGGTTTCAATGAGCAGGGAACTGGACAAGTATCGACCCAGTAATTCAGTACTTTGAACATCATCAGGTTAAGTGCTATAATTCTATTTTTAGAGGTTAAAGGGGTTGAGAATGGGTCTTGGTTATGCAGTGGGAAGCTAATTAAGGTCACACTTCAGAAACCTACAATGTAAAGATACCTTAAAGAATCACAGAGTTAGCCCCAGCCCTCTGGTACTGTATATAATCTGACAGCTGTACTCTTCTGCGATGCTGTGAGAACAACTTTGCACTACCTTTAGCTTCAAACGTGAGAATCCTCGGTTGTCTTATGCACTCATGTGATAGTGAGGTGTGAATCACGCATAGCCAAGGGTCCCCCTTCCATCCAGTATAACTGAAAACTTGTACAAGATGCAAATAATCTGCACCTTAAGTCAACAGTCTGGCTGTTGGTATGGGTTTCTTTTTCCAAAGTAATCTTGAAGCTAAAATGATTGTATAATCCATTTTATGGATTAAGCTTGAGAGGTGATTCCAAATAGCACATTAATTTAAAACAGTTTTAGAACAGATTTTAGATCAAGTGCATCCTACCCAATTTGTAGATGGCTAAAGCATTTTAATTTTAGAAGCTCTGGGAACTGCGGGAGAAAACAATTCAAACATTTTTATTTTTATGTGCATTTCATCAGAACTCTTTTATCATACTATCACTATTGTGAACTATAAGGGCACTACAGGGATATTGGAGGTGGCTGTTATGTTTTGTTGTATGTTTAGTCACCACACAACATGTTTGCCAATTGCAATGAATACATAAAACCAACAAATACTCTTATGAGTTATGCAAACATTTCTGATATCTTATTTTTATGATTTCAAGTATTG
>NW_023339763.1:18190245-18192270 GCF_004916995.1 Morone saxatilis | reverse complement strand
TTGAATGAAGACTCTAATAATTCAGTAGGAGTTATCTTTACTAGCAGAATTATAGACCAAGGGTCAGTGAGTCACAGAGAGATTCCTGGAGATTGTGGTTTGCCTTCTGGAGAGGAAAACACTGGTACCTTGAATGTATTGCCATTTGAAACAACAGGACACATCAGGGCCCATGCTGCATAGCACATAACAAACATGGGAGAGAGAAAAGGTACCGCTGTCAACACTGGAGGAATCAGGGAAAGGTCAAACTTCAGTCCCTTCTTCCACCAGTCACTCTTTCTTTTTCAATGACCAGGAAAAAGTATGGTTGTAAAAAAAGCAGCTGGTCTTGAATTTAGGTACATCCAATCTATCTACAGAACAGCAACTCAGGAGGTGGTAAGGAGTCAGCAACCTTTTCATTGTCATTTCAGTGGAGACATTGGACGACAGAGGGGTCGCAATCCAGGTGCTCTGGCTGCTGTCGGTGTTTCTAATGACTGAACCTTCCCCTGCCTGGTTGGTGGTTGTGCTTGAGGCTTTTGTACTAAGATGAACAAGTGTGAATTACTTTCACAAGCCCCAGCTTCATGGTGTTTCCTTTAACTGTGCTCAGATGTAGGTTTTTTATTACCCAAGACATGATCAGTTAGCCTTTTGTTTGGCTTATGATCATGGAGATTAAGTTGAATAAATTATAAAGTGTGTAAGATAGGTGTTGCCAGGAATGGGCACATGCTTATGGTGGAGTCGAGGACACGGCTGAGTCTGACTAGCACGGATATGAATAAACAGATAAACTTAATACAGTAAAGTAAAACCAAGGGGGGGAATCTTATCACCAGATATCTGTAGGATTATTTACCAATTATACAATCAATGAACAAAAATGTAAGAAATAAATAGTACAATAAAAAATGAAAAAAAATCTCACCTAAACCATTATATAAAACTCCAGGAGGCCCTCACATGTACTAAACCTTGTGTATAGGATTTCCTACTAGAATGATGGCAGTACACTGAAAAGAGTGAAAGTTCCGTACGCACAAAAAAAAATTCCAGATGATATCAAAAAGGTGCGTACGCAAGAATATCCCACCACACATTGATTATTGTACATCGCAATCAACGTGAAATTGGAGCGCACATGCACGACACAAACGCTCCAATAAAACCCCGCTGTCCCCCTCCCCCTCCAAATACACCTGATTTGAATATCTAATTAAGTATAAATGGGCCTAGATAGTGCTGTCTTTAGGAACAATGGCAAAAAGCCAGGAAAAAAGAATTTTACGGAGTGTGAATTGGGAGGTTGCTGCTGACGGAGGTAGAGCCCAAAAAAAAGTTTTCTTTTGCGTGGCACAGGCAGTAAACTCCGGTAGGGTCGGAGAAGCACCGGCAGCGGAAGTTGAAAAAGAAATATATGAAGACATATTCTGTCCCATTCGCCAGAGCCTTCAGGCCACAGGTGGTGGAGTCCTGTATTACGGTAGACTGATATACTGTACTTGCTGTATTGTTGAAAGGGTTACGGTACGTTAAGACGTGACGTCACCTACGCTCCCAGTAGTGCGCTAGTTGTTGTTGTGTGTGTGAGCCATGCTGAATGAGACGGCCGGCACATCGGTCCATCACTTTATTGTTAACCTGTTAATAAAATATGGCCAAGAGGCTAAAGATAATTCAAGTGTGTTCTACTTCTCCATACGCAGTAAAGGACTTGCGCGCTGGCAGTAAATAACCCTTAACAACAAATAATCTGCAAAATGATTTAAAATTGTGGTAATTGCTTGATTGATTGTAAATTTATAATGACTTTCGCATGCAGTGCAACTGTCCTAGAGAGCAATTGTTAATTTCGTCTATGCAATTTCAATGCACTTCGCCTGTGAGTGTCGCCAACCTTGACACTGGACATAAAGCAAAAAATATGTACGGTACCCAGCAAATGAAGCTGCCATGGAGGACCGCACCATTCTCCACGTTCAGTTCACTTTTAGTACATCCTCGAACGTGAACGTTGAACAATGGCGTACGCACAAG
>NW_023339763.1:18149909-18190220 GCF_004916995.1 Morone saxatilis | reverse complement strand
GCACAAATTTTGTGTGTACGCAACTTTAGTACATGAAGCCCCAGGTGTCCTAAAAGCCTACAATCACTCCTGTGATTGTGTGTTTTATTGAGTCATTTAATAAATGGCCTGTGTGGAAGTAATGGTGCCTGTGTGTGTGTGTGTGTGCGCCAGAGAGCTCAGGTAAAAGCAACATAAGTGGCTTTGTAGCAGGTCGACTGCTAGTCATTCTCCAGTGTGTTCAGTTGTTGGCTCATGAATTTCCTTTATCAGTGAAAATTTGTCTGCAACAAAAAAATGACATCAAATATTATTTCATTAATGGCATTACACGATTAACTTTTTGGCATTTCATGTAATTGAAATGTCACGTCATAAAATTAGTATTTAATTTTTAATGAAATATTCCCCTTAGTGAATTAATAAAGAAGCTCCATCAACAAGTTAGACTGCAGCAAATTAGTGGTCATTTTATCTTAAAGTTCAGGCACACTACTTGATAAATTGGCCAGAGGCATAGGCCAAATACCCGACCTAATCTTGCTTAGCCTTGCCTCAGGCTACTTAAAATTCAATTTAACATCTCTGTTTATTGGGACTTTAAATATGGATGGTTTTAAAGGCAAGTCCAATTTCTTTGAGACCTTTTGTAGGAGTTTATTGTGGTCTTGATTTAATTAGAATTTGCACTTTGCCCAAGCTCAAGACTTTTTATTTTGCCTTTCTTCAGGACAGTGGCTGTGCTGAAGATCAAAGACTGTTTCCTCTTGGCCTGCTTTTTTCAAGTTTGTTGAAAATACTGAAGCTGAAATATAACCCTGTTGCATTTGCTTCCTTATGACATGACTAGCAAAACATTCTTGGATTGATCCCTCCGTTTGTTTTCATAGACTAGATGTATTTTTTCATCATGTGATGCAACTGTACAGACCTCTTGCCTTAGTGTATGTGACACATGAGGAGACATTATTAATGTTATTTTCTTTAAATGACTATTTTTCATCATCTTGACTCCTAATAATTTACTGCTAATACCAGTGTTTTGAGACAACTGTAGAGCAGAGAAATTACTGGCCTTTCTATATTACGACAGGTGTCTAAAGCCAATTTGTTGCCCGTCACATATTTTATTGAAAGGATGCCCATGGGAACCTCTTATCTGATGGACGCTTTCCAACAGCTTTGTGCAGACTAAAAGGCTTGGAAAAGTCAACCATTTACCTCAGCCCAGAGGTTTGGGATGGTTCTTTGTTTGTGAGAGCTCAAAGGCTTAGAAAGGCCAAATGCTTATCATAGACCAAAAGACCTTTAAGGCTTTAAGGCCACCTGCTCACAAAATATAATCTGTTTTGTGACTCTGCTGCTGGTGATTAATGCTGCTGTGAGCTGACAAGAAAGGCATCCACTCAATCTTTAACTTCTTCTGGGGGCATCATGTTACCTGCTCCTTGTATGTACCCTTTCAAGTGATCATTTTAAGCTTTTTAGTGAGCTCGTGTGTAAGAAGAAAGTCAAAACCAGTCGCTCGTTAGTATTGTGATTTAGCGTTGAATTTTTTTTTAATGAAAGCTATCGTGGCTACACTATAGGCTTGCTTAAAGAGGTTTAAATTTACTTAGTAACATTTCATGTTGCAGCATGTTTTCTGTGGCTAGCCTGCTATAGTTGAGCTGGATCGAGGAAAAGGCTTTTATGAACGATCTGACATGAGCTTATTACATAATAAAGAGCCATTGCATATCTGCTTTCCCTCCTTGATTTCAAGGTTGCTTGCTGGCATGTGTGGTATTTTTCCTTGATCAAAGAGATATCCAGACTGCCCTCCAACCTGGTTGTCATGGGAACAGGTGTCACATGACCTGAAGTGAGACAAACTTTGGATGAGAGAGGATTGGCTCTCTGGAGGGCGTCAGTCCCCCTCTCAATTCATCTGACATGGTTGCCTAGGAAACAAGGCTGTGAGACAGGAAGCTGAGAAGAGATGTAAGCTCTTGTTTGTTTGGATAACAGCAAAGAAGCTGCCTGGACTCCAGGCATCCAGGGGATATGCTATTAGCTTCGAGATTTTAAGCATAAAGTGAATTACCTATCTGTCTGTGTTTCTATCTGTCCGTCAGTCTGTTTTTTGGTCCATCAGCCTATCAGCCTGTTATTTTGTGGGTCTATTCATCAGGAGAGGGAACAAAAACAAACAATAGGATCATGGCAGTGAACATGAGCTAGTTGGTGTTTCCCTTGACATCAGAGACCATAATTATTTGACATCAAACAACAAGGTTAATGGGTTAATAAGAGGATGTTTGATGCTCCCGGCAGCCCTACATGACTGATGCTCCCATTTTGATTTGGATGCCACTGAGAATGAGTCTGACAGTCTCTCAATAACAGTGAAAGCCCATATACCAATGGGGGCGGTAATCAGTTTGCCTTGGGATGTTTTACAGGTCCCACTGGCTGTCAGTCATCTCGAACTCCAGTCACTGTTGGGGCCCATGTGTTATTTATTTCACGCTAGTGTGGAGTTGGTGCTTGTGGGTGAGATTATATGAGTAATAACTTGGTTTGATTGGTTTTGCATGGTAGGAGTACTCAAAATAATGTTTGTTTGTTTTTTGGCTGTGCTCTCTTCAGATGGGTGTTTTTAGATGAAATGGCTTTTATGTCAGCTCTGCATGCCAATCAAAAACACTCTTCTTCAGCTTGACACAATCTCCGAACTTAGTGCCCAGAAATACATCCTGTTTTGCTACATAACCTTGCTTGCTGATACTACTTATGGGGGCAACGCGCCGCTGACCTGCCAACTACATATTCTGCTATTTATTTTGTTGGAGGTTTAGGACAAGAATACACAGAAGATCACTTGCTTTCCTCATCCTGTTCCTTTCCCCTCCATTCATCAAGAAACATGACGCCTGCTCCTAGGCGAACCATCAAAAGAAACACCCAATATTGTATGATACCAATGTGCTGCTGTATGCAAGCACAAGTTCAATAATCAGTGACCCAGTTATTTTAATTGCTTACCCACAAACACAAAGAGGAAAAAAAGATAAATAGAACAGTGTTGTTCCTGCACCAGCCATAAATAAGGATGGTCTCCCCATTAACTAGCATGTGATCAAGGCATTCTCCCGCACAAAATCATGAAAGAGAATATATAAACAGCCTAATATACAGAACTGTGTTCAATGTAAAAACAAAAGGGCCGAATCCAAGGAATAATTTAAACACTTTCTGACCTAATAACAGAAGAAAGAAAGCTATCCAGGTTTTTTCAGGTACTCTGTAATAAATATTAACTTAATTTGCTGCTACAGTACTTTGTGAACAGCATTCTTCATGACAGTTGTAAAATAATTAGGTTTTATTGAAATCCATTCACTCCACAACATTTAAAGAAAGTGGCAGAAAATTATGGCTGTAGCGACAGATTTGTCAGTGCTGTTGTTCATTTGTCAGCATTACAAAACGGGTGGCACATCCTAGCAGCAACATACTGAATCACTCCACTTTGTAGCCTGTCTCACTTTTAACCAAGAAAACAAGGTGGTACCATGAACAGGGATGGCACAGAAATTTCTAATGCAGCAAAACCACCAGCTAATCATGTGCTAGTGCTGCTTCCTGTACTACAGCTAGCAATCAGCTCAATCAGTTTAGCCTTTGAACAGAGGCATTGCAGTATGGCTTGAGTAGCTCTACCAGTCAGTAGGCAATTTAGGAGTTTACCTGAGGCTTCTTTTATAATGCTGCACTTGCTTTCCGTCATGTTTGCAGGCCACCGGGCTTTGAGATGATTGCCTTATTTTCTGAAAGCAATGCATAAGAAAATAGAATATTAATATTTTATTGAAAAGGTCTGCAAAACAACATGCCCTTATTTGTATAGTTATTTTATAATAAAAATGTTAAGGGATCATGTTTAAATGTTGATTTAATCCGTTAGAAAAAGTTGGCTGAGAATGAAAGATAATTGGATTATTGCACAAGGCACTGCTGATAAGTAATTCTCTTTTTGTAAGAAAGTCCTACTCTTCTGTTTTGGTTGGAAGTCTTACTAGGCAGCAACAATATGCCAAATGTTATCGTTCAATATTTCATGCGTTCATGTATATTTTTTTTTTGGCAGTTGGGATTTGTGTTGCTTCTTCTGCACTGAATGTTGGGATTTAATCATTTTAGGTCTAATGATGACAACAAACTGGTTAAAGATTATAACGAAATAAAATTTAACAATTGATTTTTAAATAGACCAAATATACCAGAATATATTTAATTACAGTATCGTAGACAACATCACATTGCTGCGTGACCTGGTGTCACCGGAATCTGATTTTCCCGTTTGGGTCCATATAAGGCTGATGATGCAGGATGACAGTCACCAAAACTGTCCTATGAGCAGCAGGCTGACAGTAGCGTTTAACTCATGCTAGAGCCACTAGCGCGCCTGTAAAGTTCTGTTGCAGTGTGACAGATTAATATGTGTAGTTATTCATCAATGTTTAATATGAAAAGAATAGGCAGGCAAGGATCAGTGAGATAACACAGACTCTCAGGCTATCTCACATGCCATAAGCAGCCAATAAGTGTGAGGATCTTAACTGCTTGAAGAGCAACAGCTGATTTGCAAGTTGGGCCTGTCTGCCCACACAGTGTGGGTTGGAGGGATGAGATGACAAGATTTAACATGTTCTTGTGTAAAAGCGCATGCCATGAATCCGAATAACCAAAAAGTTACACGTTCACTTCATTTTGTAAATAATGTCTATTGATTGAGTCTATTGATTTGGGTTCATGGCAGCAGGGGAGCTATATTAATGTAAAATATTTAATGCTTCAAGTTAATACATTTTGAATTCAAATGATCGTGCATTAGAGAAACTGCATAGTTATAACTAAATGGGACAGCAGTAAGGAATTGAGCTTGTAACCCAGGCAATTGGAATGTGAAAGCTGACAGACCAGTGAAGTAGGTACATAAACATGAAGTAAATTCATTTTAAAGGAAATGAGTAAGGACTCCTTTGCTCTCATTTGTTTGTATTTTTGGTCTTTTTCTGGTCAGATAAGTCCAGGTTTCCTGTGCATATGTTTCAATGGAAGAACTAAACAGAGATAACAGAAATTTGCCATTGCAAACTTTATCAGACATAATTGACATTTGAAACCTTTATCATGCTCCCCCCAGGCCTTGTGCGAATGAGTCGGCATCTGGATTGTGGCCTGTGACATTTAGACAACGGTTAGTGCAATTTCAGTAGCCATTAAAGCACTGGTAGTTGCTATAAATCCTTTTCTTTATTTTGACAAATTTCCAACAATAATGTCTGATGTCTGTGTGCCGAATTTAAAGCAAATAATTCAAAATGACTGTGAATAATACGTATTAAAAAACCAGTAATTACCATGCCAGAAAAGTTAGTAATTGTAACCATTTCAAACTTGTATTATAAATCCTACTGCTTTTTAAAATACTGATCATGTGATCATGATTGTTGATTATCAAGGGTGGCCTGTTGGGACAATTTGGCAAACAGCTGCTTGTTGGTGTAGAGATTTGACGAGCAGTTACACTGCCAGCTGCAGAGACTGCTTACAGTAATACCTGTTTTTACTGAAACTAATTCCAGAAAATGAATATAATCAAACATTATGTTACCTGCACGCTTAGTTGAGCTTTGTGAGTTCCAGAATTGTAGCAAAAAACAAAAACTGCACTGGTACCTATTACTACACGTTTAAGGAGATATACAGTGTCTCTTTTTTTAAGGGTGTGCTGTGACATGCCTTTGATGGGACTGTATAATCAATTTCAGCAGTGCATGCCATAGTAATAATAACATCATCAAGTGCATGGTAATTATAGCTGCAGGCTCTTCATTGATCTCTGGGCAAAAAGGGTGATCCCCTTTCAGCTGCGGAATAATAGCTAAACCTTTAACCTGGACTTGAATCAATAAACCTGCAGGATTCCCCCTTCACTGTGAATGAGCACCACCGTTAGAGCACCCATTAGGCAGCACGATGGTCATGAAATTCTATCATTGTCTTCTCCCTTTCGAAAGTTTCTGCATTGGATTATACGCTACAGTGTTTGATTTGTGATGAGCTGATTGTTCTTAATATTAATTACGTTCAGAAAACCAAGAAAAAATCTGGGTATGGATGAATAATTCATGTTTGTTTTTGAACCAGCCTTGTGAAACTGGCATTCACTAAATAATGTATGACTGTGTGTCTTTGATAATAGGGTTTGCATTAGAACTAATATGCTTTTCTTCATTCCACAGGGCAGATTCTTGCCTGGGCTAGTTATTGTGCAAAAATTGATTTCCCTAAAACTCTGTGTGCCAGAAGACATTAGTCAGTGTTGTCTGGGAGCCAATTCTGTACATAAGAAAAGGCCCCACATGTTGCCGTTGGAAGGTAAGGGATATTTTTTAATCTCATATATGCAGCCTTAGTAAATCTGATTATACCACAATGAAGAGAAATTGCTGAACAAAGAGATCAATAAGATTTAAAGTATACAACCATCTGCAATGATGAGAAATCTACATTCTGAATTTGAATTAGGACCTCTGTTAAATGGGGTTTATAGCATCCAAATGAGATTTCCTGGTTTTAAGTGGCAAGAACATGAACCTTTAACAATTAGTATTTAAGATATCCCCTGCTCACTGAAGCTTGAAGGCAATGTGTGATGCACATATAATTCACTAGAGCGTGTGTAATTTCAGCAAGAGCTGAAAAAAATTGCTTTAATGAGTGTTCAAACAAAGCAGGGAATTAATATGATGTGCATGCATCCAAACTCGTAGTCTCAATGGAAAATAAAAGTGTCCTCTGGTAGAGGGAATAATTGTGGGAGTACACAGAGGTTAATATAAAAGCATTGCTACTAATCAGCACTGGAGTAATAATGTGGAAATATCTTTTATTACAGGTAAAATAAAGGAATTTCACTTAACTAAAGTTTTTCATATTGTGTATTTTTCTCATGGGTGAATGTTTTTTTTCGCCGATTCTGACATTTAGCTAAAGTATTTTAAATACTTTAGAGTGAATAGAGACCCGGGGAAATGGTTGGATTTCAATTTGACATTTGTAGGTTTCATGATATTTTTAGATGCTCTGATACAAACAACAACATGGCAAAGCATTGATCATTGTATTTGTCACAGACAGAGGAGTGGGAGAGAAGAGACTGACAGAAACAGATTTCTGTCAAAACCTGGCTTCATAATATGTCACGCTCAAATTCACAATTACAAACGCACTGACATAAAACTGGTTCATTTTCCCCATTTATTATTTCAAAGCTGAGATTAATCACATGGAGGGAAATAATGACTAAACCTAATCACAGACTTCTGCTTCTTGCTCAGCAATTATTACAGTCAGACTGGCTGCCCAGCTATATGATTTATGACAGAACATGATGGATATTAATGGATTTTGTAATTGGCGCATATGTTTATGAAAATGGTTGTCTGGTTCTGACAATATAAAAAGATATCAGGTTAAGTCCCAAGACTGGCCGACTGAGGACGGCACAAAGACTGTTGTACTTCCAGGAGATCAAGTTGAACATATTGAATGTCACCGCAAAGTAAATAAAACTAAACAAAAAATTGTAGGATTATACTCTCGTTTACATGGTGGACAAATGGGCTACTGCAAACAACAATGAACATTAACAGTGAGCTGCAAACACATAATTGCAAGAAGCTTTCAAATTTTACTTTTCACTTAGGCGGAAAGAACCAAAACATTTTTTTTGGTTGGCTATATCCATTTTGTTCTGCATTAATGTTGTTCATCATAGCTCCAGGCATTATTCTGAGATTTCCTACAGGCACATAAAGGCAACATAATGCATCTCAAAACACAGTATACAGTGGATACTGATGGAATGACACCTGCCCATGTGCTAGAATCAACACATGGTATGTGATGGATGCAGCTCCAGTGGTCGTCAAATGCCTTGTCACACCTGGATTGTCACCATTGTGTTAGAAACAACAGCAAATCTTGGCTGAGAGGAAGAAAATAAAATTGCAGTAAAAAGTGCCTGATGCTACAAAAATCTAAGTTAAGATTGTATTAGAGTATTTCAGCTTGCAGTTGTTTCTTCCATTTACTTTTTAAGCTAGAATTGTCATTTCAATGGACACTCAATCTCTTAAGACAACTCAGAATATCCACAAAGTATCCTAAATTATGCTAACATGCCACAAACTATTTATTAAATGCACAACTCCTTGCCAAAATGATATTTCAGGTAGTTGTTTGCCCAGGCTTTTGGCACACTTTTTGTAATCAAATTCACTGTCCTTCACTACACACTAAAATTTGGTAACATCGTTTCAAAACAGTTGTAATGATCTTCCCAGCCTTCTAACCGCTGACTACACCGCTTGGAAGTACTGCAATTTACACACACAACACTAACTTCACTATGATAGTGAGAGAGTGATAGATAGTTAATGAGTCATACGGGGCGAGTGGCTTTGACTGAGTTTTTTTGTGAGGTGTGCAATTGTGTGACAGGCAGTGGAGACAGAGAATGACAGACTGAGATAGAGGTAGTGAGAACAAAAGGCAAAAAAACAGATAAGAAGTAGAGGTAGGCGAGTTGAGGAGCTGTCAGGCTGTTCACACTGGCAAAATGGATCCCGGTATAGTGCCAGAGGTGCTGGATTTGTAACCCCATAACCAGTATCTTGAGGAGCCAACCAGCAAATAGAGATTTGAAATAAAGAGAAGACTGGACAACCACTATTCCAATATAGGTAAAGTGGACCTGTACTACTTTAGCTGCTAATGGTAGCTGGTTAGCAGTACTCGCCTGGGAGCTCAGAGAACCGCGGTAGTGTCCGTGTTTAAAGTTACGTCTCTAGTACAGGAGCTTTGGCCCTGCTGGGAGTGGGGGCTAATTGCTACAAGTAAATGGCCATCAGTAAACTCCATAAATCGCTGAGAGTTGAGGCAGAGAAGCTGCACAACATTAGAGGGAAAACCAGAAAATATGTACCAAAAAAGCACTGTCTGCATACAAAACTGAAGGCTTAGTCTTGACTCCTGAGCAAAGCAGCTGGATAACAGACTGAATGTGTCTCTCTACTTGGTGGGTGTCCTCAGCCATGCTTTGCCTGGAGCAGATAACCATATAAAGAAATCTGTGACTAGCCAACGTCAGGCTGGTCACGTCATTCGGAAAAAGACGTTGGTAACGTGACATTCAGAGCAGTCAGTCAGCTTTTGCCCACAGGAGTTACTTTTACGTACTCATTATTTGACACTTTGGCATCGTTTAACATCATCATCTGACGTTGTAACAGTATATGACAGAAACAAAGAAAAAGCATAATACCTCTTCTTTAATACAAGACCAAATAGAGACTACAAATGGGCAAGCACAATCGAAATAAGTCCTGTCAAGGTTGTCTGCAGTGAAAGAGCAACATTGCAGCCCTTTTTGGTGGACATATTGGAGAAGATCCACAGTGCAATTGCAGGACATTATCATTTGCCTGGTATGGGAGCTGCCATTCGTGAGTGGGTGAGTTGGTATCTTTAAAGTAATGAGGTGGAATACTTCACATTCAATAATAGTTCACTAGTGTAGCCTAGGGGAATGTAATATGTTTTTTCTTTTTGCAAATGTCAGAAGCCTGTCCACTTATGACACAATGAAGCTGATTTTAGAGTTTCATTCTAATAGGCCTAATTGTTGATATGCTCAGAAGCATACACTGTGTTTGCCAATACAATAATGACTGTTTGGCATTAATGTTTCTATCATAACTTTGAATGTAGTGTTGAATGAGAACTGCTATAAAAAAAAGATTATTTAGTACAGATAAAAGAAACAAAGGGACATTTTGTCAGCTATCGATCAGTTTTATTCTATGTAGCACAACCTCTCCAGCTCATGGAAAGGGACCTGGTGGTTAAACTGATCCAGGAAGAAGATGGCAACCAATACCATGACCAGATCCCTGGTCATGGTATTGATCCCTAGACTTTGATCCCTAGACTTTTATAGCAAGACAGAATAAAAATGGTACTATTGCTGTGCTGTCTTGAAAGGTCAACTATGGCCTATGTAAGGTGCTTTCTATTGAAAAAAACCTCTGTTTCCCATACCATTTCTAAACTAAGGTCCAAATAGAACAATTAAAAATTAAACAATTAAATTTTCCTCCTAAAGTTAGGATAACTGAGTATACTATGTAATGATGCTCAATTTCCTCACTTAAATTCTGTATTTTAATATCCTCCAGCAAACAAACTAATGGCTGACCACCTAATACACTTGGGAAAATGTCGACAGTCTACAGTGTTTAGCCTGTAAGGACCAAAGATTATCTGACAAAAATACACTGTTGTGGGAGACATTCAAAGTAAACATTTTAAATATGTGAAGAAAACAGCACTCAGTAAAGTGAAAGTAAGTAAGTAGATTCCAAGGTTTGTCAGTAGGCAGTGTTTTAGGATATGCAGAGTTTTATAAACGTGGACCCTTCTTTTTAAGTCCTTTTTATTGCATTTAAAAAAAAAAAAAGGTCTAACAGTATCAAAAAGGCAAACACAAAAGTGTGCAGGAGAGAGAAGGAAAGTGGCGAAGACAATTACAAAATTGGAGCATAGCAGTTAAACAAAACACCAAAATAACCGAAGCCCAAATGTGTACTTACTGCTCTTTGGTCTTCATCTCATGGTCTTCATTCAGCAAATGAAGAATTTCAGACTTCCACATGTAATTTTATTAGATATATTACAAAGTATTTAAAACAATTACATTTTGCTGAAGCAGTCTGATAATTCACAGTGGACTCATTGTCAATTATCAGACTGCGAGTTCTGTGACCTTTTGTGCAAAAGCAAACATGAATTTCGACATAAAGGGGCAGTTATATATTACGAGAGCATGAGATGCATTATGTTTTACTGCATTCTTTATAGGTCATGTACCTTGAGTAGATGGGCAGAGATGCATACAGGCTCTCTTCAGCAACTCTCTTTAGCAACAATGTAACAAGATGAGTGAAATATAAAGTTGAATTAGATTTCAACACAAGAGCATGCTGATTGTTTTCGCTATTGTTTTGCATGTTGAACAGAACCTTGTCCTTGTGGTAAAGGTCCACGTAGACTAAAGTTGACTAGGAAAATGCCATGCTGTGTATAAAGTTTGCAAAGAAATGTCAATAGTTAGGAAATTGTCTAGAACCATCAGATATCCAAAAACAGAACACAACATCCATCATTTCAAAGACATCAGAATTATACTTTCAGCTTAAAGATTAGAGCTAATTTTCAGAATGCACTGTATTGCAAATATTTAAAACCCAACAACTGAACTTTTTGATTTTATATTAAACACTGTAGGTCTGTTTGATAACCTTTATCCACTTTAAAGAGGCTGCTACGCACAAAGACACAGCGGTGGAATATAAGCAAAAGCCGAGATTCATTGAGAAATTGTGTTCTACGCAAACTTTTTGTCATGCTCAGAGCAATGCCAGATTGCGAGATCATGAAATAAAACTCGATCCACAGATGAAGAAACCAAAAAAAAATATTAAACGCACATCACAACTTAGCAACTTATTATTATTATTATTATTATTAGCAACTAACTAATTGCGGTTATACATTTATTATCACCACTACAAGAATAGGCTAAATAAGTACACATTCAAACAAAATCAAAGACAGACAAGACACCATGGCTGGGATGTGCACGCTGGAGACACTGCTTTGGCCTGGCACACAATTACCCCCTGTAGCCAGCCCCCCCCCCGTGTCTAAATAAAATGGAACAAAATACTTTATGTGCTTGGCTCAACTTATTTAAAGACAGCATTGCCGGTTTCTATGGCATCCTGAGCTGCATCCGTGCCCTCACTCTCTGTAGCACAATTCCAGACAAAACTGTTTCCTTGATGATGGGTTTTTTCTTCTTTTGGCCACAACTTTTAATATCAAGAAAATGTAAAAAAAATAAATAAATACACAAAGCAATTTGATTTAAACAAAGTGTCCTGCGCCCGGGGAAAATGTTATGCCAAACTCATATTAAAAACACAAGACAAAGGGTGTGATATGTTGACAGTCTTCCTGTTGATTCAGCATCAATATAATCAGTGAAGATAGACTTTACTTTTTGGATTTTGACACCTCAACTGGCAACGATCCTCCATTAGCTGAGTTTAATACATTTTATGCTGGTTGGTGGATCGATACATACTATTTTCTCAACAATGTTCATTCACCATTTATTGTGTTTGACAGTATTTTGAGTTTTTTCGTCTGTAGAGGTTATGTGGTGCTAGAGAGAGGGCAGCTTTCTTCTGATAATATGCAACATTATCTTCCCTGTCTTTCTGTCATGAGCTATTTAGTACTGACCATTTCTGGATGACTGTGGAAAGACACAGAGTACACACGAGCACAGTTCAACGCAGGTAGGTAGTTTTGACATGGAGACTACCTACAGGCATGGCTTCATAGATCTGAATATTTGCTGGTGTAAGTAGATTCCGCGGTTTGTCAGTAGGCAGTGTTTTAGGATACGCAGAGTTTTATAAACGCGGACCCTTCTTTTTTAGTCCTTTTTATGGCATTTAAAAAAAAAAAAGTCATGAAATTTTATAAAGATCATTTGATGACTGAAAACAGAGGGAGACATAACTGTGTGTTGGGGCTAATTAAAATCAGAGGGCCAGATGTTTGCTGCTGCTATTTACTAAATGTATCCCTTTGGCAGTTATAGCGTCCTGCCAACATGAGAGATTTTGACTCCCCATGAAGTGTAATTCAGATATAAGTTCATGACATTTGGCACATAAGTGTGGGTGGGAGTTTTGAATATGAAGGGTGAAGGCGTGCATCACATTGCTGACAGTGTTAGCCAACAGCAGCACTCTCTCTAGTTAGGTTGGTGGCAACAAACGCACAAAAAATGATGAAATACTGTATAAATCCCTTACTTAAACATACTGGGAATGTTGCCTGCTGATGTAGAAAGTCAGCATCTAATGTGTTAATAACCAATAACCCATTTTGTTCTTTGTATGCATGTTGATTCAGAAACGAGGCAATAGCACACCTTCAGAATAAGTAAGTATTACATCTCAAAATGTAGATTAAACACAACAAATATTCTCATTCTGCTGCTGAATTTTTTTTTTACGACACAGATGTGCTAGATGTGCATGGCATTAATTAACATATGCATTTTCAAGGCACAGTCCGTGACCAATATGTATTAGATTCTGTTAGATCTTCTTCCAATATCGAATCAGATGCCAGACTGGCAACAACTTGGCCTTGTTTATCAAGTCAGTTGGAACGATCAAGACCCTTTTTTTCGAGGTCATTCCGCTCCCTTACCTGCCGTGTTATCCTCACTGCGTTTCTGTCCTGTTAGGTGTTGCTGCCATGGTGCTTGACTCGACATGACTACCGTGATAAAACGGGACTGTGAGGAGCCTACTTGGCACTCTCCTCTCCTCTCTCGTCAGTGATGTTCTGGATGTTTTTTTCTCCTATCTTTCTAGCAATTTGATGTAACTCTACTTCATCATACCGCCTGCGTCGCTGTGAGGCTCACAAGCAACCATGAGCTTATCTGTGAGATCCAGATTGCTCTAGGTCCTCAACACTCTAAGCCATACCAATAGCACTTCATCCCCCCAGCAGGCTCTGACTAAGGTGAGTTCCAGCTGGCTTTTATTATTTTAGCCTATGCATATTTTATATAGTCGATAATTGCAGATTCTAACTCATTCCATTTTACTAGTAGTTCACAGATTTCACACACTGTCCACCATAACCAAAATATATCTTTTACTATGGAATTTGTGGCTGTTTTACACACTATTTACTCATATGCACGTCTGAATAGAATCAACATATTATAAAATAGATGCATCAAAAGAAATGCATGCATATAAGACATTTCAAATATATTCAGTTAGTAGGAACAAAGTAGCAGTCTCTTTTTATTTCAAATGTACTTCACACAATGTGATTTATACTGCTCCACATTACAGATCAAATAAAGGCGAAGCAACGACATTAAGCCTCTCTGTCCCTAACCCTTTGCCGGAAGCAGAAGTTGTGCTCCAACTTTTAATATGGTGCACATCTTGTGCCACTCCACTCTTCAGCAGTGTGTGATAATTCGCTATGGTCTTGTTTTCTTGTCTTGTTTCCTGTTCACCTACCGGGAGTTCGGGAAATCTACTATTCCAGTTTTCAGACAACCCCTTGAGGCTAACTGATGCACTGTGTGGGGCGCGTCAGGATTAAGGGGGGAAATGTTTTTCTTTTTTCTGTGTCTCTCAACTGCCCGCTCTGCTTTAGTGCAAATGTGTGGTCACTCCAGCTGGGACCTTTTTTTCCCCTACCCTTATGCTTACTCCTTGTGCTCTGTACTCGTGATACACTTTGCACATTCGAAAGCTAAACAAGGTCCAACTAACATTACTCCCCCGATAAATCAAAATGTGTTTAAAGGCATAGTTCAGTTTATTTGTCATAAGATGTTGCAACTTATCCACTGGTTGTGTTATAATATATATAAACGTTAGGTCAGGCTATGTATCATGTGCATGAAGACCCAGAGATTTGCTAACTAGGCAGGGGGAAATAAACAGCAGCAAAAAGGGAGAGCTGACATTTTAAATCAGTTGTAGATTAAAGATAAAACTGTTGTTGAAGAACTGAAAGGAGTTTAAAGGAAAAGATGTTGCAAAACAGAGATCTTTACCCTGTTTATGATGCTTGATTATCCTCTCAAACTCTCATTAATTCAATCAAAGAAGCAATTCTAAGAGGTCTGAGATGAGAAACACTGACTTGAAATACACCATATTTATTTGCACGTGATCTTCTGTTCCTTGAACTCTATCTTTTATATAAAAGAGTAAAGTATTTGTAAGAACCATTTTGTAACCAATGCAACATCTTTTAATCACACAAATTAACAGGTCCTGTGATGTGTCATATGCATTACAAAACACTATGTGTGCATGAAACAGATGTACATATAGTCCAGGCCAACTTATAATTGTATAGAAACTAGTTTCACACATTTTAGGCGTTCAGAAAAAACGCATGGCTATTTCCTGGAGGAGAGGTTTTGACCAGTACCCTGAAACTGTTCTGGCCTAGGAGTCATTTACAATTAAATATTATTATTTATCATTATTTGCCATAGTTGTTGTACTTTGAATGCTATATGAAATATTATTGTCTACTCACTTTACTGTAAAGTCGTTTTTACTTTTATGAGTACATTTTTCAAGCCTGTAATTTTATTTGGCAGGGACACACAACTATTAACAAAAGAACACACTGCAGCAGGCACCGGTTTGGAGAGTTGACCGCATTGACCAGAACTGACCCAGGAGTTGAGAGTAATTTAGTGCCTGAAGATTTGGATAAACAAAAACCAAATGGAGAAAGATTAGGGTCTTGCCAGGCTATTTAGGTTAGGGTTTATACTAATTACATGTGTTCTGCGCAAGATATTTATCGTATGCTTTTAACAGACAAAATTCCTACTTATTTGTTTAGAAAACAAATTGCCCTATTTTGTTATTTTCCTTTACCTTTTATTATCAGATAAATGTGCTTAGTTGAAAGTAGGTATTTTCTACCTGCTATTCATAATGCATTAAATATCAACAGTTAAAAAGTAACTAATGTTCTTTTACTTGAGTATTTTTTAGTAGTACCAGTAGTTTCACTTGTAGCTGAGTAATATTTCAGTAATGTGACAATACTTCTACTTGAGTACAGATTTTCAGTACTCTTTCCACCTGTGCTTAATACATTGGAAGCCAGGCAAGGGAAACTTGTTTTTCTACCAGATGAGATAGTTATGTTCTACCTCTCCATATAGCCAGTGTGAATGCATGTAGCATTGATATATGGACTCTGAGCTGAGCATACTTCACGCATGCTGTAAAGTACTCACACAACATGTCCCTGTCTGCCTGAGATTTAACTTAAATATCCCCTTCAGACATGTTTTAACACATATACAGATAGTCTGCTTGGAACAATCATGTGTGGCTATGTTTTTTTTCTGCAAAAGTATAATATCCACATTAAAATACTTAAAGAGGCATCTACTCCCTCTACCTCATTGCAAATTCTAGAATCGATGAATATACAAATTTGGTTTATTTCTTAAGTTTCCCTGCTGTACACAAGATGTCTCCTACTCCTACAAAGGTCCATTCTCATTGAATGTGCGTTGGCGGCTTCCAGTTTCTAGATCACACGTGTGTAAGTTACATAGTAGACCAAAATTGAAAATTTTTTGTGATGTCACAAATCATGTTCTTAGGCCTGCCCCTTAAAGTCATACTTTCACAGAGAAACGTTTTACTTTCAAAAGAAGAATTTGAAAACATCCTTCTAGTGTCAAAGTCTGCACGTACATCATTCTGCACAGTGAAGCTCAAACCTTCAACTGTAGGAACAAGAAGAAAAACATATTTTTGAGTAGAGGGGGATTTTAATGAGCATCATATAAAATGTAACTGAACAAATCAAACGGTACACCAATGGTTCCTTGCTCAAAGCTATGAAAAAAATCTTTGCATGTGTTGATCTTAAAGACTGACCTACTTCCAAAACTAGCAGACAGGACTGTTTTCTGAAGTCTAGATGGATTCTGGCAGAGTCCACTGACAAATGAACATTCTTTGTGAGTATTCCAATGTTTGCTTCAAAATAACTTCAAGCACGTTGTATCAAGTCCACATTACCCTCGGCCAGCAACATCTCCAAGCGCTATGCCAGAGGAGTTAATTTGTTTTTTAAAACAGGACGATTCGTACCTTGTACTGTCTCTATCACATCATCTATCTATCTCTATCACATCACTTAGCCCCAAAACACCTAATGCTAGAGATCTGTGAAACGACAGATGGACAAAGTAGCTATTTCTCAGAGCCAAGCTGGCATCATAGGTTAAATCAGAGCTCAACTTAAACATGATTGAGAAAAGAACTAGAAGATAACAGTAATTGAACAGACCTTCATCATTATTCAAACTGAGGGGAAGCAAAGAAGCTCTGCAAGGATCGACTGTAGCCATATAACAGTAGCCATCTGCAAAAGAAGTCTACCAACAATCCACCAGTCTACACATGCTTTTTACTGAAGTTTTCCTGGGGCGTTCCTCCTTATCACCTGTCCCATTTTGAAATGAATACATTGTGAGAACACATGCAAACTGAGAAGAACATTTCCTTACTTGATGTTTTTTAAATCTGGCCCCATTCTATCCCAAAACAGTTCTTGGTAGTTCAGTAGTACCACAGGAGGGATTACAGTTGTTTTTTCAGCTGCTTCCTATACTTACAGACTTGACTTCATCATGGATAATTAAACAGATTTTTCATTGCTCAGCCAGACGCAGTCAAGGTTAAAGTTCCCCACTTGTGTGAAAAAAACCTGCGCTCTCACTATGTTAGGACTGAATCCAGTTAAGACTTTCCCACCTGTCTACCCTGTTACCCTTGTTATTTTGTCTTCCTTTCCCAAACAAAGAACAAAAACATTTTAAATGGCATGTGCGCCAAACCATGATAGTGCCCACAAAGTGATGCTGCTCATGCCAAATTTCTCATGTTTATCTATTATGTCAGACACCTGGTTTTACCCTTTACCATATTGGAGTTTTAATGCCACACTTGTGGAGGTTGATGCTGCCCAAAATATAGCAGACCTCCACACTCAGCAGCATATTTTAATTAAAGGATCAGTTAGTGGATGCAATATTGCACTCTCATTTCTCCTCAACACTTTCTTTTTTATTGTCTGTTTCCTCCAGTGAGGAGGACTGGGCAGTGATGCCAGGCCAGGGTTGTTTCCGTGGTAATGAGCTGTCAAGGATATAAAGAAGGCTGTTCTTTTTTCTTTGCATATCTCTTCCTTCCAAATAGGGACTGTAGACAGGAGAGCTAGTCTGGCAGCAGCATCTGTGGAGAGCACGCCCTAGGGATTCTAGTGTCACAGATGCAGTTTAAGAACCATGTGAATGGAGTGGCTCTCCCTGACTGCAGGCTGTGGGACTGGCGTGATTAGACCTGTAGATGTTGTCTGTTGAGTTGCATTCTGAGGTACTCAGAAGGACCGACCTGTAATAACAAAAAATAAAGTCTCTGTTGTTTCGGGTTTGCTGATATGTTTCCCCTTGATTGTGTAAGTACTAATTGTCTCTTTCATCATGCATTTCATCTTGCCTCAAAGCAGCACACTCGTTCACCAGCAATATGGGCAGCTATTAAGCCTAGCTGAAGAGGAATTCTTTTATTATTATAATTATATTATAATAATATAATAATATTATTATTTTAGTCATCCTTCTCTCGGTCACTATGTACCAGTGTCACATGCATGCACACTGTGTTCTTTCATTGTACTATTTCTAAGCTACATAGCTGATGTCTTTGTAAAATTGACTTGGAACTGGTGGAAGAACTCTGGTAGAGACATGATGCAACACCAGCATCAAATGCACACTCATGATTTGCCGTAATTGGTGGCATGACAACCTACTATCCTTCTAGCATGCACAAGACTCACTGAAAATGTGATAAGACTGAACCACATAAGAAGCTATATTTCTTTAGACCAACATCCCACTATGGCAAATGCATGCGCAACTCGTTCCAGATAACTGGGTTAAAATGACTGAGGTTCTTGAGCTGAATAAACTGGATGAGGAGGTGAGTTATTGCAATAGAAAGCTTCACTACCATGTATCACAACTATAAGGTTTCTTTTTCAGTGAACAATAAGGGAACAAATGTCGCTTTGCAATACCTTTTCACCAATGCTATTCATATAAGTATCCATTAACAAACAAACTTTCCTGGGTGTTTCCTTTTCTTTGTGATTGACAAGTCATTAATTAGCTAGTTAAGAGTTCAGAGAATTGCAATTTGTTGATCTCTGTATAGTGTCAAACCATCCAAAGAGTATTACATGAGAGACCTGTCCATTCGACTGAATATTTAAGCATATAGATGAGCGAAAAAGAAATTAGATATTTATATTCAGCACGCATTTTAGTAAAGACTCAATATAATACAAACTAGGCTGATAAACAATATTTAGTCTAGGATGTGGCAGCTCCATTGTTGGCACTTTTTGGAGCTGTGCAACAGATAACTTTTTCCAAAATAATTGAGAATTGGCAGTGATACTGTATTTGTCTTCATATATTTCTACTGTTATAGCCATAGCTTTAGGCAGATTGTGTAATGTATAACAGCTTGTCATTATCATTAAATTAACACTCTGCCTCTGCCTCAAATAAAAACACACACACACACACACACAGAGTGAAAGACTGATGTTATTTTGCTAATCATCGGGTTGTTGCACTGAATCTATTTGGTGCACATATGTTTTTCTAATTTCTGAGGTTTATTGATACTTGGTCAATATGAAGCACCATGAGGCTGCTCTGTAGGATGTGTGGTTCAGGTTGTAATCTTTATCTCACACATACTTATAGCAAGATATGAACTTCAGCATTCAGTGATAACAGTGAGAGAACATTCCTATAACAACCTTTGTAATGTGCGTTTGTTGTGTAAAATCTTTTGATCTTTTATAATTCTTGTATCGCCTGTGTGATTTAATTTTCACTAAATAAGTAAAAAAGTGTTTTTTAACTTATAAACATAATAATATCTTAATTATTAATCTGCAGTACGATTGAGAGCCCAAACTAAAAATGAGATGACCCCACATTGAAAAAAACAAACGGAGAAAACACAAAAAATATGAAAATGTATTCAAAATCTAGGACTCCTTGACACTGTGATGATAAGCACTGGCAGAAAATACAGAAAGTGCTCCTGCTGCTCATCTTACGATGTCAGGCTGTAGTGGAAATCAAATTAATTTTCCACTCGGGATTGCCATATCGCTACTGAGACAAGAATGATGTATTGCACTTGATATTCATTTTCCATCATCTTTGGCAATCTTTGCACTTTTTGGCAGGCTAATAGAGGTCTTTTAAGAGTAGGGACACCATCCATTTCAAATTAAAGATAACCACTTGTGTTACATAATGACTATCTGTATGACTGAGGGAATGTTTCCTTTTAGAAGCATAACCTAGCTTTTACTATTTACAAGCTAGTACATGATGTATAACTGCTGAAAATAATGATTCACATTTGTGAGAAGGTGCAACACTAATGGTAATAAAAACAGCTCAAATGCTGTGTTTGACACTTTGACTTTCCCTTAATTAATTAACATCTCAGCAAGTAATTCAAGCACAAAATCTATATTTGTATCGGTTTATAACAATCTGACTGAGCTTCTGATGCAGACAAATAAGGATTCTTCATTTCTGCTGCAGTACACTTGTGGGCATATATATACACACATTAGAAGCCAGACTTTTGATGAAGCATACAGTAATTAGATTCAAATTATGATTTTATTACAATTATACTGGGAATCTAAAAGAGTCTGTTGATGTGACAACAGTAAGGTGAGTGGGATGGTGATGAAAATGTACACAAGCACATATATGACATGTGGGCTACAGAAAGAGAAAGTGAGAGAGAGACAAGGCAGGCAACATGAGAAATTTATTTCATCAAAGCTTTGTTGTTTCTGTTACCACCAATCCATAGGATGAACCAACCAGAATAAATGTGCATAAAGCATTTTATCTAAAATTATTAGTATACACTTTTTTACATGTAAAAAAAGTGTATATATTAATTAATAAAAAGGTGGTTAGCTATTCTCTATGTTGAAATAACAAGAAAAAGGGGAAATACTGTTTCCCAAAAGTCATTTTAAACCTTTTCAGAAGATATAGCCCTCTAAGGTATTGTAAGCAGAGGTGATGTCAGGACAAAATAAACAGATGGTCTCCTCCTGGATATAGCCTCGAGAGGCAGTGACAGACATATCCCCACCAGTGAGAGCACACAGCCTTACACTGTGCAAATACACAGAATGCATGGCCTGATATGATACTCCCATGGGGAGGATATGTAAAGTCATGCACATACCAGTGTTAGGCTTGATTGACAAATACACCTCAGTCATTAACACTCATTCCCTCGCTCTGCTCTATAATTCCACTCGGTTTAATATTTGTAGGAAGCCATGTAACTTGGAGGAAAACAAAAGGAAAAGATTAGCTTGAGGTTTATGCTTGTGAATGTGTGTGTATACGTAAACAAACATGGAGGAGAGTGAACATGACACAGAATGAGAAAATTCCAAACAGGAGATGGTCTATGATATACGAGGAGCTCGTACCTAAAATTGGGGCTACTTCAGTCTTACGGGCGTTGTTTCATTGTTGTTTGCAACCATAGATAAAAAGTGTTTTCTATTTACCTTTTTATATTTTAAATATATTTTTAAAAACAGAAAAAAGGACCATTTCTTGTCAAGTGAAAAAATCTAAATGTAATAAAAAACACGCCTTTCCATGTGGTCATTGTATAAACATTGAATTAACAGAAAATCGAGATGTGTGTCATTATCTGGATATAAAATTACCCATATCGGGATGCGATTTACGTATATTATATCGCATAGCCCTAACTGTGTATATGTTTTTGTAATTGTCTATAGTTTCTGGTTTCCAGTTTATCCTAGTTCAAAGCCCTAATATTACTAAACAGGACATAGGTATTCAGCAGAAATCTTGGGCTACGCTTAACCCACCATGAAGAACATTCCATTTCACTTATTTTTGCTGCCACAAATGAGGAAGGATCCTTAAGGAGATGTGAGCGAGGATACACCACACCAGCCTTTTGCGGAAGCCTTTTTACCAGACCAAGCTTCATTGGAACTCTGTTAGTGATTGGATGCTGCTCTCAAACTGCATCACATCCCTGCAGTTATATACCTGGACAAATAACAGACTCAATTTATATGTATTTAATCCCAGCTTTTATATTCTTTATTTGGTTTCTGTTTAAAATCGGTAGGTCTAATTTTAAAAAAGCCCCATAAAAGAACAACTTCATTTGTAAGGAACCTTTTTCCCATTCCTTGTAATCTGTATCATGGACGATGTCATAGTCAGTGGGAAGAGAGAATGTTGTCAACGAAAAACATATTTTATTTTGTCTATGATCCTTTCCAATCAGTAATATAAGGCTGAAAATCTCCATATCAACTATAGCTTGTTGTGAGCTATATTTACATGATGTCCCCTTTTAATGAAACGTTCTTTCTAAGGAAAACAATGCTATGCTGGCAGAGGTATCTGACATCACTTTAGATGATGGTTCAGAGAAAAGGACGTCTCATTCTTCTAAAAATTCCTCTCCCTGCATCTGTTCCTTGCATCTCTGTTTGCGTCTTCAGTGAGATGGACTACGATGCAAGGAAAATATGCAAATGCAGTAAACATGGACGCAATTAAGTGAATCTGAGTGTACCATGATCAGTTCGAGAAGCTGATTGGCAACATGTACAGAAATAGACCTTCTATTTCCACTTGTTTTAGTTAACCATTAAGTCTCAGTGACTGAAAGGTACTATTTCAAGTCCCTTGAACGGGAACGGGAAATGTTGCTCCTGTAAGGAAAGTAAATAGGCAGCATTCTCTCAACAAGTGTCATACAGCAGGGCACTTACTGTATCCTTGTTCCCTGTGAGCCAATCAGTCCGTCACCAGGCTGCAGCTGTACTTGGAAACTGGCAGGTGTGAATATGTGACATTGTGTAAGTGTGAAGCAGGATGTTTTTAGAAAATGACATGCATATTTAGCCGGCATTTCCTTTAAAAAAAATGCTGTAACAAAAATGCCATTCACCAGGTGGTAGATGATGTCTCTTTGTGCTCTACCTGGTCCAGCTGCTTGAGGAGGGAGTCTTCTGCAAATTTGTAAATTTATGTACAATAGCGTGTCTCTCTGTCGTCCTCTCCTGCTTTCTAAAACATCAGATGTGACGTGTGAGCATGACCTACTTCCTTTATTATTCATGTTTTTAACTCTGAGTTACGACAGTCACCAGTCAGATATAGTCTTCAGACAGTCCTGGTTGTAGCAGAAAAACTAGATCCAAATTCTGACTTTGGGCTTCCTTGGTCAGAATTGGGCAGTTTAAATCTTTATGGTTAATACTGCTTTTTGAATCAACATGGTAACAACATAGGAACCTAAAACAAATTTATACTGCTGCTATTTTTTAACTATTGAGTGTCTATTCTGTTTTTATCAGGTGCAATATTAACCTGACTGTACCAAGAGGTTTGTTTTACAGCACCATCTCAGAAGTTTTCATTGAAAACTGGAAACACTTTCAAAAAATACTCTGCACGTGACTGGATGTACCATCTGTCCAACGCCATGTATCACAGGGGGAACTTCAACCAGTCAGATCAACGAACAATATAAAGTAGTCAGACTCTTACTGAAAAGAGCCATAACAGCTTTTTATTGCAATTCTTTCCTCTTCTTTCAGTGAAGAAGTACTTTCCAGTTCTGATAGAACTGATGCTAGCAGAATCTACGCTGACCTCTATAGGAGCTGCCATTGTTGATTATTAACAAACAGTCATCTCACTGTGTCACACCGAGGGCCCACCTCCACCGTAGATTCCAATACTTCCTCAAAGGTTGCTGATGGGTCCAGTGCCACTCTACCGGCCACAAACGCATAGATCGAAGCCTGGAAAGATGGGTTCTCGTGTGATTTTGTGATCTCGCCAGTTCAGCTGCCACGCTAAGTAAGTATAGCTCAGACCTGCTAAGCAAATATTTCGCAATTGGGAGGAATTTAGAGAGAACCTTTTTACGGTGAAGTGATAGTTATTAAGTAATAAGTGATTATTCAATAGGTACCTGTTACAACATACAGTATAAATACGTTTCAAGTTCTCAAATATTCTCTTTACAACTTCACATCTTGCGCCTTACTAACATGTATGTATCAGTACGTACTGGTACAGAGTCAGTATAAAAAATTACGTTGTGGGGTGTAATCTGATTTCTTTTGTTATATTAAAGGTTGCTTGCACTACATTAGTAAGAGTAACTTATCAAACGCCTGAGTTACTAAACCACCTTCAATCCATCATGCTACAGGGCATAATAATGGGCCCATGCAGGAATGGAACGTGGGTAGAGGCTGAATGGATCATACTAGACATCTCTTAGTGGCTCAGTATGAAAGTTTGCTTTGTGGCCAGAAAGCACAGAGAGGACAAACAAATTCTGCTTATCTGATCTGATTGTTTGCTGTTGTGTGTATGGATTGTTCCACAGCACTGCCACCAATTACTTACCGGCTTGTTAGCTGGCACCACAGCTGTTATGCTCACCTCCCCTCCAGACATTGTGGGACGCTTATAGCTTCAACAGAAATGTAGGCTATTATCTGCTGTTATGTTGTCCGACATCTACTGGTATGCTTGTAGGGCTAACACCCTGAAGCACATTTTGCTTGTGTTAGTTTAACTTGAAATGAACAGGAAATTGTTTTAAATGTAGCTGTTTTTTAGTTTTTTATTCTGTTTGTGTGTTTGCATGCATGTGTGTGATGGTTTAGCACACTTTTGAAAGCAAGTATTGCTATCAGCAAAGCCACAGGGGGCCGCGGGTCTGTGGGATTGGTTGTAAAGGCTGCTCCTGTTTTTCTGTTCACTCAAGATTTTATTTAGTTAGTTGGCCGACTGTATTCCAGTTGACAGCTCAAACATTGCTTCAAAGCCTAAAAGTTAAAAAGACCAAAATGTTGCTCTTGTTTGAGTCAACTTGACCAGCTTTAGCAAGTGCATCGTGTGATTTTGTTAGGTTTTCCATTAAGTTTAATTGTAATATCAATAGTAGCAGTTATATGATGGTATTACATTAGCAGCTGCTGTGAAACCAATTTCATTTTGTCATACTCTTTGTTATGTGTGGATTAAACTGAGTGCATTGCCTTTAAAGATATGCTATCTGATGATGCATTCAGTTTTAAATGTGAGTGGTGTAAATATAGGCACATGTGAATTTTTTTCCTACACCTGCTGAAATGATCAAAAACAAACAAAATGTATTTATTCCAACATATATAAAGGTTAGGATTATATGCTAGAAAGTTCACTCATTTATTTACAGTGCCTTGATTATGATACCAGATAATGTAATCATGGAAAAACCCACAGTACTCATGTATGAATGAACTGTGTATGAGCCACTGACCAAGTAGACATGTCAAAATAAAAAAAAACAAAACAAAGTATTGTCTGTAAGTAAAGGCAAATGTAATTGTGTGGCGGTCGGTGTACTTAAAGCTCTATTAAGCAATATTTGTAATATTAGCAGTAAATCAAACAGTGAAAGGGCTTGCTGTACTGTGAAACACAAAGCTACATAACTCAATAACTATGTACTGCTGGTTATTCAGCCCACACATAAACTGTATTGTCGTCGCCCGGCTCTCACCAGCCAACTGGAGGTTTGGTGTAGAGGCTTTCTGTCTGCAAAACATTCTTGTTATTTGGCCAAGTCCAATTCATGATTTGATAGACTTGTTATGCCCTAAATTGTATACTGCTTTCACCTGCATCAGCTTCCATAAACAAACTGTTCTGATCCAGTGAGGATTGCCAGAGGCACTGCATCCTCCCACTGATAGAGTAGAGCTACATAGAGGTGCTGAATGGCATAGTTTTTTTAAATGTGAAAAAATATCCAAATACTTGAAAAGGTGTTTGTAAGCACTAGGCTGCATACATATTTACATCGCTGCAAGTTAATACATGTATATCGTGCGTGACTACTTTTTTGTCATGCACCGCTGTACCATTTTTTGCAATAAATGCTACACTGAAAAAACTGCCTTCCCTATTTGTTTCCCAGTTAAATATGTGTGTGCATGTCATGTTAGTGAGAGAGGAATGTATGTATGTAGAATTGTACCTATTTGCTAGTTCCTCTTTTGGCAATTTATATTCTGAATTCCACTGTAGAACCATGTTATTTTCCGGAATGGAAACATAATGCAGTTGTCATTCATTCCAGTGACTTGACACTAGAACCACGGTTTGTGGTCCATACCTACAGTCAGTGTTAGTTTCTGTCAGCCATTAGGGGATCTTTTCCTAATCACAACAATGATCATTCACTAACAAAAGTTACAAAGACAGTTTTGACTATACACCATGCAACATCGGCAAACTTTTGATGTCTGCCACCCAAGAGTAAATTGACATGGTATGGCGTTTGCGAGAGTAACGAACAATCGGCAAACAAGTTCTCATGCAACAGATACACTGGAGATATTGGCTAGTGAGTAAAGAGTGAAGCTCGATTTACTGGCATTCATTTGTGAGATGGAGAATGTTAAGATACATATTAAAATAAATAGTGCAGGCTTGCTGGTATATTACCTTTTTAGACTCTGCAGTGACTCTTCAAATCAGGTAATCAACTGCTTTGCTGTCACTGAAAACAGCAACCATAAACAGAGAGTGTCCTTCACAAATCTTTTTACTTCAGCTTAGATTCTCAAGTTGTCAAATTACAATACGGTGTTGGTTTTAAGGGGCTCCTCAAAGCTTGTCATATGTCCAAATCACTACAGGTAAGTACTGCATGGTGTTTCACACAGCGGAGGGAAGTGAAGAATTGTACCTTGGTGTAAATCGGCAAACAAAAGGACCAGCCAGTTTTGAAATATATTTCCACAAGACAGGACAGTTTTATTGCAGCGTTTGAAAAAACTATTTCCTGCTAGTTTGTTGCTTCAAATGATAGAATATGTCACTCAGAAAACAAACCGCGCCTGCAAATGGACCATACAGCCTAAGCAACACATCTAATACCTGTCAACCAGATACTTAATTGTGACTATTAAGAATGCACATAACAAATTTTAATTGACACCGGCCTTCACGCCAAGATTAGAGAGAAGGGACAAATCAGTAAGCACAGATCAAGTTTTAGACAGAGCGACCCCCAACTGTGAGTGTAACTGTATGAGTTGCAAGAGAATTTGTAACTTTAGATAGAAGCAAATTGTAGCATTTTCTTTGTCAGCTATCTTCAAAGAGGCACATTGCATAGTGCAGTTAGGCAGTTTGTGTCCTCCACATGAAAACTTACAGAAGAGTAAAATCCATTTGATTTGACCTTGAAGTGTCACCCTATCACTATGCAGTTTTTACATTTACAATAAGTACTGTCATTCTCAGTGCTCCCATAACTGTTTCTGTCAGACTGTCAGTAAGACATGATCCTGACAGCCAGCTGTGCACATGTCCTGTTGGAACCACCTTCTCAGATTTTCAAGTGCTCAGAGTCTGGGGAAAGAGCTGTGGCTCGTATTAGTTTGTGCTTTTGCTTTGTGAGTTCTTTGAAACTTCACCTACAGTATGCTAGCACTGCGCGTAACCTCCCAAGACAGGGCTGAATGATTGCTTAACAGCCAGTGCAACTCTTACAGTGTTATTGCTTACATTCACTGTGTTAATTTGAGGGTACCAGATTATAAAGTTGGAAATGAAGAGGCGATGTAAAGAGTTGAGAGGACGGGCAAAGGAAGCACAGGATTAGGAGCATAGTAATGAACACAAAGAGAGCTGGAGGACAGGAATAAATGAGAGGAGCGGAGAAACACAAAAGGAGAAGAGAGGATGGAGGAGAGAATTACAAGGGTAAAAGGCAAAGAGGGAAGATAGGAGGTGAATAAAACAGGGGCAACAAAAGAGAAGAGAGGAAGAATTAAAATAAAAGGGTAGAGGAGCAGAATATTACAATAAGAGGAGGGCAGGGCGGAGAAGTGGAGACAAACAACCAGCACGTATAAAGAAGTGTGAATAACAAAAGGAAAAAATTAGAGAAGAGAAGCAACAAGAGGAAGACGAAGTGTAATGAATTTGCAGAGAATTTGAGAGGGGCAGGGAAAGTAGAAAAGCAAACAGTTAAAGGTTAAAGGAGGGCAAAGAAGTTGTAAACCTGTAAGCAGGGCACAAAATTAGCAGGTGGTAAAATTCATTCATTACAACAATCACAAGCCATTTGTCCGATGGACAGAAGGGTTCATTTCGCACCCTGCATTGAAGTGGTGTAAAAATGATTGTGATTTTTAGTTTGAATTTTAAGTAAGAAAAAGAGCATGTAATCAGTAGAAATAAATCCTTAAACATTCAGACTCAACTGTAAGATGGGAGATTACTCCAGTGAGTTTTAAAACAAAATTTGAGTCTTAAGTCCTTGAGTCAAACATTGCAGAAAATTGCCTTTGTTCGCTTTTTCAATGCTGTTACAACATAGAGGGGATAAAAATGTCAGCTCACATCTTGTGTAGAAAGCTGTCATCCCTTTGTTCTATTTTATTTATTGAAGTTATGTCGAGATAATTACATAACACTGTTGCAGTAATGGGCTATTGAAATGTATAGAGAGTGGCATTGCCATTGTATTCTTTATCTTTGTTCCTCTCCTACTGTATAACCTCACATAATAGTCTTCTGTGTGTTGCAACCTTGTTTTACTGACTCGTATTTTCATGCTACATTTAAAATCCACAACTGTATGACTTTGAAGGTACCACTGATGTATCGGTGAGATTACTGTGAGCTTGTCCAATTGGCCACACATAAAGGATGGTGAAAGATCAACAACACATTTCACTATAAAGGGCAAAATGTGCTCCCTCAGCGTGTGGATGTGTGAATATATACCCTGTCTGATAAGATTTAGGCTTTGTGCAAGTGAGAAAGACTTGAAGGAGAAACATTTGTGAATTTGAGAAAACATTACATTTTACAAAAAAATGTCAAAAACATTTGGAGCATTTGGACCGGTTTTGTGAGTGCAGACCATTTCTTCCACTTTTGTGACAGTTGGTTCGGTTAGACGCACGCAGCTGAAAATAGCTGACACAAGGAGGTGGTTGAGTGCGTTGCAGCTCCGTCTGGAGGATGGCGGAGCTCGCTTTGTTTGGAGTTGAAGCATGCTCAGATCATTTCACTATTAAAAGGTTCTCAGGATGGTTTGAGCATCAAAGCTGTGGATTTGTTCATCATTACTGTATGCGGTGAGGATGATTGAACCATCATTTCAAATGCACATGTCCATCAATATTCTCTGAATACCAGAACCCCCAATTTAAGTCTTTTCATATTGCTAGTAATATGAGCAGACTTAGATGTTTCAGCTAATTAAACCTTGTATTGGCCATGTTATCAGAGATTTTATCAGTGGTTGTAACTCAGAGTTAGCATGCCACTCTAGTGTATCTGTCTTGATCGGAAGTTGTTAATTACAGGCTTCAGAGGTTGCTGAAAGGCAGCATAAAGTACCCACTATCCTGTCTTCTCTGAATCTGTAGGCCATGTCTGCTGGTCGAATTAATGATTGGGCTCACGCATGAAAACGAATCAGGCTCACCCAAAGGGTACACTGACCTGTCAGCTGGAATAATGAGTGGAGCGTAACAGATCACTAATGAGAACAGTAAACAGTCAATTGTTTCCATAGTATGGCCAGAAGATAAAAGAAGTTGTGCTACGGCCTGTTTAAAGTGTAACACAGTCTTAACGTGGTAAGGAACGCCAGGTTAAGAGTGTTACAGGAAAGCAATTTGTACTTTGCAAAAAGCATGGAGTTGGCAATCCAGTGTGCCGGGTAGAAAAAGAAAAAAACTGGAGGAGACTGTCAGGAGACTGCATCAAAACAATTATTAATGGTTAATGACTTGTCGGTCTAAAAAAAAAAAAAAAACCTTTCAGACTCCAACAAAGTAAACTACTTCTGTTCAGAGAGATGAAAATATATCTTTGAAAATGAAAATAAAAGAAAATACTAACATTATTCAGAAGGGTGGTAGCGGTTAACAAAATTCAAGATTAGGTATATGCCTCGGTTTTGGGGTCATGGTCCAAAAGGGTTGGGCGACGTTGATAATGATAAAATTGGCCTTTTTTTATTCAATGCAGTTAGATCCAACAGCCTACCACACAGTGGCAAACGTGTCAACAGCCAGTCGGTCTACAGTGTTTGGCTTGCACGTCAAAGTAGTCATCTCTTAGCATAGTTTAAACTAAAGTTACAGATGAAGAAAATGGATGTTAAAGTGGATTTTCCTGAGTGAAATTATGAGGCAAATGAACCCTGAATAAAACAGACTTAAGGATATATTTTACTGCAGTTAACAAAGACAATGGTCATTATCCATATAGCAAGTGCAACAAAAGGGAGACAGTATGACCAATTCATCAAACACCTGTTTGAACTTGCAGAAATGTGACGTCTTCAGCCACTCTGCCCTCAGAAACTTGCAGCCCCCTTTTAATCCACATACGCTTTTATTTATTTAAAAGCAAATATACTATCCCAGCGACCACACCCTTATTTTAATAAGCTACAAGGCAATCTAACTGGAATTGGTTTGTTAAGGCAGATAAAACGTGTTTAAAAAGTTAAAGGTTGACATTTAGATTTAGTTTTTGGGGCTTTTCATGCCTTTATTTTGATAGTGACAGCTGGGAGAGAGAGAGAGGGGATAGCATGTTGAAAAGAGCCGCAGGTTGGAATTGAGCCCGTGCTGCCGCGTCAAGGACTCAGCCCCTGCACATGGGGCACACTCTGCACCAGGCGAGCTACTGAGCACCCTGTAATATATTCATTTAAAAAAAAAAAAGATATATTCTAAGCCAAGTCATGTTTGCACAGTTAAATATTTACCTTATGTTATTATTTTCTATGTTAAGTTTAATAAATTAACTCAATGAAGAGGATACTCTTCATTGTAAAACATTCTAAAATCATACATTATTAGCTATGTTCAATTCTTACTGTAACAGTTAATAAACTCAAATACTGGCATGTTCTTAATAAAAAGAAAAATGAATAACACAAATGTCAACAATGCACCGCTGTGTTTTTATTATAATACTTGGAAATGTAATTGCACATGCTATTCAGCTTACCAAACTGTAACAGGGAGGCTGAATGTGACACCAAAGCACTGTGTACAGTGTGTTTGTGTATATGCACTGTGTCTTATGTATTATGAACAGAATTATTTTCTGACTCATGCATTTTATTTTTCTTGTTTTCCCATTTCTGCCAGCCTGGAATGGCATATTCAGTGTGCCATGTGTTCCTTGTGCCTGCGTGTTTCCACTATTGGCCTATGGAGGGTACGGACAGTCATGCAAGCAGGAGTGGCATCAGCCGCTTCTTTTCATCTGACAGTGAGGAGCTTGACTAGAAGGACCCAAACCCGCATGGAGCAAGTCTGTGCAGCCAGTTCCATGATGACACATCCGTCTGGTTTTGGTAATGCGATGACTTTTATTCAAGGGCCACAATTAGGCTCAAATTTGTGGTTTTAACACTCCTATTATGATGGGGGAAAAATGCATCCATTATTTTATATTACTCAAACACTGTACTTAAGTACAATTTTGAGGTATTTGTACTTCGAGTATTTCTATTTTACGCTACTTTATACTTCTACTCCACTACATCTCAAAGGTAAATATTCATTTATTGGACATCTTTAGATCATGCCCAGTTAAAACCATGTATCTTTTTTGGTGATATTTAATTAATCTGATAAACTGAAGGATTAAGTGTTCCTTTATGGCGCGTTGAATAAACTTTCTCTAAGCTTCTTACACTAATAAAATTTTTAAAAAGGATTAACTGTAAAATGTCACTTAGCTGTCAATTTTAGCACAGCTGACCTTTTAGAGATCACATGGTTCACTTCATCTTTTTTCTCCCAACGTGCTTATCGCTGCAATATTCTCCATGACTCCAGGGCATCACAAGCCAAAACATTTTGCTGATAGTAGCATAGAATCCCAGCGGTAATCTCAGGATGGCAGATTTGCCTGTCAGGTTCTTAAACCCCTGAACTAAAATTGTCACAGAATGCTGGCATATTGGCGTACTAAGAACATAAAATCACCTTTATGCTGTGGACAAGTCCACGACGTGTTACCAGCGAAGCACACACCTAGACCAAAGTCGGCCCTGCACAATGCTGTACACAGCATAGATAGATACGACTATCGGGTGGCTGGAATAGATAGGATAACGATAGATAGACCTAGCATAATACACCGTAAAAGAAATAGACTCGATACCGATAGATCGACTTCACGATAGACTAATATACGATACGATATGATCAAATAGAATAGATAGATAATAATACTCATGCAACCGGTGCAGTAAGTGAAGGAGAGTAGAAACGCCCAATCGCAGTACAGGACATTACAGTGGATAGGCTGGGGTTTATGGTTTGACCATGTTCTGGATGCAGGATGGCCGTGAGTATTGCTGGGTAGTAAACTTTGATACTTTCAAGACACCAACCAAATTTTGATAACTAAGTTTGGCAATAACCATGCTGCATGCTTCTACTAAGATCTAATAATACTAGTGATTGGCTGTTTATTGTTGCACATGTAGAGGCATGCAGGAAAAACGTTGTGTTTACACCCAGAGACGGGACTCAGTTTTTTTTTTTATGGCCATCTGCTCATCCGCACAGATAACTAAGTGAATTTTGTGCACTGCTTGTTAGCTAGCCAGTGCAGCTAACCTGTATCTACTAGTCGATGAGTCCATTCACCACATGGACGTATCCTCTCACTGGGATGGATAACCTGGATCCGAGGCGGACAGCGTGTCTGACAGCAAACATGGTATTGCTTACAGAGTGAGAGGCGGATGGTTGTCAGACTCGGGCTAGCTGCTCTTCAGCACAGAGAAAGTAAGAGGTCTCACTTTGCCGGTATTTCCCAGTATCATCACCCACGCAGTCAATCCCTTCTCCTTCTTTGAATTAGGCAGACTACACACTACAATGGCCAATTGCTACCATACCGTTATTAATGGTCCTTTTGAAAGTTGTTTATATGTTTTTATATAATCCAATACTATACAGATATTCCATTCTCCAGCTGCTCCCAGGTCTTTGAACAGCTTTCTCCTTTGAAGTACGTAATTGTACCGTAATGTGTAATGCATTTTCTTTTTGTTGAAATGGAATTTAGAAAATTGCTATTGAAAAAAGTAGAAAAATCGTTCAGGAACCAGTATCCTGTCCTAGTATCTGTACTGGGACTGATGTCAAACATTTTTGAACAATGAACAGCCCTGGGCCTGAGCCATTCCCAGCATGTTTGACTAAAAGCCACAAATTTCAACATAATAGAACTGCAAGTGTGCATTCATCCCACACGAGGAAAGCTATATCTGAGGAACAGTCCTATATTATCAGCAACAAAAAGCTCCAAGATTGAAAGCATTGTGAAAAGCAAGTGTGTGAGATTTTTGGTAAAACACTGACATTCCTTTGACTATATTATTGTTGTCAAAAATAATATAACCACCTAATTACTAAGTATTATTGACTGCTTCAGTCATATCGCACTGGTCTGGAGCTGCTGTGAAAATGAATTAGGAAAAATAAGCAGGTGAGGAAAAGAAAGTAAAATCAGGTAAGAATTCACAGGTTGTTGCATTGCTGCTTTCTTGTATTTTTCATGCTGAGCAGAGTGTTCTGGTAAAGTAGCCTAACTTTATCATGCATCTTTCAGTTTGCATCTCTTTGTCTTTTGTATGACCTACTGTTTCAACCTGACTATAGTCTGTGTCCGATGCAACGGTAATGTCTGACACAATTATCAAGGTGGTAAATCAGCGTTAATCAGAGGGAGTGGCTATTTGTGTGAATTTCCCTTCCCCCCTCCCATATTTTGTGCTCTTTATAGAAATACTTTCAAGTACAGTACATATTTCATGAGACCAAACAAATGCAATTTTCTGTGTTGCTCCCTTTCCTAAATTTCCTAGGTGGTCCTTCGGTAAGTATAATAAGACAAGCACAATTTGACTGTTTGACTGCACTGAAAAAACAAATATCCCCATGAGCCTGGATTTTTAACTGCATGTAGGGCTTTCATGCCAGGATATTATCAGCAATGATTATTAACAACTAAGTCTTAGTCAGACCGATAATAAGTAAAAAAAAACAAAAAACATAAATGCTGTGGAAATAAATCCTAGATGGTCAACACTGTAGTGAAAACACAATTGTATCTTTATAAAAAAGCAAATGTTTTTAACCGATTCCAGCATTAGATGGGCAGGTCTGATTCAAGTATATTGTAAATCGTGTTGCGCTTAAGAGGGATGTTCTGGGTTGAGTTGAACAGGCATATAGTGTATGTGAGACTCTTAAAGAAAGGTTCTCATTTTATCAGTCCTTATGAGACTGGTCCTGTTAGGCAAACCTTGCTGCTCTTTCATGCCTTGCTCATATCACCATGGCAACACACCAGCCCCTGCAGGCGTCTGCCAAATTGACAGTGTAAAACAGAGCGCACACATCCACCCATTCATCCAGCCCCCTCTCTTTCTTTTGCACAGAGACACCGTTATATGGTTAATTAGTTTATGTATACGTCTCATACTGATGATTTATCAGCTGGTATAAATTGTCATATATTAGCTATAGAATCAATGATTGCTTTGTTGCCTTTTCAAGCTTTAATTTGCTAGAATTCAAGGGAAGTAAATTGCAATAGGTGTTGCTGACCAAAAGCCTTACAGGTTGAGATAGAATCAGGCGTAGGAGCAGGATCACAGTGTAGGAGGATTTAATAGACCCTTACCTGCAGGGTATACAGGCATTTTCAACAATTGAGCTGTGATGTTAGTAAGCTGTTAGAAAGCTGGAGATGACACACACTGTGACAGTTCACCACTGTCTTTCTACATAAAGACCATCCATATACTTTCAGCACACAGCATGCATCAATGGATCTGCTTTTTAACATTACAAATCTATTATTTTTGACATTTTGCATTTAGATGAAAGAGCAGAAAACTAAATGAGGATAATTGAAATGACTAACATACAAAATTGCATGCAAAGATAGAAAACACGTGTCTGAAAATGTACTTTTGGATGGGATTCAGTGAACACCAAATGAACAGCACTAGCTTGTTTGAAGATATTTTTTTTTTCCAGATCTGTAAAATGTGAACTGATAGCCTGCAGTCTGCAAGGTCTTTTTAATAGACACTCCCAAAGGATTAGAGAATGCCCAAATGCTCTGAAGCTATGTGTGATGCACTGCTCAGTCTCGCTTTTTTAGTGCAGCAAATGTAAGCCATCACAATTAAAACACATTAGATTACAAAAGATTTCACATCCACATTCACATTTCACGATACAAGAAGAGCAAGTTAATTTTATTCAGCCTTATTTTTAGTAACTGTCTTTATTTGAAAATCCCCCCAAAAAATGTTTGCAAACTAATTTGGACTGTGACAGTAAAATTTGCAAACTTGAAAAGCAGTTTTGTCATTCATTGAGCTAATATATTCTCATCTTGCAGTGGAGAAACAACTTGCAAATTAAAATTTAATTTAGATTTGGAATAATAAACTACTACAATTTCTTTTTAAAACTTTATTAAAAAAAATACAGGCAAAATCAGGCTTCATGCATGTGTCTATGCACATTACACTTTCATAAACAATTTCTAATTCAAAATATGAACTAATCACAGCGAACTACAGTATATTTCCATGCAACCACATGTCCCAGTGGACAATAACAGTAGCCCAGATAGATTTAAGCATACCGTATGCTGTATAAAGACATATTAAAAGAGATTTTCACATATGTGGTCATAAGCGGTCGGTGGGGGCCCTGCTGTGCTAAAGATTGAAATGATCTATGCTCATTAACAGTCCCTAGTGCAGTCTAATTAGCATGTAATAGGACACCAAATCCAGCACAGGAGGCTTGTTATTTAAGGATAAAGCTCATCTCTCATTTGAATGCATTTTTCATAAGCTGCTCTAATTAAGTTTCATTAGCATTATTAATTAAACATGAAAAGCTTCTCATTTCCTCTGTATCTTGGCGTGTACTTCAAAACAGCGCAAAGTGACAGTTCTCATGGTAATGGCAATCTCCATCATGATATCTTACGCCACAAAATATGATGTTAAAACCCTACAAAATGTCTCTTCATGATGAGTCATTATACCATCTTTTCTAAAATACAATATCCAAAATAACTACTATGTGTGAACCCCTTGCCCAGTGTGACCCTGTTGAACAGACTGGTGCTTTAAAACATAATAGTACAAAATATCACAATGGGTGGTTGAGGACTCCTAACAGATTACAAAAGCTGGCTGCTCACAGAACTGCTAATCAGTGTCCCTGAGGTTCACCCGGGATCTCTGAAAGTCATAATTATTCATTCTCACTCAAAAGCTCAAGTACCACCATCTTTACCTTTTTAAAACAAAAGCCCCTTGAAACCATCTTAATTCTGTTTTTTGTCGCCCCGTAAATCATGTAGAGTTACATTTGTAGAGCCCATCTGGCATATTGGCAAAAGCCGGCCATGGTTTCAGCAAGCACACTTTTTCTTTGCCACTTTAAATATGACTAATTTTGTGGAAGATGACAATCCTTGCAATATATATGCAAACCAGAATTTTCAATTTGGCCACCAATTTGTCAAAATCTCCTTTAAAAATATCCTTTCCTATTAATCCAGTATATGTGAAAGCCTGTATTATGACTTATCAGCTGAATTTAAATTTAAATTTAATAATAAATACTGATATGAGCTGACATGGAAATGTGCAAATTAATTAAGCAAACATGTAAAATATTTATAAAGTGTAATGTTGTCCTAATCATAATCAGAATGATAGATTAACATTGTACATTAATGAACACAAGTTGTGTGTCCATTAGCAAAAGGTCCTCTGGTGTCACTTCATGTCATTTTCATGTATGTTTTGCATCACTAGATCATTTTTACAGTGAATATATTCTACAGTTTTCATTGTTCAGTTATCAAAAGCGCAATTTTCTTTTCCTGATTCATTACTTGACAACTATACGCAAAAACAGGCACAGTCGGGATGCCCCCATCAACAAAAGTTGGTCTATTGGGAGCAATTTTGCTGAAAGAGGAAATGAAGCATCTCTCTACATTACTTTGCCTGATCGCAATTTGTCACTACACTTAAGTCTTCACTTTACTTGTACACATACTTCCTCCAGTCCTTTCAGGTTCAACAGTTAGCCCTGTCAGGCTAAACGGGGTCAATTTTCAGTCGAATGCCTCAGAACTTGAGGATTTACTACGCAGTATAAGCTTCTCTAGCTCACCTATGTTGCCAGTTGAGGGCAGAGCGCCACACATGGCCTCGTAAAGGACAGGACAGACATGGAGCAATAATAGCATTAACTTGGAGTCACTATTATGGCAATCTGATGAATGCAAGTCCAGTATTTAGCTTCTCCCTTCTAGCTTTGTTTTGGTTTTCATCAGCTCTGGAGAAATATAACTGGGTCCTCAGCTGCTTAATGCTTAATGCCTGCTAGTTAGTCGCTAACTCTGTCTGTTTTTGCCATATGGTGCTGGGCAGGTACAGTACCATACAGTACACTGGGTTTATCAAATCATTTTTGCTGAAATCTGGAAACAACGTTGATGACACCCGTGATACTCAACCAAGCAGTGAATATGTGAGCTGTAATTTAACATTGTACCAGATGTCCTTGTTGTGAGTCCAAACATATATTAAAGGTTTTTATAGTTTCTTGTTGCAGTGAAAGTGATGCATAAGCTACATATAAGAAATAGAAAGAACATTGTGCTCACAACATTGCTAGACAAAGAAAAGCCCTCCTATGAAATCCTATGTATCTTATAAAAGTGACAGCAAAACGAAGAGTAGTGATAGGGGCTGCATTGAATTTGTGGAGCTAAATAATGAATAAGCAAGTTAATATTTAACAACAATGAATTTGAGCAAGAAAATGGCATGTTTTTTTAAATAATTCTTTGATAAGAATGTACCGTACGTTTTAGAGATTACCATGAAGTGCTTACTTGCTTATTGATAAATACCGTACCCTGATATACTAGCATCTTTTGTTACTTGAAAGACAGTTGTGGTAAATCTGGTTTCTTGTGCTGTTTGGTGACTTCCTTTTATCACAGGCTGTAACTTTAAAAAAGTTTCAGCAAATTTAACATTCTAAAATCTAGACTGTAAAGTTTGAATCTGAACTGGTCATTGCACTTTGGAAAATGGTATTTGAACAAATATTCCAATTTGAAATAAAAAGCCTTGAGTGTGACTCGTCATCTTTGTTGACACTGAAGGGGTATTAAACTTTAAGGTTCAGTGTGTAACGTTTAGGAGGATTTACTGGCACAGATGGAATATAATATGCATATTTATGTTTTCATTAGTGTATAATCACCTGAATATAGAAATGTTGTGCTTTCTTTACCTTAGAATGAGCCGTCTTTATCTACAGGCACCGTAGGTCGCCTTCCATGGAACACCGGCTGTAGATAGGACCTTGGTTTTCCAGAGTTCCATGGCTACTCAACTACTCATTTAAGATGACGTGACCACAATGTCTGGCCTATCACACTCACAGTACATGCACAAATACCTCAATAATTGTCATTTATAAACTATGTTATATTTTACTCCATGTGTCTGCTAACATTAAACTGTTAGTGTTTACTCAGAAATAATTTCTCAAGTCCTGCTGGCACAATTATGACCATTAATTGCACAAATACCCAGGATCTACAATTGGAATGCCTCATCTGCATTCACAAACAGCATAAACAGTTTTTCATTATCAGTAAGCTGAGAGGAACAATTAAATAATTAAAAAACAAATACACCATTCCCTGTGCTTTATTTTTATATGACAAATTATTAAAGTGTTAAGTGTAAACTTACAGCTTGCCTAAAGAGTATTTATGACAAGCTATTTTGCTCATTTTGGAAGACTTATGGACCACAAGTCGTAAAAAGTGCTACTGCACATTTATCCATTGGCCCATGCCTCCCATTCTGCATCTCTAGCTTAGATTCTCTGACCTGGTTGTCTCTTAATGTTATGTGTTGTCTCTCTGTTGGAGTTACTGATTTTAGGTTACTTATAACACTCGGGTATGTCTGAGCGAAGCTGTCTCTGATCTTTTAACCTGAGCCCGTTTGTAACCTGACAACCTAAGGACCCCCCTGGCCATTCTGTAGTCTAGACTGAAGACCAAAGGCAATTCAGTCTTTGCTTTCCAGGCCCTCAGGCTTTGAGAACATCCTACCTGGGGAGCTTAAATTGAAGAAGTCAGTGCATTTCAGGTTTCTACATTAGATGTCTGTGCACAGAAAAAACTTTTTCCATTCATTCTTGTTTAGCATTTTATGGTCAAAATGTTTTGTTTCTTTATTTATCAAAGTGCTGTACAAAATCATTAAATTACATATTACTCCACTCCTTAATGACATACTCCTCAGAGAATAACGCATACCATCATAACATAGCATACCATGTTAAATATTTAAGAAATACTTATTAAAGAAAAGCTTGGGGCACAAGCTAAAGCTGTTAAATTAAATGAAAACATCTAATACATATAATGAGGAATGCAACTTGCCAGACATCCTGCTTCCCTCCTCTCTTCCCCCTCCCCTCCTTTGGTTTCGTCCTGAACCCCTCCCTGAACACACAAGGAGATAAAACGTTAAATCTTTTGTCATTTGCAATTTAAAACTTTTGGGAACAATGACAAGTGATGAGGTAAGTAGACTAGGCAAGCAAGAGGATGTAAATCTTGGCTATTATTATTATTTTTTTTTTTTTTTTTTTTACAGTATGGAGATCTTTTAGTAACATCGCATTCAGCTTGGTAAGTAGCAAACGTTAACCTTTCTGCCGAGTGGCCTAATAGCTTGCTAGCTACCCTGCTAACACTAGCTACTTAAACATTAAGTAAATTATGCTTTAGATCCTGAAGTTTGAGGGTACCACTAGCAAACAGCTATGACTACAGTAGGCTCTATTTTTTTCGGGTGTTTTTTTATGCGAAATATAAAAAATGGCCATGTAGTCATTCCTTGAGTGCAGTATTTGCAGTACAAATTAAAAAAAACCCATTGAATCACTGCTTTTTTTACAGTCAGATTTTGATCCCGACACCGAGGCCTGTGTCAACCGGCGCCAGCCATCTCCGGGGAGGGGGCTGAGTCAGTGAAGGCAGAGGAGATCGGGGCAGAGCAGCTCAAGGTGCACGGCTCATGGATGGGGCAGCTCGACTGGAGGCAAACCGTATAGAAACCCTCTGTAATGATAGGAAGGAGGAGACAGAGGTTTTGTACAATCTTTGTCTTTTATTACATGTTGAGTTAGGTATATATATATATATATATATATATATATATATATATAATATGTATATATTTAATTTTTCAAAAGACA
>NW_023339763.1:18148704-18149809 GCF_004916995.1 Morone saxatilis | reverse complement strand
ATATATATATAATATGTATATATTTAATTTTTCAAAAGACAAATTATACATTTTTAAATTTGTGCATATTTGTGAAAACAGTCTCTAAGCTTCATGCGTCTGGAGGGGCATTTCCCATGGCAGCAGATGACTGATATCTGAGAGCCTGTGTTGCTAAGAGACGTGTTTCAACTTCTACTACTGTCGCCATAGCCCTGTACAGCCTGTGAACAATGATACAAGACATTTCTCCCCCTTTTTTAACACGATTACATATAGTTTGTTATGTACGATTAGCATTTTAATATGTGTGTACCTTTACAACGTTCCAAAGAGAACATTTGTAAGATAGACTAGCTAACTAGGCCCCCATATATGAGCATGTCAGTCGGAACTAAAAATTTCAGAACAATATAAGGGCACTATCCCTGCAGACAAACTAATATACTATACAATTTATTTTAATAATTTGTTTACTTTTAGGAAATTGCAGTCTGTTTTGCACTGTATGGTACAGTCCAGACAAATTAAAACACCAATATGTACTAATTTCTTAGCTAAATGAATTTTAGTTTCACTTTGACTTTCAAAGTTCAGCCCATTACATACAGCACATTCATGATTTACAGTGTTGATAACTGCTTTAAGCACACTTTCTGAAACCAGTCACTTAAGTTAAAGTCTTTAGAAGGCTATGGTGCAGGGAACAGAGATAATGAAGGATTCTTTTACTGTATGTCTGAGCTTAAGTCAGCAGAAAAAACCTCACTGGACTTTGCACTACTGAGCTGCACATTATAGCCTAAATAGTAAGGCTTACTAAGTACTCCCCTTTATGAAATAAAGGTATGACCTACTTGAGTTTATGCAAGGGCAGGGCTGGCCAGTCTTTCAATGTACAATGGTGACTGAGAGACTGCCCAAAGAATGCTTGGAGAAAGATTAATGCTTCAAACAAACCCATTTAGAGCAGTGAAGCAGCAGTTTTCCTCCCTGTGTGATATAAACTCACTCTAGGGTATTTTCTATAGATAAGAGTACATTTTCTGCTTCAGTGCCAGTTGCACTTTAGTTGAACTAGTCTAATTTGAGCATATAAAATCTCAAATCAAACCAAACAAACTGA
>NW_023339763.1:18147107-18148692 GCF_004916995.1 Morone saxatilis | reverse complement strand
ACAGCATAACTTTGCTTCTTAGCTTCTGATATCATGGTAATGATAAGGTCTAAGTCTTAGTCTGTGGTTCTGAAACAAAGTACTGGACACAAATTCTTGCAACATCAGTTATTTCAGCATGTGACATTTTTAGAATTGCTGTTCTAGACTGTTCTTGACAGTCAAGTAAGAGTAATAAATGAACATGAATTCTTAAATAAATGGTATCCTACTTTAAATAAATAGTTTTATTTTTTTTAAATCATTTTATTTCACATCATGCTGTCAAGTATTCCTCAAGGAAAAGAAACACCCTAGTACGTAAATTGAAAGAACTCCCAATGGTAAGTCTAATTAAAATTTGGAGGCCAGATGTTTTGCCTTCTCTCTTTTCCCTAAAGTATTCTATTGGCATCCTCCAGCCTCTGTATTTTTCAAGAAGCTATTTGGATGCACAATAAAGCAAGAAAAATTTCTTTCATATTCAGCCAGTGGATATTCTTATATAGATGTCATTTTACTGAATGTTTTTCTTTCAGAATGCCCTATAAGACCACAAGGGTATAGACTGTTAAAGGCCTGCTCTCATATGATGTATTTTTTTGCTTTATTACCAACATGGTCAGCACCAGTGAAAACACTGAATTTGTGTCTCCTCTTTTGGATATCTGCCATATTGTCTCCCATTATGGAGAGGAAAACAATAATTTCTTTAAATGGTGTAACCATTAGTGACACAAGATAGCACACCGAGGCTTTTGTGCATAGCTTTATGGGATTTAGGAATAGCTGGAGCTATACGTTTCACCTTTTCACAATCATAAAGATTTGATAATGCTTAACACATCAAAGTTAAGGATTGATTGAGCTTCTCCACTTTGGAGAGCACAGGAAGACTGCACCGTTGGTAGAATTCACACTACCTACAGTATACTTATCAGCCTCCTATCAGTCTCCATAGGCCTCAAGGCTGTTCATAAGATAGTTCCTTCTTAAGATGCTGAACATGAACTCAAATGATGATACCAGTGTGAATATACTTTATTCAATTACAGTTATTTTAAAATGATAAACTGGCCAATGCAGAACAATCTGCTTGAAAAGAAATCCACTTTATGTTCAGGTTGTGGACAAAATAATAGTAATGAATTTAAAAGAAAAGCCTCAAAAATCACCACAGAACTTTAAACAATACAATAGCATAAGCTTTACCGAAATATTGTTTGTTGCAAAGTAATTGCTTAGATAAGTAATGCAAAGATTGCATTAGATTTTTACTGTTATTGTGTAAATATTATTTCTATCTTTGTGCCATAAGTCAGCGTACCAAACTATAACCTGGAACAAGTAGAATAAACAATGCAGCACAGATTTAATTAATACACAACATTCGACTACAATGGTCTTTTTTTTTACTGCAGGGATTACGATCATATTAAAAAAACATTTACACTGAGATAAAACAAAAATTCAACATATTGGGACTTCACATAAGACTTAGAAGCTTGAAAAGCATTGCCAGTTATTTTGGATTTGACCCATATGGCTTTATATTATTATTTAATTTAGTCCCACCAGGTACGACCGATGAAAAACTGTAGGAGTA
>NW_023339763.1:18118449-18147093 GCF_004916995.1 Morone saxatilis | reverse complement strand
AATAAAGTGCAAATAATAATTACTTGCTAAAAACCCTAGCACTGTGCTCAGTCTAGACACCAAGTGAAGCAGCACAGGCATTGAATTGGATAAATAATGGCAAATACAACTGTGCTATGTGTTAGCAAGGACAGGGCTTTTCAATTTAGAAAACAATGTTAAGGAATGGATCAGTAAGTGAATATCCATGGTGATGTGCAGTCACAAAAACACAATAGTCTATTGAAATTGCCCTATGCTAAGATCGCAGATAATAAAATTAGGAGACAAAATAAAAGGTTGAATGTTGTTGTTAGCTGTCTGTGATATGCAGAAAGTGTGCTTCATGTGTTTAACTGGTTCATATCATCTGTTCAATTGAATTTGTTTTAAACAATGACATAAATACAAATATAAACCTTCAAACATACTGTATGTTTCAATACTGTGGAAGTTCACATGTGCTACTGAAGCAAATTTGTGTTTTTGTAGTCCTTGAAAATCAAAACAATTTGCAACACCTCTGACTTTAATGTTATAAATTTAATTCACATCCAACCCGAGTTTGAGTAAAGAACAGTTCAATGTGTAGGTGGCTTGATAGGTCAAGATCAAGTTTCTGAAAACCTGAAATAACATGTAATGTCGCCTGTACCTGCCTACAGTGCCTTTGAATAAAGTTGCGTGGGTGAGCTCCAGCAATCATCAGATAATTTATTCTCACTTCAGCCAATATCTACAGCCAGCAAAGGCAATTAGAGGATGTAGCATTTTTAAAACCAATGAACCAGTGAATAGGTCAACTTATTTCAATGGTGGGTGAGGTCTGAGACTGCTGTTCCTAAGGAAACACCTCATCTGTAACTGTTTTACTGCATGCAACAGGGTCTGTGTGTCAGGCTGACAGACAGTGCTCCAACACAGACAGATACACACAGACGCTACAATTTTGCTGTTGTGCATCCAAATTAGAAAATAGTTTTGTTATCATAAATATGGTGTTCATTAAGTCAACTTTAATAATTTGAAAATGACAAAAAAAAAGTGATTTCCTGCTGTAGCCTTTGCCCAATTTTTTTAGAGGCCTGAATCTGATTTTGAACATTATTAAACTCATGAAAATGAGAATCCATTTTTACCAGCATCTAATAATGAAACTAACAATACAGTTAATACAGAGGCATTTCACCCGTCCACTGGAGTCTTTCTCCTTGCAACCCATATCTCCCAGACTTTTGCGTTTTAAATGGAATCACACCATATGGAACTTTTACACATCATTGAGTGTTAATATTAGATTTGATGTGAGGACATGTTGAAATTTTTAATATTAGAAGCATATAATTCATATATTACTCACTTGAATCTAAAATGAAGGCATACACCATTTTGCATCAGAAAATGTTGGAGGTAACAAATATGAACCAAGTCATGCTATGTGCAAGTAAACTTATCGAGTTTACTGATTCGCTTCAGTTACAACTGAACTATGTATTAGACATGATAAAACTAAATAACAAAGGAAGTTACAGGCTTCATAGAAAATAGCAAACTGGGACTAGCTGAATCCCAACCTGTTATCTTTATTTAGACAGGTAACCTCATTGAGAAATGGAGTCTCATTCTCAAGAGAGACCATCTCAAGATAAAGCACAAAAACAACACAATGTTGCAGACAGAAATGCAATACAGAAAGAAAATGGAAGACAAATCATAAAAGTGATAAGTGCCAAGGTAGTTATGATTTTAAAATACTGTGTAAAAAGGAAGGCCAAACCCCCCCAACAGACTCTCTCCCAGATTTGTAAAAGTAGTTTAAAATCCCCTAAAGGAATCATGCTTCAGTTACAGCTGCAGTATGTTCCATGTTGGGGGGGGGGGTTACCAAATTCTGTACAGACAGAGTGATGAAGCCCTGGAAGCGCAGACTGGCAGCACTGTTTACGTGACATGTAAGTGGATAAATAAGTGGGCAGCAGCCTAGGATGGAATTATAAATAAAGTTACACCAAACTTCTGCACATGGATAATGATAACCAGTTGACTAAAAAATACAGAGTACAATGGTGTGTGAGGGGTTTACAGCCGGTTATGAATCTCAGCTCTGTAGCAGAAGATGTAGAGTGTGGTGAGGGGTTCATGTACAAAACAACCCCATAGTGCAGTAGAGGAAAAGTGGGAGCGACAAGTATGGAGCCATTATTGTGCAAAAACTATTCACAAATGTGAGTGGAGAGTGTCTGCGTATCAGATTTGTGGAATGTGTACAGGAATCTGCCAATGTGTGTTTAGAATGTGGTGTGAGTAATGGAGATTTGTAAGTGTTAAAAAGAAATCTTCAAATCTGTATTCAGATTTGCAAAGTTATTGAGATTTGTAAATGTGACCAAGATTTGCAGATTCCTGTGCACACTCACAAATCTCAGTACGTTATTTATAGATTAATTTTTACACATTTAAAAATCTGATTACACTGAGATACAGTAAGACAACTCTCAGTCACATTTGTAAGTTGTTCTTCTACAATAATGGCCCCTTAAACAAGCCATGTCCGAGCTTTAAAGTAAGAACAGAATTGATTCCTGGAAAATATTTGAATTTCAGTTTCCTTAAAAGATGGTCAAGATGAAATCTAAAAGAAGGACTTTCAGCTATTATAATATAATAATAATAATAAACATTTGTAGGTGGTCACAATCTTTATAGGATTCCATGTGCAAACAGGTTGCAGAACAGAAGAAGAACATGGCCTTGGATTTGTCTGCATTTAACACTAGTCTGAGGTGAAACAGGTGCGACTGAATAGTGCCAAACACAGACTGCAATTTCAAATCTGCTATTATATTGTATTATTTTGTGTGCTACCTGGCTCTTGGCTCTCGGTTACTTTTCTCATTTTAGTTGGACAGTATGAGCAAATTAAACATCCAAAGCAAGATGTCTGATCTTTAAGCCCATGATAACTTTTTTTTTTTTCCCTTTTCACTCTCTGCAGTTTTCTAGAATCTAGCCAAGTGGATGATACTGTACCATATTAAAGCTAAGAGCTTAGAGAACTCTGTTATTTTCCCACAACTTCATCAACTAGGATAAAAATCGAACTGAAATCTTTCCACTGCCATTAGAGTGTGTCTAATCAGCTGAATGGCTTGGCACAATGCATAGTAAATAAAAAAAATAATTATACAAGTTTGGAAAATGAGACAAAACAACATCATCCACTATTCAATTAGTAAGTCATGGATGCAGACTGCGCAACTAGATGAATGCTACCATTTGCTAATCCATTCAAATCTATAGAATGTATTTATGACTTTGTACATAATTTAATATTTTTAAAAAGCAAGACCAAAATGTTAAGTAGCTTACTTTGCTCTCTCTCTCTCTCTTTAGATGGTGTAGGGTTAGAAGCTGTGTGGTGCAGTAACTGACTGCAGGAGTGTTTAAAGCCTACTGTTTTGCCATCAGAACTGTTATTGTTGCTGCTACTGCATGTCTAACTGTCAGGATCATGTGGATATAATCCCAACTCAGTGGCAAACATAAACAGTTATCAAAAAACAAATTGGAAATGCAAACTACTGTACTGTACCCCAGCCCTTTAAGAGAAACACTGATATCCAGCACTGCTGCATAGAACCAGGAATAAACGCCCTGAATAAGATAAGGAGGGATGAGTGTAAGACACAGGCATGTTTACATGACAGTAACAGGATTATTTACCCCTACAGTGCAATACACTCTTTAGACTCATTAATGTGTTAGAATATTAATTTTAAGAATGTATTCATAGGCTGCTTGTTTGAAGTCCAGTTTTGTGTAGATGAAGGAAGCACCTTGTTTTCCCCAAACTCAGATATTGCATTTTCTGCAAGAGGGAGGAGTGATGCAGATCCTCCCACCTCTTAATACTCCCTGCTTGCTGGAGAGCCCATTTAGTTAATTAACCAAACCACATGGGGCCCAACATAAGTCCAAGTGCTCTCTCTTGTTTTGATTTAAATTCACTGTATATTCTACCGATGAATAAGAGCTAGAAGCAGAGGCTGTAGATAAAATAAAGGCATTTGTACGTACATCTGTATGTGGGACTCTATAAGGGGAATTGAGAGTCAGACCTCATACAGAAAGAATAAATGTGCCAGTCTAAGTATAGCTTTAACCTATGACCATAACCATCCTTGTCTTCCTACTCATGCTGGCTTCATCACCTTACTGACTGTCTTTTTCATGTATGATGTTGTTTGGAAAAAAGATAAACAAGTGTCCATGAGGTGAAGTGATAACTGAATTGGCAGCTGCTGGTAGAACTATTAGTGGGTAAATTGTTCGGCCTTTGTAACTGCCAATCAGAAACGCGCACCCACCCACGCGCACACAAGCCGAGCTAAATCATGACAGGAATGACAGTGAGTTGTTCATGTGCTGCTGACAGCTTTATAAACACATCTCTTTTAAATCTCCTCACCGGTGCCATTAGGAAATCAGTTGTCCATTAACACATTTCAGTGCTTACATCATGTCAACCTTCGTGATGTTTTTTGGTTTTCTATTTCTTACTGACATGGAAAAACATCAGAATTACCAGGAGTTTGAGATTTGTAATATAATAATATGCTAACTTAAACTACATCTGAAACATTGTTATGAAATGCAAACACATAAGAATCCCCTAAGGAGAAACATTTGAATTTCTCCTATGCGCGTTTCTTCCTATGGGGGATATTAAAAGGGTATATCTTATAATATCTTATCTATCTTATCTTAATAGAAGCAGGTGTTTGGTGTTTGTAAAGTATTTCAGTTAGCACGTGTTTAAGACAAAATCTAATTTGTATTTTCTTTTATAGTGACATTAAGATGTCTGCAATGATACCAAAGTGTTCATTAAGAAGGTTTACAAAGCTAACACTGCCTTACACCCATTATACTGTAAATAATACTGTAAATAATACTGAAGTTGCATAAAATAAAAATCTGTTTCATTGTGATATCATGAAACCACTTGCTCAGCTGAGAAAAACGTTTCTATTAGACCATGCACGATTTATGTTATTAGTAAGCTTACTTAGATTTTGCACCCAGACTGTGGAACCAAAGACAGAAATTAGTCAAAGAGAAATCGGGCAGGTACAAAAGAGTTTCTTTTATGATGAAACTGTTGCTGTTAAAGGTGCGTAAACACTTTGGAGGAGTCTATTGGCAGAAATGGAAGTATAAATGGGTTATTCATAGGGTATGGTTTCATTAGTGAACGAAACAAACCAAACACTGGCTGTAGATAAGGCCTTTCTGGAGTTTTGCCAGCCACAGGGAGGCGGAGGGGGGGTCAAAACATCTACAAAAATTCAACTACACCTTTAGGATGGCACGAAATCCTACACAGTGGAACTTTTAGTCAGTCTCTGAATGAGATGGATGTGCCATAAATTCAAACCTTTGCTCTGCAGCAGTGGTTTCCCAACGTTTTTTGACAGCCCTGTTAGATCAACTAAAGTACGCCTTCATCAACACCGATGGAAATGTGTCGTTTAAAGTGGATGTCAGTCACTCATCAATTCAAAACGAATTCTTATCATATGCTCTATTACATCTATATCTATCTCTATTTTATCTTCCTATCTTATATCTTGTGTATCCTGTATCATGATTATATCACACATTTCAATACCATTCTTTATTTATCTTTATATCTATATGCTATTTTTGTATTTGCTCTATTGTTTATCGTTTTATATCTATTTTATTATCATATTTGTCTTAAGCATATTTATATTATTTTTATCTTTGTGTTTTATATGTTTTTATCGTTCAACCATCTATATTTAATTCCTTATTTTTTATTTATTTTTGTTAATGTTATATTTGCATCCTATGTAGGTTATCTATCTATTTATTTATGTGTCATTTGTTTCTCTTTTTTGTTTCCTTCTTCTATTTTTATATATATATTATATTTATTATCTAGTATTTCTTCATTTTTTTCTATTATTTTATCTATTTTATTTAATTATTCATCTAATAATTTACATACATTATTATTATTATTTTAATGTGTTCTTATCAGTTTTTTTTTTGTGTATTAATATTAGTATATTCTTTTTATATTTATTTATTATATATAGTGTAATATTATAAATACTAATGCTATTATTTCTTATTTGTTTGTGGTATTTTACTTTTTATTTGGGATTGTTTTTGTTTTATTTTAAACATAAACTATAATTGTCTTTTCCTATTTTATGGGTTTTTGTTTTTGGGAATGTAATTCCTATCTCTCTCTAGTTATATTTAATCTATTTATCTTTTTTTTTTTGTTGTGTCTTTTTTTTTAATACTTTGTTATGATGTAGAATCATTGTACTTGTGTAATATTTTGTTTTTTTTTCCCGAAAAAAATTGTTTCATTACTTTTCAGCAAGACTTTTGGTTTGTTTTTTTTTGTGTGTTTTTTTTCCGCTGTCTTGTTCAATCATTTATCCATTACTTTCAGCTAATTATTTAAAACTTTTAAGTTACTATTACTATTGTCTTAACAGGATAAATAATCTTTCCTCTATATAACATGCTTTGATCTCCTGTGCTATGTACAATAATTATCACTCCTTCCTTTCATACTGTTTTGATACCTCTTGATGGCTGGCTCGCCTGCAACTAATTTCTTCACACTCTCTCATAGCAACACCATACTGTTCAAGTGGGTGGTTAGGAGTTGGCTCAATACTGCTGGGATTTTTTGTTGTGCTGTATCAAAATGTGTTTTTATTAATGTTTTTTTACTGACTAGGACGTACAGGTGTGGTTCCATGTAACTTTAGCAACTCGGAGTGATACCCGAGGGGGTAAAAGGTGTTGGGACTTCAGTGCTCTACAGTATAAGCTCCCATTAAGTTCTCATAAACTTTTCTGTAGCTTAATGGGTTTTGAGATCTGACTTTTAAATGTTCTTTGCAAATTATCATGTTATGTATACAGTTGTTTATGTTTACTGTAGTCCCCACTGCTTCACTTTACTTTGCTCTCTCTGAATAGATCCATTACTGAATCAATGCATACTTATTATAAATACTTCTAGAATTAGATTATTATTTTAAATTCTTATGATTGACAAGTAAATGGGAAACCTGAATTCAGTAGTGGATGAAAATGTGCTTCCAAAACTACTATGCTTGCTGGTTTTCTCCAGGGCCTGAAACAGTTCAGGCATTCATTAAAGTTTCCTTTTCGCCATCACCGCTCCCTTCATCCCCAGTTTGACCATCTGTAACTGCTCTGCTTCACAAGGTGGATGTGCCTACAAATGTGACTCGCAACATATCTTCAACTCAGTGGTCTGCCCAATGGAAGGGAAAAGAAAAACTAAGAAAGGTAAAGGAGTTCTCTCCATGAATGTGTAATTCCAGACTCTATTTTTTTGCGTGAATTTAAAGAGTAAATCCACACAAATTCAACATATGGCCAAAAAAATGCTGCCTTGCGCTGATGCCGTGGGCCTAAAGGCTGATTGCACGGCTGGCCACACCCCTGTGATGTCACAGACGGTGTTTCATCAGCTGTCAACTAAGCAAAACACCTGCTGTGACCATCACTGACTGGGGATGCTGGCCCAGAGACAGCAATGTCCTTTACCATTTGCCCCTATAGGGGGAGCAGTTGCCGGGTGCAGTTGGTGCCCATTTTCATCCAGTGTGGATTTACTCTTAAAAGTGTGCACTTGACAACTCTGGCTGCCAGTTTTTTTAAACCTGCTTTTCTCTCTTTAGTGAGATTATCCCCATTTGTGTTATATACGTGTTTATGGTTCATGTGTCGGTGTGGTGTGTGTGTGTGGTGGGGTGTGTGTGGTGTCTTTGCGCCGTGTCTGGGTTGTACGATGTCTGTGTTTCTTTCTGTTCGTATCCTCCGTATTGTGCGTGTGTGTGCTTGTGGGGGAAGGAAAGGTGCTCCAGGTGTGGTATGTGATAAGAGAATAGATGTAAATGAATACAGATCACATTCACACGCTGTGTTGTTGTGTGCCGCAATTCCAAACAAACCATGAGCTCAGAATTATAACATTCTGTCTGCCTGCGGAGTATTCAAGCAACCTGAGCTTCAAGGTTTCCAGCATCAATAAAAGTAAATGTAGAAAGGTCTCAAAAAATATGTTCTGTGAAAAATGTATTTAATTGATGCCTATTCAATGTGTGTATATGACGTGTCATATTTGGAGAGAAAATGAAAACTTTCTCATCAAAGTACGAGGCTGTAACATTCAGACATTCACAGGCAATGTGCTGGCCAGATATTACTAAGTGGGCAGACTCTTTTGGGGAATTCGGGAGAGTTCGAGGGCATTCTCTGCCTTTGTTCTGACGCACAGATTACCCTTGCCTTGTCCTCGTTCTACCTCATATTCAGATATGGCCATCAGGAAAAAGGTGAGCTGGAGTCAAACAGACCTGCGCTCTTTAAACTGACTAATAAAGACATCAAATGTAGCAGTATTCCAGCCAACACTCGGTTACATCTGAAACGGACAATACCGCTGTTCAAGTGTGAGTCTGTCTCTGCTGTTTGGTTTTAAGAAGTACATGAATTTCAATTAAAGAACTGTAGGAATGCTACATACCTGATGAAGCTCCTCTGAGAGATGAATAAGTTCACAATACACAGAGTCAGTTTAAGTGTAATTATTTTGAAACGCTGCCTTAATTTCATATTTAGATTTATGTGATTAATTTAAAAAAACAACTTGAGAGAAAATATTTAATTAAACGGTAAAACATCATCAAACTTCATTTCTGTTAATTGGCAAGAAACACGAATTTAAATTGTATGCAATCACATAAAGCCCCATTCTAAATGAGGCTTTTAAACATTTAAATGAAACAATGATTTGACTCAATTGCTCGGTCACACTGACTGACTCAGTTTCCTAATTCTATGATTTAGTCGGTTATTGGCATACATATAAATGCTCCTCTAACATCTCTTTCCTCTCTCTCTACCTGCTCTCTTCTCAGACAACTTATGGACCACCTGTGAAAATACTTAAACGTTATTAGTATGGTTGGTGAAGAGCAGCATAGCGGTGGCAGTGCGTGGGCGGGAGCTCTAATATGATTGGCTCAGGGACACTGTAAGCCTGAGTGGCAGCCCTTAATGGGAGCCCTGGAGAGGTAACCCAACAGCTGTGTGTTTGCAGCTAATGAGAGATGGGGGAGGAGTAAAGGATCACAGACTGGAAACACTCTGATAAACTCTTGCCTCAGAATGGCTGGGGAAGATAGGAAATCAAGTTCTCTCCGGAGGACATTGCTTAAGGCTTTCCTTTGTGACAGAACCCGTGTTTGACTCATTGCTCCTGGTCCATTGCTTATGCCTAAGCAGTTATGATCACTGGCATCAGTGTTTGGAATGAAAGGAAGAGAATAACTGTGGCGTGGGATGGATTCCGCTCCCTGCTGAGCCATGCTGATTTATGGCCCTGAGCAAAAGCATTGTTTTTTTAATTACACTGCTGCAGTTTAAACAGATGATGTCAGACATAACTAGTTTATTCCGATGTACACCAATGGCACAGCCTTTTTTTTTTCTTTCTTCCCCCAAAGTGCAATTGATAGTCATTGTCTTCACTGGCAAGAAACCAACATTATAACGTGCATTACTCCAACATCAAGCAATGTTAACATTCAATTCCCCTAATTTCCTCAGCTGATGTAGAGGACTGTATTACTTCCCTTCCTTATTAGAACCGCCTGAGGGTGGCGCCAAATGAATAAATTGTGGCCAACCACCTTCCATTTTAGGGCCATTCATTTTGCTCACATCGAATGCATATCAACAAGTAAACTGTCAGTGCGAGCTACCTGTTAACGTCAAATGTAGACAGGTCGCACAATCAGTGCATTTTCTGTCAGCAGGAGGTCGTTTTGCTGCAGGAATAAAAAAAAAAGAAAAAGAAAAACAGAATGCAAGGAGGTGCACGGTGGCTGCATGGTGCAAGCACTGAATAAGGTCCATTCCCCCTTCTCTGATGTGACCCAGTTTGATGAGATCTTCTTAAACTGCAAGGAATCACACAATTTCCTGGTAGGCAGCCCAGGCATAATGTGATACTGAGTGTGAAGTTGCTGTGTGCTGCGGTGGATGCGAGCCCCACCTCCTCCCACGCTCTGATGAGTCGAGAGAGAGAAAGGGAGAGAGGGAGAGGAGGGGAGCAACTAAGCTACCCACAGTATCTCACCACTTGCTCTCTGGAAATGCTTCAGATGGGCTTCTCTGTTAGGACCGCTTAGCTATTTCGTGGTTGTTGTTTTTTTAACGTTGCAAGAATGGCATTCGTGTTGCCGTCGTTTGGACTCCCGGTGCGTCCTTAGAGTGCGCTCCAGGCTACTTAGAATCAGGGGAAGCGCTCGAGAAACTTGGACCGAAGGGATGCGCCAGCGAGTGCATATCTTGGCAGGGATCAGTTATTGAGGATCGGAAATGGCACACAGTAGGCTTTCCCCCACGGAATGAGACCCCTCGTTTCGCAGCTCTATCATAAAATAACCGAACCACAAACAGCACCTAACTTCTGATATTTTCCACGGACATTAAAAAAGAAATAAAGATCTTGTCATCCGGCGCCGGACGACGGTGGACACAGCCTCCTGAATACATTTTGATGCGGAAAGTTGTTGATGCTGTGAATGCATTGTGTGGCCGCTGAAGTTATTTTGGTGTGAGCAGCAGTGTGACGGAGGTTTGAGGGTGAGACACCTGCCTCTGGGATCACCGGTGGACACATCAGCTGCGGACGGACTGGCTGTACGCGACAAGTCTCTGGCTCAGGTAGGCCCGCCGGAATCAGCACACATTACACCCACAAAGTTGTTCGCATCGGTCGGCGTTGTTGGAGATTTGCGCTGCGATGCGAATTAAGTTTCTTCTTTTCTTTTTATTTTTTTTCGCAAACACCGCCGACTTATCTGAAGTGTGTGTCTTAATAGCGCGGCACAGAGCCGGGTAGACAGTTTATACAACAAGTTGCCCCGCACTTTATCACAGAAGAGCCGATACAGCCGCGGCTCTGCGTTACAGGTTGATAGGACACTGTGCGTGTCACATCCCACAGCAACGATGCGCTGCGTGATTGATAAGACCATGCATTGCAATTAAAACACATCCGAGTGGACTTGAGGTCTAGCCTCCGTGAGTAACGGTATTAAGTCATTAAGCCTGCATATTATTGCACTTCCCCTACAATATGAGTGCGTGCGCTCCAATCGGATCTGTGCTGGCGATCGGCTAATTGCATTTTTATTACGGCATTATGATTCTGTGAAGCATAAAATGTGATCCATTTGTATCACCCCCCCCCGCCTCTTTTCTTTTATACCAGCTGCAAACATCGTGCTAATTGCCTCTATTAGTGGATCTTCATTCGGAAGCTGTTTACTCACGAGTAACGATTTATTTTTATTTATTTAGCCTATTTATTTTTTGCGCAAATCATTCAGACGTACAGCTTGCCATGTTAATAACTAATCGACAGTGCCCCTATGAGAGCTTCATGCATATAATTGGAGAGGGGGGGGGATGGAATAAAAAAATCTTTGATCAGCGCATCCGTACGGGTAATCTCCTCTGCTCGCCGGCGAGAGTCTGGGGTGTTGTTTCTCGCCACTCCACCGACCACCAGGCACATTTTAATAGTCTGCTCCACATAGTGATGTCGGTCTAAGTTCCCACACATACTGTAGGCTACGAGGCCGTCAAAACAGAGCAGATCAAAACAGGCCCATTACCCAGTTGTACCCCATATCTGCCAAACTGCCTATAAGACAGAAAACCTGATGAATGCGATGCTCCGAGTCAGCTGATTATGAAGCAGTTGGGTGAGATGGGAGTCTTTGCAAAATACAGACTAAATTGGTAATGTCAGAAATTCTTGTGCACAAGTAGTATCTATCTATCTATCTATCTATCTATCTATCTATCTATCTATCTGTATCTATCTGTCTGTAAAGTGAGGAATAAGGGGAAAGGACAGGCTCTCAGTTACAGACTTCCCTCTGTATTTTCACCTTCATAATGCTTTTCACTTGCCATGAAAACAGATAGTTGAACAGTGGTGAACTTGACTACAGTAACATGCACTGTGTCATGTAATGGAGATGCTGAAGGACGGTTTACTGTTTTGGTCAACATATCTTATCACATATCAAGTAATAGAAACTGACTGCTCAACAGTTATGATACAAAAGCAGTGAAATATACCGGTACGAAAATCTAACTGAACCCTGGCTTCAGTCACATACACAGACCCACAATGAATTTAAAGTGTATGACCTGTCAGTATGTTCATATATCCCTTTCAAAACACTCTGGAAATGCCTGTATGCAGCCTCTTTGCTTTGATCTCAGTGTATTTAATAGGATTTTTCAGTGTTAGGAGTGACCCTCCATTAGTGTTTTTTTGTGTGAAGCGGCCTACATGGATAGCTAAATCAAATGCCCATGGCCTTAGCAAGTGTTTCAAACCAAAGGCCATTGCTTTCTCATTACCAATAGCCAGGGTTTACAGTCACAAGAGGTGTGTAGAGTACCATTGTGCAGTAAATTCTATTGGTAGATCAGCTATAAGGAGGCCTAAGCTGTGATACTACCCATCATAAATCATGCTGGTGGGAGGGTAATGGATTTTACCTGTTATACTAGCTAAAGGCGCAGAGTCAGCCAATATATCAAATCAAATCAGTTGAGAAAATCATTAAATCATCCGTTATCTGTCCACACTAGCAACACAGGGATACACATCTTACACTGGAAATTCTCATGAGCTTGATTTGTACCCAGTAACAGGTGAAAATTCAGGTTCTGCGGAGGAACAAGCGGACTAGTGGTGCTGCTGGATCATAGTTCTCTCTGCAGTTACTGCAAAGCAATCAATTAGTTAAAAATAATCAGTTTCATTCCTATACTCTGATGGTTTCTTTCCCCAGACACAACCCTAACCCTTTGACATATTAGTAATTTACAATTATGGCTCAGTTGGTTCTATGCTTCAGTTATTTCTGCTGGACCTGTGGAGCGGCCAGCTTAAAGAGCAAGTGTCACCCAGTCAGTCACTGAGTTGACTCAGCCAGTAGATAGTCTGTCTCTATGGTAACCAGGACAGGCACACATGCTCCGCAACACAATTATATTGTTCTTCATTTTTAAATACCTTTATGTTTAATGTACACTCACTGTATGCAGCCACATCTTTTCAGTATCTTTTTCACCTCTCCTCCTTCAAGCCAAATATCCTACGCATCTTATATTTTTCAAAAAGGACAATTTCAAGGATAAGATAGTATAATATGATTACAAACGAATAATGAAATGATGATGTTGATGATGATAGACATGATAGACGGATGATGTTATTAACCTTGGCGTTTAATAACTGAAATACATGGTAGTTATTACAGACTTTACACTGTTACTAGTTTTACTAAGTAATGTTTGGCATTTTTTACATATATTTCAAATGTATCTCCTGCACACAATTTCTATTCAATCAAACTCAACCTTTTATATTATAATATTTTCCACCATATAGTTTCCATAATAATTTACATAAGTAATTGATATAATATCAAAACAGGATCTACTGGTTCTGACTATGTATGGTCTGGTATGTATGTATGGTATTTTTCTGATAACCACACAGCTATTAAGATTCAGTTGATATGGATGCTTTGTCTCCTACAATTTTTTGTATGTATGTATGTATGTATGTATGTATGTATATATATATATATGTGTATATATATGTCTGTCCTCCCACCCATGAAATGCCAGTGTGCCAATGTGCAGAAGCTTTTTGGCAAAACAGTTTAGGATGATGGTTTTTAAAGTCAAAGCCATAGGGACCAATGTAATGCAGATAAATCTGCATTTATCTGACCGCCGTGTAAGCAAACAGCTGGGTGGCGAAGGAACAGGTTTGCTGTGTTTGTAAGCTAAGATGGCACCAGTGTCTCAGAGGTCATTGTTATGACTTGGTTCAGCAGCCTTGGCCTCATTACAGCAGAAAACTGCATCTCTCTTGAGAATGAGACAAACTGCACAATTTGCCACCGGTAGGGTCAGTGGTTGTAGACATGTAGAAGTTGAAATGTTCTCTTTAACGGTGGGTACAGCTAGCTGGGTGGTGCACTGTGTGAGGGCTCCAGGTGAGACTCAATCAGACCTTGCTGTTTGACTGATGTTTAGCTGCCAGTGAAGTCTTTCACCTTGTCCTCTGTGAGGAGCAAAGCAGCAGCACTGGCACTGGGCACTGAGCCTTTAGGGAGAGGTGGATGGATAGAGGATTGTAGGCAGGTTGCTAGGAGGAATTCTGGAGTTCACTGTCATTCAAAATGGCATTGGAGGAAATGGGTAGATCCACAAGGTAAGGGAGAGATCAGAAGCAAGAGAAAAGGAGCTAAAATGTGAAAAGACAGCCCTTTATTTCTGCATCCACTGGTGAAATTCAAGTCTTCTCTCTTTTCCTTTTGAAGCTGCTACAGCTATTTCAATATTCTGATTGTTGAATGCTTTATCTTTGCTTTGTCCTCTTTTGCATATTTTGTATTTTGTAACTAAACAAATCCACTTTTCTTTCATTATTAAAAGGCTATAAGGTTATATAAACAAAAAATATTTATCCATGCACTTCTTTAAGGGATTTATGTATTTGTAGTGGAGAAAGGTGTGCAAGGTGTTTGACAATTTTCAGAACTGACATTTCACACAATATCCAGAAGCTTATGGAAGCACATTTTGCTGGTTTTGTCTCTTTTTAACAGCAGTGCCTGGTCGTAAACAGGTTTTTTTATAACACTCATGTATATCAATCACAACACTTCTACATTTCAGTGAAACTTCCACATAAGTGACAACAGAGTCCCAGGCGACACAGTGGGCAGGAGTGAGAGCCACTTTCCCTCCTCTCTGCCACTGTTATCTATAAAGGTCATTGGCAGGTGAAGGGGTATGCTTGGATGAGCTCCTCCTGCAGCTTTTGAATCCGTGGAGCGATGGCCATGCTGAGGATGAGTCATGAAACACTGACTCTCTAGTCCCATCTTGTACTTAGACTTGGCACCCCTGATGGTCTTAATAAGCTGGGTTTTGGCCAGGCAGCATTCTAGCCGCGTGGCAAACCTACTCTGCAACGTTCCTCTGGGTCTTAAACTCTATTGCTGAGCAGTTTGTGCCTTGAATGCATTCTTTGTTGCAAAGTTAAACATCTTCACAGGAGATACAGCAAATAGCAGACCCATCAGGCAGTTTGAGACTGGCTTTGAAGGTCCACCTCCATACTGTGGTACAGGCTGCCTTCAGTTTTTCTCGATGTTGGAACCATCTGGACCATTGCATGATCACAGCATGAAGCTTTGTGCTGAATGCTGCTTCACTGGTAGAGTTAAAGTTCTCTCCCCAGTCAGACAGTGGATGCCTTGATTGTATTTGGAAAGATATTTCTCCAGAATATTTGTTGCTCAGAAGCACCTCCATAATGTAGGTGTCTGGCTCAGTCTGTTTGTTGGTTTTTCTATTCGTGCAGGATGCTTTTTGTAGCATACAGCGCTGAAGGGAATTACAGTATGAGCCTTTTAGGCTACACAGAGCCCTAATAGCTCTGTGTAAAGGAAGTTCAGTGTGTACTGTACTCATACAACTTGTAGTACAGTAGGGGTCACCTAAGCATTAGCCAGGTCTAAGCTGTCCTTTGGCATAGCTACCACAAAGTAGCTCTGCGATTTTGTAGTTATTATGGGTAGTCAGCGCACAAATAAAAAAGTCTGCCATGATTTTCTCACATAACCGCCACTGAGCTGCCACAGTTCTTTGGTGTTGAGAGGGTGAGTTTTAAAGGCAGAAAAGATCTCAGCCTCACACTTCCTGAAGATTTCAGTGTTGGAATCCTTGATTCAGTTATAATATCTGCCCAACTTGTTGCCATTTTTATTAAAGAATTCAGTCCTTGCAGACGATTTTGGAGTGGTTGGCCAGGATTGTAATATAACAGACACATTTCAGCACAGTGGAAGAACTAACGTCTTATTCCTCCCTTTGATTTTATGCTGAGTTATGTATCGCGATCTGCCTGAATCAGCTTGTAGTCTTGTGGGTCTACCACACCATCTGGGATGGCAGATGATAACCAAGTTTTTCAGAGAAAAAGTGCTGAGATGCAGAAAATGTCACTCCTAGTTGTGTTCAGCAGTTCTAATTTGTCCATTTTGCTGCTCAGGTAGTGAACTTTGGTGAGACATGCTGTAGTCCAGTAGGGAAAAAGCTCAAGCACAAGTTCCCCATTCGCCACTACCTTACAGTGCTTTCAGATGAGGGGAAAAACACTGATGCTGTCAGGCTTTTGATAAAATATTTGTGAGATAGCTGAGAAATATGAGATAAAAACCCAAAGGCATGGTGTCAATAATATTCAGGCGATAAGAGATTCTCACTGAGTGATTGCAAAACGCGTATTTCTCAAACAACATGAATTTTAATGTAAACGTAAACAAAGAAAAAAGAACACCAATTCGTTGTGGCTGCCAGGCACAGTTCCATCTGTAAGACAGGCATGAGGCCAACTGGAAGACATTAAGTCATGAGTGTCATCAACCATAACAATCATGTCACTATCAAAGCACCCATATTCATTATAGAAGTGACTGTAATGGCAGGGGGACGGTTCAGCTAAACAAAACGTTATGGTTTTCATTTTTAAACTGAAACTGAAACTTAAATTCAACAGAGAATATTTTAAATAAGAGAAGAAGAAAAAAGGATGCAAACTGTGTCAAATAGGCTAAAGGACATATCATATGATCACATTATTGAAATGAGAACGCAAAATAATGATTTTATCAATTTTAAAAGATTATAAAAACAGATTTCTGTATTTCATATACCCTTTTAAAAGCTTGTGTTTAATGCAGACAGGGTCGGCAATATGAAAAAAAGAGACAGTGTTTTGATGTTAACTGTCAGTTGCAGGTAGAAGAAATGTATTCTGGAGTGTATCCGATGATTATGTTTTTACTCCTGCCTGCCCTTTTTCCTGTACACATGAACACACAGAAAGCACACTCACTGTTTCACGCCACATTGACTAGAGGCTCCCCCTGCAAATGTAAAAAGGGACACGTCGATAACCGAGCAATTAGTGCATCAATAACCTGCACTTCCAATTTTAATGTATTCAAAAGGAATTGGATTTCTCATTGGATTTCTGTATATTTGTGTTTTGCTGTCTAGCTTAATACAAGTTTGCTTTGCTCCTCTCTGGAACATTGTTTCATGTGAGGAGATGCAGAATGTACTGATCTGAGCTCAGATTAACACTATTTGCTCATATTCATGTATATTTCTGTCAACTGCACAAACTAAGGATGTAACTAAGGATGTAGCTAAGGGCTTCTATGTCTAAGGTAACATAATGCTTCAAGTTTTAACTTTAACTTTTTAACTAAAAGTGGTGATGCTTACACACTAACATTTTTGAAGGCTCGTTCAAATTATTTTAAGATGGTCACTAAGAAACAGTATTTAATATAGGCTAGTCTTGCCTGGCAAATATGCAATCAATAAGGTTAGTATCAGAGTCATTATCAATCAATATATTGAACTGGCACATCACACGCAACACTAAACAATAAACTGTGTACACAACATTCTGCACTGAAAGCACACATAGATTTGAACATTACAGGATAAGACAACACACAAAACTGGTAAAATGTTGCCATCACTAAGTTTTCCAGAGCACTGGGCCTTGATACTTAACCTCAATGTCTGCTCCCATTTCAGCTCAATAGAACTCTACACAAACACACACACACACACACACACACACACAGGCACACCCACACACACACACTCACACACACACACACATACATTCTATCTTTCTCACTCTTTCTCTCTCTCTCTCACACACACAGGAAATAATTATAGTCTAAAATCATTGTAGCATGAAAAAAGCTAGAATTCTTTAGCTAGAGGGAATACAGATCAAAAAAGACACTAAAATAATGGGTCATAATTACAGAGTTGAAAGGTTCAAAATCAAACATAATGATTACAGTGTTTGAGCTAGCCAGTAGCAATGGAGCGTGGATGGCAATTTTTGCATTGTGCATTGTCGCAAGCTGCATGTGATGACAATGGCCAAGTTGCATAATCTGAACGGGCCTCATTGGCCCCATTGCCTCTGTGACCCTTAGCATGCAAATCCTTGTTGCTAGAGGCCTCTCTGGTAATGAGCTAGATCAAATAGTTCAACTTTGACAATAGACAATATCTTGGAAGGTTTGTAAAGATTTATTTTTAGAGCATGTTTGATACCGTCGGTTACTTTTGAGCCACATTGCTTCACCATTCAACGTCTATTAGTGTAATACTAAAATAATGAGTCTCTTAGGCTGTGTTGAATCTGATTTGGTATTACATTTTTTATTTGATTATACAGCTGAAACAATCCACACAGGCCCTCAAGTTTGTTTTGTGTGTAAGCTCACAAGATATAATTTCTTCTTCCTACTTTAATTTTTACATTAAATTTGTAAAGCTTAGGCATTCACTGAAGCTATTGGCGCTCTAGTACAGAAAAATAAACCATGTTTGGATATAGTTATGGTTGCATTTAAAAAAAAATACATCTTTTCCCTTTGTTCGTGTCTAATTATTATATTATGCTTCTAGGCCTGTGGTACTTTTTGGTACAATTTCTTGACAAAAATAATTTTATAGCTGTAGAGTTATAATAGAACAATACAATGAAGACAGTTTTTCCTGTTGACTAAATCTATCACTGTCTTAAGGACTTGTTCATGTGAGTTCTGTGACTTTGGTTTATAATTACTGTTAAATAATTACTGCCTATGAAGCTTGGTACAGCTATCAGGTGTTTTATAGCTACATCTTTAAGTTTTCAAAAAAGAAACAATGTTTTGACACATTACTCTTTTTCATTTTGCAGGCAGATCTTCTGATGACCTAATGGAACAGAATTTACAGTTACTGCTGTTTTGGGTCCTGGTGCTGCATTATGGTTCTGCTGGAGGCAGTATCCTGTATCGGGTCCAGGAGGAGCAGCCTCCCAACACTCTTATTGGTAGCCTGGCAGCAGACCAGGGCCTGCCAGACTCGGGTCATCTCTACAAGCTGGAGGTTGGTGCCCCTTACCTTCGTGTCGATGGAAAGACGGGCGACATTTTCACCACAGAGATTCCCATAGACAGAGAGACCCTAAGGGACTGTCGATCCCTGGCTAAGGGTAAGCCCTGCTACCTGGAATTTGAAGTATCAGTGACAGATCTGATACAAAACCAGAGCCCACGACTGATTGAAGGACGCATTGAGGTACAGGACATCAATGACAACACTCCACAATTTCCATCTTCTGTGCTCACCATCTCGGTCCCCGAGAACACCATCATGGGGGCACTATTCTCCATACCTCTAGCTACAGACAGGGACTCAGACAGGAATGGGGTGGCGGATTATGCTCTGACTGCAGGGCCAGACGCCGCAACCCTATTTGGTTTACAGGTGGCTGACGACAGGGGCGGGAAGCTCCCACAGCTCATTGTCCTGGGCAACCTGGATCGTGAGTTAAAGGATTCCTATGACCTCACCATCAAGGCAGTGGATGGAGGCAACCCTCAGCGCTACAGCAGTGCTTTGCTGAGAGTGGTAGTCACCGACGCCAATGATAACTCTCCCAAGTTTGAAAAGTCCACGTATGAGGCAGAAGTGTCAGAGAACAGCCCAGTGGGTCACTCTGTGTTACAGGTAAGATTGTAATACAAATATACTTTCTTTTAAGACTTTAAGAATTTTCTTTTAAATCAGGTCTGAATGAGTTAAATTGCAAACAAAATTGTTTGTGCTGCTTGATGTAATGTTTTGAATTTTATCCTCAGCAATGAATAAACCAAGCAATTCTCAGCCAATTTATCATGATGTTTTTGAAAATTAGTCTCTGTGTCTCATTTTTTCAGTGTTTATTTCTCAGTTACAGCCCTAATGTATAAATCTGAATCAAAGATAAATATTTTTATTCTGGCGTTGTGCTTTAAAATATTTAGAAATAGCTTTACAATTTTGAACGTTGAATGAAATTTGACCTCTAATCAAAAACTCTGGGGAAACCAAGGCCACATTTAGTTCTTGTCAGTTCACATACCTTCATCATATTTGTTTTTTAAAATTAATTATATGCAAGTTGTTTCACTCTTATTACTCTAATGTGAATTTTTAAGTAATACTAGAAGTATTAGAGCATTAGCATGTTATGCTTGTACAGGTAATTAAGCTGCTTATTGCTTTTGTTGTGCTATTATACTTGAGGAAATAGAGTTAGAAATACACAATGTTGGAGTGTAGGAGTAAGATACTGTGTAGGATTTTGTCTACATACCGCTGTGAAATTGCACTGACTGTCATGAAAGGAACAGCAGCCCAAATATTTTGCCATATGTTTTCATGTGAACCTTTTCTCTATTCCATTTTTTGCAATAAAAGAAAGGGGGAAAAGAGAAAAAAAGGCCAGTGACATGAACATAAAAAGCAGAGAGGAGGCACAATAATGAAATATGCCCAAATAAAGCTCACTTGCTGCGCTTTGAAATGATCAGACATCCGTTTATTCATGTATTAATTAATTCATTGACCAATGATTAGTAGAGAAAATCCTACACTGGCTCCCCTTTAATTCTAAAAAACTGTTGCACATAAATCATGCCTATAACCACAGAATTTATTTTGTTGTAGGTCAAAGCAAATGACTCTGACATGGGCCCTAATGGAGAAATTGAGTACACCCTTCACCAAGCAGTAGACCCAGTGCCGAAACTGTTACGAATTGATCGGTCCACTGGCATTATCTATGTCAAAGGACCACTGGACAGAGAGGAAATCAGCAGCTTGTCCTTCTATGTGGTGGCGAGGGATAAGGGTCCTCAACCTAAAAGCTCTAAGACATTTGTAACTATTGAGGTGACTGACCAAAATGACAATGCTCCTGCTGTGGAGATTCGTGGGATTGGCCTTGTGACACACAGTGAAGGAGTGGCTAACATTTCAGAGGACATGCCAGTGGGAACAGCCGTTGCTCTAGTCCAAGTGTCTGACAAGGATGAGGGAGAGAATGCTGTGGTTACTTGTGTGGTTGCAGGAGACGTACCCTTCCAGCTTCGCCCTGCCAGCGACTCATCCAGTGACAACAAGAGGAAGTATTTCCTACAGACCACCACTCCTCTCGACTACGAAAGAGTTAGGGATTACAGAGTAGAGATTGTGGCTGTGGATTCTGGAAATCCAGCACTCTCTAGTACAAACTCTTTGAAGGTGCAGGTGACTGATGTAAATGATAACTCCCCAATATTCTCCCCAACCTTGTTTGAGGTAGATTTTGCTGAAGAAAACCAACCAGGGGAGAAGGTTTTGGATGTTACAGCTTCAGATGCTGACAGTGGCACTAATGCAGAACTTCTCTATAATATTGTCGCAGACTCATCCATCAAAGGTCTGTTTGAGATTGACCCAAATACGGGTGAAGTAAGAGCCCGAAGCCCACTTGACCGAGAGCATAAAGAACGTTATGAGTTCCGGGTCACCGCAGCAGATAAAGGGTCACCTGTACATAAAGGAACAGCAACTGTCGTCATAAAAGTCCTTGACCGCAATGACAATGACCCCAAGTTCATGCTTAGTGGCTACAGCTTTTCGGTTTTGGAAAACATGCCTCCCCTCAGTCCAGTTGGCATGGTGACAGTCCTGGATGTGGACAAAGGCGAGAACGCTCGTGTTCACCTCTCCGTAGAGCCTGATGGAGGGAAGTTTGTCGTTCAAAATGGAACTGGCACCATTCTTTCAAGCATCTCATTTGACAGGGAGAAAGAAAGCAGCTACACTTTCCGTCTGAAAGCAGTGGATGGAGGAGAGCCACCCAGGTCTTCATATGTCGGAGTTACAATCAACGTACTGGATGAAAACGACAATGACCCTGTTGTCACCAAGCCCTCCAATTCCTCCTTCAGACGACTGTCACCTCTAGCTTCCCCAGATAGCCATGTTGAGGTAGTGGAAGCTGAAGACCTGGATAGTGGGCCTAATGCAGAGCTGGTCTTCAGTATTGCTGGTGGAAATCCTTACCAGTTATTTCGCATCTCCCCCTCCAGTGGGGAGATCACTCTAGCAAAAGAGATGACCCGGAAACACGGTGGGCTACATCGCCTAGTGGTGCGAGTGAGTGACAGGGGGAAGCCTGCACGTCATGCCACTGCCCTGGTCCACATCTATGTCAATGAAACCATTTCAAATGTCAGCTTAGTGGAGGCCCTAGTTGGACACAGTCTTTACACTCCACTGGACAGGGACATTGCTGGTGATCCTGACAATGGTTTTGCTGCACAGCGTAGTAATATTTTGTTTGGAAGTCTTGCTGGTGTGGCAGGTGTTGTCATGTTGATCTTGGTGGTGGTTTTTATTCGCCACCGCATCCAGAGAGAGACTAAGAGTGGGTATCAGGCTGGCAAGAAGGAAACAAAAGACTTATACGCTCCAAAACAGGTGCCAAAGAATGCCAAAGGCAAACGAGGAAGGAAAGGAAAACCTCAGAAGTCCCCAAAACCACTCGGGGAAGATGAGGAGGTCAGCCTTCAAAAGAGCCTTAAGTTCAACCTTGATGGAGTCAATGATAGCCCCAGGATACACCTGCCCTTAACATATTCACCAGGAAGCCCTGATATAGGCAGGCACTACCGCTCCAATTCCCCCTTACCCTCCATCCAGCTGCAGGCCCAATCCCCCTCAGCCTCACAGAAGCATCAGGCTGTCCAGGACCTTCCTGCCGCCAACACCTTTGTAGGAACGGGAGGAGATGACAACTCTACCGGCTCAGACCAGTATTCAGATTACAGCTACAAGACCAGCCAACCGAAGTACAACAACAAACAGGTAAAGTTATTCCTTAAATAATGCAACTACTGTCTAGATTGTCTGTTAAAAGAGTGGGTGTCACATTGTTTGTGGGTGTTGAAGAAGGGTAATTCAGTTATAGAACTCAAATCATTCTTATTGTGTGCAACAGTTTTAAAATATCATATTGGATGAACAACCCTCATGTAGGACTATCTTGTCAGCTAGAGTAACATACCATGATCTACTTACAATACAATAACATGATATCACTTTTGTATAATTTGAATCTCTTTTTCTACCGTTCTGCAATTAGTCAAGATTGTAAAAATGTAAGTAATACTTAAAATGTATCACAGATTTGATAATGTCACTTAATTCTTATTCATAATTTCATTCTCTACAAAACACAATGTGAGAGATGACAGATTAAAGAGGGACAAATTGTCTACTCCCATTTGAACATCATCTGACTTGTATAAAATGAAATTGGAATTGGTATTCCCTTTAAAAAAATTTTTTTTATCTATGGTCACATGGATGAACGTAATATGCTTTGGGAATAATGCAATTATATTTAAATTTTTTTGTATTACACTTATAGATAGAATATAGTATCAATTATTTCTCTTAACATTAACTGCAGTGACATGCTGTCTTACTATTTGTTTTGCTCTCATGTAACTTCTCTGGAGGGTGAAATTGGATATACAAAGAAAGTTGCTGCAAAAATGATTAACTCCAGGTATGTGTTCAAGTGTTGCACTACTAGAAAAGTTAGATGGCCCTTTATATTTTGTTTTTCCATCAGGTTGGCAGTGGAGTTGAGCACGGAAGGTCCATTTCTCAGTGACTTACTTCTGCTCTTCTGCCTGACCTCTAGTGCTCTGATCTCTGCAGGTCACTTGCTCTTATCTCCCTGCTCCTTATGCTCTTATCTCCTCTTATCTCTACAATATTTGGCAAGGCTCAAATCGCCATGGAAACAGAAATATTAATAGACTCAGAGGGGATTACGAACGGAAACATTGTAGAGTCTAGGGATAGAAAGCTAGTGTGTCTCTAGGTTTCTGTGTCATCGTAGGTGTTTGAATGTGTGTCCTGAACTAGACAAGTGTAGATGTGTATCAAAGCGTTGTGCATCCATGATCGGCAACTTAACATGACTGATAGTTCTTGCCGCCTCTGAACTTAAGTGAGTGCTAACTGATATATTTGTAAGTCAAATAAATAGTGACTTGCTCTAACAATGCAATAGTCATGTTGCCAAAGACATATTCAATTCATGTCCAGCATTTTTTTATTGAAAATATTTGACATTGATGTGTACAACTTATTTTCATCCGAGACGAGTTGACATCAGCTTTCAAGACACTTCCATACATCAAATCCCTGTGTCATACATACAAAACAGGTTGACGTTCTCTCTAGGCTTTGCAGATAAAGTTTGCCACATAAAAATTAGCAAAAAAAGAAGTGGGAAATATGCCACTGAGTTCTTAACATGTGTAGGTGACACATTTTCTGTGGAGATTTCTTCAGAGCCAGTATCACAGTTGGCTGGTTGGTAGTTTCAGCAGATGCTAGCTGACAGCTTAGGTGATCACAAGCCTTTGTGGGTGGAGTCAGTTTAGACAACAGTCACCACTGTCTCCTTGATGGACAACATAAGGGACCAAAATGACTGCGAGCCACGGGGTGTGTCTGGGTATTTGTGTGTAGTGCCAATCTCTGCGTTTGTGTGTAGATTTGCTGCTTAGTAAAATAGTGTTAATTGTAACTGTGGCACAGATGTAAGCTCTCAGCTCTTGACAGTGTTTGTGGTTTCTCAGTATGATAACATAAATGCGTTTGAGACATGACTCAAGTGATTGACAGGCTGTGTAAAAACATGGACAGATGTTGAAGCTCATGTGACATACCTCAGCAGATGTTGTCTCATGTATGGCATCCCCTCTCACATCAGGAAGAACAGATTGACCAAAATATATAATTAAAGTAACTGCCAAGTGATGTGACAGATGTAGAGTGGTGCCCTTGCTTTAATTAACTGTGCAACACTCAACAATGGCTTCTCATTGGGAATGTGTTCAGGTGTCTAGGTTTGTACAAAACTTCTTGATATTATGTCTGAAAAATGACAGCTTGCATGTTTACAGAGTACGAGCACACGGAATATGTAGTTTTTTTCTTTAAAGGATAGTACCACAAAGCTTAGCTGTGTAACTATCTGCAGCATTATCATTCTTTTTCTCTAACTCCCTCAGGCTTCAATAAAGGCATTTAACTTATGAACACCAAACTGTTGTTGAGTGTAATCTGAGTCCGTGTTCAAGAAACAACAGAAGTCAGATCTGGAAACTGTGTGTGTTGGTCTTGTGCTTAAGCACTATGTTGAGTTTTAGACATTAAGAACATGTTTAAAACATGAGGATATTTTGCCTTTTTCTAACTTTTTTAAAGGACTTGTTGTTTGGCTTTAGGTTAGATTAGGTTCAGGGTAAGGGTTGGGGGAGAAAAATTTAGTCATTGAAGGCTCAGGTTAAGATTAGGGACTAGAGAATGCATTATGTCATATACCTATGGCCCACATAGACAGCCCTCATTGAAATAAATATATTTGCAAACGTATGCATGTGTAAAAGCGGTAGATTTGGTAGGTAGTGGTAGGTTAGGGCTGTATATAGATATTAATTAATTATTTATTAATTCACCCCAAATATGCATTGACTAATAATAGAGACAAGTATTAGACATACTTTATTGCGTGGGGGAATACCTGTCCTAATATCTATTTAGATGCACTATGTAACCTTGTTAGCTGCACCTTTTTAACTCTAGATAATGTATATTATACACAATAATTGATTTGTCCAGTAGAATATATTTAATTTATTCACCAGATAATATTTTCATTTTATTGAAACGTCTGCACGTATAAAGGTTTTCCTTGAGAACAATACCAGAATATTTTAATATTGTCTATTCAAGAATCGCTTGTTGGAGGTGCCAAAACCCACACAGATGTTTCAGTTGTCCTAATTTGATCACAGCATTATCTAAGCATGTGCCAACTATGTGTTGTTGAATATATGTTGTTTCCTACACTAGGAGCTTGTACTGCTATCAGTACAAGAAGCATTTTGATCTTCTCCCAAGACTCTGTAGAGAATTCTTCAGCCCTGTAATTGCTTTAGATTAACCCACTTTGGAACAGAATTCCTGAAATGCCGTTTCCGGGCTATAATATATTATAACAGACATAATGCCTCTAGACACAGTTGAAGGCAAAAAATATCCATTGCCTCACAGCAAATTCAAAATAAATCCTTTTTCTAAAATGCTTGTTCCCCCCCTAAAAAAATAAAAACCGAAAATGACAGGAATAGACTTAGACATCCGAAACCCTTAACCACAGTAGTAACCAGCAGTTGTCATGTACTCTGTGTGTCTAGAACCAATGAAATTCAGAACCATGGACAGTGCTTTTTGCTGCCAACTGTTCCAATGCCTCTGTGCAGATGGAGTACCGTTGGATCCCGAGCGGAGAGAAAGATGACAGGCCCGTGTGAGGCTTATATAGACAGACTCCTGTCCTCCGCGGTCCTTTGTCAACACTCTTTAGAATTATACCAAACACTAATTAAATGTTTGAAATGTTAAAGTTAAAAAAGGCCCATATTTTACTGTAAGTGGTGAAAGCCCACCAACACCTAGATAATAAAAAGACACCTGAGCCAATCCTCCTCCTATTTCTGATAAGAAAAACTAATTTATTTAACAAGAAAAAGCCCTAACTACTGCAAATTTACCACCTAACACACCCAAAATGTTTTTATACTAGATTTAAACAAGCAGTATGAGCTGTCTGCCTGATAGGGTGCTGTATCCCTGTGCTCAACAGAGGACCTTACAATTGCTTCCATACTGCTTGCACCTGTTTGGGTAATATTGTAATTAAAGTGGGGACACTGGGAATTTTCCTCAGGGTCTTGGCAAGGTAAACAACTCTCGGGTGTATGTCACAATTTTGTTATTGAGGCTGGGTAGGCATTTAAAAGTATGGATATTTCAAAGGAATAATTATCAAAATGGAAATATTCATCATGGACGATGAATATCTTGCCAAGTTGCCACACTGCTGCTTTACATTTGTATATAGAAACAACATGGTAAGCTTTACATTTCTAAAACAAGAAGGTGCTGGAGGTGTGTGCTTCTTTAACAACTAGCTTTGTAGTTTTTAGTTTCCCCCTTATCACCTTTGAATGTGTGATATTGCATGATGGTTGCTGGAGATACCAGTGACTCACATTAGACATTAGAGCTGATAATTAGCCCTTTTGGGTCCAACAGCTAGCACCTTTTTTCACACTTCACTTAATGAGAATCCTACATTTGAACAAAATGTAATATGAATGGTATGAAACGCTGAGAAGTCTGTGTTACACAGCAATCATGACTATTTGAAAGGCTGTAAATTCATCCTCAATATATATTCACACTATTAAAATGCTTTATTTATCAAAAAGGAACGAGTGTTGTCTCCCTGTGGGCTACTCGTTCATCTTCATTTCTCTCTGCTGTTACCTAAAGCCACGCCAGTGGATTGTTAGAGCAGGAAAAGGGGTAGAGTGAGTCACTGTGAGTCTTAATTAACCTGCTTCTTTGTTAAGCAGGGCCCACACTTTGTGAACTTTAGGCATCCCTTTGAGCCAGGATTAGCCCAATTTAGCCCAATACTTCTTTTCCAACTCAGCAGAGGTGTATTACAGACGAAGCCCGAGGCAAAATTTGCACTTGTTCTACAAGACTGTGACACATTATTCTCTCTTACCTGTGCTCAAGACCAGTGGAACCTAGAAATCATCGAAAATATGCCTATCTGCATTTCAGTGAATATTTTGGAAAGCAAGGAGTGCAACTGACTTATTTTCCCTATCTTTTCCTATCTCGGGTTCCAATCTGCCTTCCAGTATTTTTCAAACAGGCACAACACACAGAAATACACAAACATACACACAGACGCCCCCACACACACAGCTCTTTGTGCACCACATATTTGCCCTGGCTGATTACCTAGAAAAGGAAGGCTTGAAGGAAATTGAGGTAAAAAGCATTGTAGATGCTGGAATAATTCAACCTGCTTGTACTGCATGTTTGGCTTACTGTTTTATAGCATATATGTGTGATTCAATACATTGTGTTGTATGCTGCAATTTTTTGAAAATACTTTTTGTCACCAATACTGCTGCCTTTTCACATCTTAACAACACTATTTCCAAATGTTGGCCCATTGCACTATGCCTCTGGTACTTAAATACAAACTACTGACCTTAGTTCATAATGCAATATTTCTAGTATTCAGTGTATTTTTATAATTGCAACATATTACCTCTGAGAATTGCTGCTAGTACAGTTATATAACTGAATGTCCTAGAAAACACCTACTATTTTCTAGTATATGAATATATACAGTATACACACACACACATTTACCATCAACTAAATCAACTACTGATTCTACATTCCATGGTTGTTGCTTTCATAATGTGCTATTATCTATTTCTTAATGTTGTTTAGCAGAATTTAATCATATTTTAGTTTATCTGAAAATCTGCATTTTATGTTATTTTATGATGAACTAAGTATGCATGCTAGTTTGTATAAATACAGTAACTATGGCTTCACAATTAATGCAAATATTATCAAAATTGCTGCACAGATACAAAT
>NW_023339763.1:18068603-18118429 GCF_004916995.1 Morone saxatilis | reverse complement strand
ACATCATCATGATTTTAATATTTTGTTACCCTAACACCCCAACAGTAACAGTACCAAAATTGATTTTAAAACACCAACCAAAAAGCTTGTTGGGAATACATTATTATTTTTGGCTTAGATAAGCCAATGTTTCTGACATGGAAACCAACTGAAGGGCATGTTTTAAGAGCAGAAGCCAGTAATGAATGTATGATACTTTGATCCAGCCATAGGCTCCATCAAGGCTGGATAAAAACATAGTCATAAAACACGGCAGGAGCAGATTCTCAGGAGGAAGCTTTCCTAGGTTTCAGTAAAAATTAATTGGGAATCTTGCACTTTTGGAGAAAGCACATAATGTGAGGGTACGAAATAATGCACACAGTGGACTTGTTTGTTATAGTGCTTCATACATCTCAATCCCCCCCCCCAATCCATGGTAAACAGTGTAAACATAGCTTGGCCAGAACATACTGTCACTGTTCGGGTAACTGACACAGGAAGTTGGACACCAACATACAGCAGGCTGGTTAAATGGCAATTTACTAGCCCTCAGCAGCAGAATTGGCAGATAGGCAGGATATCAGCAACTCGAAGTCAGGCATACAGGTAACAGGCAAATAGGAATAGAGATTTCAGACAGGTAACAAGAGAAATGGTTGGACTGAAAGGTAACGTTCCCTGGCAGTGAGCAGCCCTCTACAAATACTGGGACTAATTGCTGATGAGCTGCAGCCCGGTAGACAGGTGATAGGGTCAGGCGGTCTACAGTGGAGGGAAACCGTGGTTAGGGGAGGATTGACAGAAAAAGGAAAATTCCTGAATATACTGAGACAAGAGAGAGACAGTCTGGGGCTGTGTCTGCGTGTGAACCTGAAAGAGGGGGAGATGATGCAGAAAGCACAGTAACTCTTTCTGGATGTAATGCTGTGTGTGTGTATGTGTAGCTGAGCTGCAGTCAGCATTCAAAATAAGATATATGCAATAGTGTGAGAGTGAGTGAGAATTGGACTGCATCAGAGATACCTACTGAAAAAGAAAAATATTTATGTTTATTCAGTAGATAGTGAAGGACTCAGTTACAGGTCAAATATTATAATAATACCACAAAGGAATGGATAATAAAAGGTTTACGTCAATTGTCCGTACAACAATAAGCATAGTGCTTACAGTGTTTCAACCCAAGTTGAAACAGGGTTGTTTGTGCATCTTCTAGTAATATGCAGCTGAATCAGGTGCTTCTCCTTCGATTGAGGATAGACAACTTCCAAGGGGGGGAAAAAAGGGACTGGAGCAAATGGATTTGCAGCCTTTCATTGTGCAAACAGACTAATTATCACATCAGAAACAAAAGAACACCAACCCGTGTTCAACCAATTATCCAATGACAATTAAACAATTGTTCCAGGTTGATTATATATGTGTTTGCCTCATGTCTTTGTCCATTTTGACTCTGAGGAAGTCACAGTAGTGTTGAAACATGGGTCTGTTTGCACAAATACTAAATATCATGCATTGCACTGTTGGGTTACATGAGTTTTCTGGATTGTTTGAGGTGCTCCCATCCAGAGCCTTTTGATTATTTTCTGCTGAAGCATTGGCTTTAAATACAGTGTGCTTCTAATTTCATTTTGTTTAGGATGGCTGAACACGAAGACTGAACTGGCAACTTCCCCTTGGGACAATAATTAAGTTAAAGCATAATTAAATATTCTTCACACATCTGAAAATGATTTGGGCTATTCTGAACATAGAACATATTCACAGAAAATTCATAGATTAATTCAATTTAAAAACTTATATATAAAAACATAAAAATATAATAGGCAACTGCTTTCTACTTTCTCTCTATTGATGTTGGCCGTCATGGCAAGTAACTGCTACAGACTGCAAGCCTGTCAAACTTTCTTGAATCATCCATTGCTCATTAGCCAAGTTGGTAATCCACACCCAGCAATTTACAGGAACCTACAATAACATGTATTTAGGCTGTCAAATACACTTTCAGATTCAGTTTCTTCAGTTCCACCTTAAAATCGAAGGGTTTGTCCCTGACCTGCCTGTTGGAATTGCTGCCATAGCTCCGGCTGCCAAACGTATGCGACTCCATTATAAACAGGCAGTCATCTCTTTAGACATTTAGCTCATTGACAGAAATAGCTAACCCAGACAACAACACCAGAAGCACTATGAACAAATCTCATCTAAACCCTAGATGTATTCATTTTTTGCAAACACTACGACCTTTTAACACTAAGTGTGAGAAGACACTGAAATAGGGTGTCTTTGGGTTGCGGAAGTCTGGGAAAGACCAGGTGTGTACAAAATCAAATTATTCTTTGATTCTGCTTAACATGCACACAAGACAACACAACAACATACAAGGGACCAATGATAAACTAATGACCAAATTCGAACTAATAAAATTTACTTACAACCACAACAAACTGAGCTGACTTGTATATTAAGTCGTTTTTTACTGGTCTAGTAATTTCACTGCATAAGTCTAGCAGGCTAGTGCCTAAAATCCTAAAAACTCCACCCCTTCATATCTTCTTAGTGTATCTGCTCATTGCTATTAAAAACTGCGCTAGGCAGGTGGAGATTGAGGCCAAAAATATTCACATAACATCCCCAGACATCCTTTGAAGTATCTTGCTGGGGTAGAGAGGGTGTGTGTTACCTTGAGTTACAGTAGACGGAGACGGATGTCAGCTGTGCGATCTGGCTCTGCACTGTATAAAAGATGGCACAGCTCAATAATCAAGGCTTATGCGGAAACGCTGGGTGTACAGACTGCCTGCTATACTCAGCACATTTACAATTTCTTGGCATCCTCCACGCAGCCTTCTGATGCGGTATTGTTTCATGTTGACTTGAAGACTGGGCTAAATATCAGGATACATCATAACTATTCACAGGCCAATCAACTGTCGAAACTTGAGGGACAGTTTCTTTAAACCCTTGTGAACTAACAAGTCAAATCCTATTTGATGCATGTGATGCTCATTAGCATGCAGGTTAAAGAGTAAAAATTGACTTAACTCAAAGTCAGAATCTATGGATCATGATTAGAAGTTGGACATGCCTGGGTTTACACATTCAACACCTTGGTGCTTAAGTTGTAAGTTGGAGAAAAATGTATTTAATTGATGCATAAATAACAAACAAATTAAAATTACAGTAGTAATAACATTATCAGTGATTGACAAAATGTTTGGCACTCGAAATGATGAATGTCTATATATAAGTGCTGTATATAGTTTTAATTATTTAATGAAGTAATTTACATATACAGTAACACACTCCATGTCTCCATTTTCTCTCTACTGTCTACAGTTTATAGTACACAGTCAATCTCCCATGTATTGTCAGGTCTTTCTATATTGCTGCTGTATATCTTGTTTTATTTTATTAAAAAAGTATAATATATTTGAACAGCAGTAACTAAAATAAAGTTTTTCATGAGAAAAAAGTTGGAAATGAGAAATAATTTGACTGATTGAACACTTTTGTTAGCAGGTAATATTTAGAAATTTCCCACTACTCTAGGTTAACAGAGGAGGTATTGATCGAGAATGCCCCCGACGAAGAAGCCTCTAACTAGAGGGATGATCAAAATAGTGAGGGCAAGAGAGACAGCAGAGAGGCAAATGACTTCAATTAGCAGGCCTGGCCTAATGAGAGAACCATTCTGTGAACTAGGACATAAGGATTGATTTCATTTGCACCGCACTCTTAGAATGAATGTTTCAGCCCTCTGAGATTGGTTGGTGTGGTAGGACTGACAGCTGTAGATAATGGGCTAGGACCACGTGCAGGAGGGAGTCATAAACATTTCAGTATGTAGAATATAATTAACATACTTGTCTGTTGCTAGATAGAGAGCCTGGAAAAAGCTAAAATCTGTAACTTTCCACATATTGTTCTCCGCAGTGGCAAGAGGTGATTTTCTGTCTTTTTTTAGCAATGTGTGATACCACTGGGCACTGGTTGTGGATGAAAATACGAACATAGTATGAAAGTTGTTACTTCCAGTTTGCCTGTTGTTTTGAACAGATTTTATTGCCATTGTGTGCCAGGACTGGTGCAACACTGGTGCAAGGTGATTAACATTTCATCAGCAGGGTACAGAGTGTGTCTCCAACCAAGGTAGGGTTGGGGTTTGATAGCATTTTATTGAATCCAAATCCACTTCTCAAAACCGAATCCTTCCCAATCCCTGATCGAATCTCATTAAGTTCAGCTTTTTAATTAAGTAAAGGATTCCGTTTTGATCACCTGTTGTTGGCGAGAAGCCAGAAATACTAGTTTGTAGTGGTAGCTCCTAAATGAATTAACATTAACATTAATTAGGCTAGCCTAATTAATTTTCATGACCTGTAGCTTAAACCTGAAAAAGTGATGATGAGCAGCAGAAGATATGAAATGTTGATTGTTTTTTGATATTGATTGTTCTGTCACACTGAAATACCAGCAGTAACATACTGACTTTTACGCCAGATTTTTTACTAACTACTTGATTCAAATAATAGAGGTCCTGATTCAGAACTTTGAGGTTAATGAGCTCAAAAAATTGATATGTTGGATACTTTTTCATGCATGTCAGCTTTAGTGTAGTAATTATGCATAAATAAAATGCTTTAATAATGTAACAATGTATTGATTTAAGGGCAATAGGGGCCGTGACAAAGGTTTCCCTGATGAATGGCAATTGTAACTGAACTATCTGTGCAGCTAGCCCTGACTGCCAACTATGAACCCTCTTGATGTCATCAAAATGCCCAGCAATGCTGACTTGCTCTTTGATGTAGAGGGAAAATAATTAAAGTGAAGCTAGTGATCTATATACGTATTAAAAAGTGATGGTCTCTCCCTATCGATCAAGTCTGATGAAATGTCTGATGAAAAGCCAGTCGTTCACAATGATCCGCTCTCATTTTTCCCTCAGGCTCATATGCTTTCTGCAAGTGGCGAATGGTCAGATTCTGTCTTTTATGTAAAAAAAATAAAATAAAATGAGTAACTCCTTTAGGTAAAGCTGTGTGGAGGCTCAGCTCCCTGATGGCATTGCCTTTAGCTGAGATATTATATCACCACACATCCCAGCCTCCTTACCTTCTGCCAGGCAGATTAGTGCTTTTATCAATAAGCAGCTTAGCACCAAAGTGTCCCTCAATAATATGCCATGGTATTTTTTTCTCTTTTTTTCTTTAACTCCTGGGCTTCTCTTTTCATGTCTTTTGCTCTTACACATTCTCATAACCTCACATTTCCCTGTTTTCAGCCCCCAGAATTCTCCACTTTCTTTAACTATGAGTATTAACCTTTGACTTAGTAAACAGCCATACATTATGTATTCTTCTCTTCAGGTCACATTAGGAACCTAGACAGTGCCCAGGAGGTCCAGAGAGCAGCATCCCCATCAGACATACTACCCCATTAGAAGCCTGCAGTGCACCATAAAACCCATTAAAGTCCATTAGGGAAGTGCTCTGGCCCAGAGACACCTTTAAGGCCAGTCAGCCACAAAGGTGCACAGTTACACATGGTGTAAAACTTATTTGATTTGTCTTTGAAACACCGTGTTTTCCTTAGGATATTTATCCAGAGCCATGTGTCATATATTGTTACACAAAAACATTGGGTTATGTGTCAATCCTTTTTGCCACATGGTGGAATATTAATATAGAATATAGTATAGTCAGTAAGTCAAATTTAGTTAGTTAGTTAGGCATTATTTTTCTACTCAACATAAATATAAATTAGCATAAGCATTAATAGGCTAAAACCAATCCCAGCTGAGATTTCACTAAGTCCTTTGTAACTACCTGAACACACACTCCAGCAAATGGCAGCTCTTTCACCCTCCTTCGATTGGGAACAATTGCGTACAGCTGAGAGGTTTCAGCATACTGCCTCTCATGTGAACAGAGCGCTGCTTATTACGTTTGATGAGCCTGACCCAAATCTTCCAGTGGCAGACACATTTTTCATAGCGAGTTTGAAATTCTAAATCCTAGATCATGTCAAAGGTGAATCCCTGACTTGGTCATAAATTGCTCTTTCTGGTCCATTTCTGTGGCAAAAAAACAAAAAAATCAAAAACAGGACTGTTACATCCCACCATTAGCTAACATTGGTATTTTGGGAGGTTTTTATGACATTTAATACACATCGTCAGCAGCTACAAATGTATACACAACCTCATACTCCTGTCAAACAAAAGTTTGCCACACACAGTTTTGGAGCACTGCCTAATGAATGGTTTTTAATTAGCTTTGGGGAAACATTTCTCTTAGTGACAAACTGTTGTGGGGTTATGATTAATTTCATGTGTTCCATTCTTTCTTTTTTTGGCATAGTTAACAGCAGAAAGTGAGGAAGTCATGGATTCATTTTTATTCCTACAGCCTCCCTCAAAGTCCTTTTTTTGTTCTAGTTTTGTTGTATTGCTGTAATTTAATTATTTAAAATAAGATGTTGATGGATGAACACATGAAAATGAAATACATTTTATTTATGTACTTTACACACATTATACAAGACTATATAACTGATTATTGTACGGTAGATGGTACATGTAATGTTGCTTTAGTTTCCCATTGCATGACTGCAGCCCAGAATAGAGTTCTATATTTATACTGGAGGATTATGCTCTAAATGCTGGAGGGACTAATACATTTTACAAACTGTTAAGTTTGCTCCTAAATGGTTACATGGCAAAACATCCATTCATAATCGTTTATTAGTACAACATATTATATTCTGGCATTTATATGAACATTATTATTTCCAATGTTAACTGAGATGAACTTCCTAAGAGGGAAAACCACTTGAAACACTTGGCCTAAAGTGTTCCACAGTGCAAATTTCTCTTTTCACATTACAAGTGGTATTGCTCTTCAGTCCTCTTTTGCTGTCTTCTGATCACGTTCTCCTTTTCACACCCATAATGTGTCTTCCAGTGTCATTTGCAGACAGATATTAAAACTGGGCAGCTTATTCATTTAAAAAAGTATTTCACTTAAAAGAAAGATGATAAATCTTCAATATTGCATTTTTAGCACGTGCAAAGGCCTTTTACAGCATGTATCTTGTAACTTGTAATACATACTTAATTGGCCAAGAGTTTACTGAAGAGTTAGTGAGGGAAAGATTGAAAATGATGTGGTCTTAGCCGAAGTGTGCTTGACGTGGCAATCAAAGTAAAAAGTTTGAACAATGCAGATTGGTTTTATGAAACAGGTGTTGGCAGGTTTGACTTTATACCAACATTTAATCCAAAAAGATGGGTGGTTAGTGTTATCAATAAGATTTTGAAATGCATTGTAAGCCAGTGAAAGCCAAATGAATGGGGCTAAGACTACAGTAATGTGGCCATTCATTTTACATTTCTGATTAGAGACCCCACTGCACGTTTTAACTGAAGCGAGAAAAGACAGAGGAAGAAAAGAAAATTGTCACAAGGAAATAATCTCATTAATGTTGATGTGCTCAACATTGAATGAATCAAAAGGTTACATCAATATTTCTTAAAAAGGTTTTACATTATTATTGGAACAGCCATGATTTTCATTAACATTTGTGGCATTTAATAACCATTATGGTTATGTCAAGTTTTCATTAAACTGGAGAACATTTTGACATATCCAACACTCATGACAACTACTAGGCAATTAGACTTAATTTTACATTGAGATACAATTGTAAGTAGTTCCAATCTTCTTGAGTAAATTGTTATCACTTTTGAACTTGTAAGAACTGCCAGAGCAGCTTCTGTGAACATGCTAACAGGCTACAGCTTGTCACCTGTAAAAAAAACCTTAAAGGAATACGTAGATATTTTAGGATGTTTTTATTAGCTGTTTTCCCAAGAGTTAGATGAGAACATCAGTGTCACCTCTGTGCTTTCATAGCAGAGGAAGCTCTATGATGTGTTAGTGTAGCTCAGCACTGTGATTGGAAGCAGGGGGAGCAGCCCATAGCTCCAAAGGCTGTCTTGTTTACACATTGTGTGTGTGTGTGTATTTAACACATGTAGAAATAGAAAAGTGTGGTTTTAGGAGCAGTTAATGCTGGAACACTATGGAACTATTTCTTCCCCGACAACAGCTGGCTCTGGTTATTATATAAACCATTTCAGACTTCCTGTCAAAAAAAGTAAAACTTCCATTTCCAGCAGTTTTATAACTATTTAAAACCTAGCTGAGTGTTATATGTAATGGTGACTAGCTTGCTAACTACAAGATACAACATAGAAATGTCATGTCAATGTAATTTCTTGCACTTATAACAGGGGCTACCTTTTTCCTTTGTCGAACTCTACATGTGTTAGTGATTATGTAGATACATGATGATTAGTAAGTGTTTGAATTCTCAATTGATGCTCAATTAATGCTAGCTATTGAGTAAACTACCTAGTGTCTATCATATAGGCAGTTGTTAATGAGTGAACCAGGAACCACTATCGCAATATTGATCACACATAGATTAATTATATTGATTTCCTAATCGAACTCTCCATTACCAAGCAAATGTCAGATGTCAAGATGTTGCGTATTTCTTTATATATTTAATATGTTCACATAGACATGAACATTTTAGACATGAATTGTTGCAAATGTTGTTTGGGTAAAAAAAAAATAGATAAAGAGAGATGAATGAATCATCCCTCACACAGAAGATATGGAAAGTAACGAATAAAGACAGACAATATGCAGCAGTAAGAAAGTAACAAAAAGTCAAGCTGTTGTAAGGCAGAGAGGGCTGAATAGAAACACTCATGACCATTCTTATCATTTGGAAACCGAAGTGCTTGTCACATAACTGCATGAACAGCAGAAACATCTCACAGTTAGGTGCAGTAATTGCAGACTTACCTACAAACCACAGACAATTCAGGTTAATTACACCTGGTGAAGGATGCGTAGACACATTACCCACCGAGGACTGAACATGCAATATGATTGCCAACTACACCATGCTTCATTAGCCAAAGAAAGTGTTTTTTAACCTCCAACTGAGAGATTTTTACTGAGGAAGCACCACCACAGTACTCATTACAGGGCTCAGGTTGGGGTAGACACTCAGCCAATAAAAGTTTGTCGAATTCTGCCTGTGATGCATCCAGGAGTGCTATATCAGCATGTTGCCTCTGCTTCATTGCAGGAGGTACATATAGAGAAGAAAGAGGGGCCGTGGTCAAACTGAGCTATCAGCAGCTGTTCTGTATTTGTATGATTATTCAGTCTAAATCAAACATTCATCTTCTATTTAGAATGTGAGGTTTGTTAAAGACTACAACTGCATGTATATTCCATAGTACTGATTAATTTAGCTTCTAAAAGAAATGCTAATGACTCAGATGCGCCTTTGGATAGATGATTTCACTCCAGGCTATAGGTTGCTACTGTTACTGGGACATGCATTCGATTAAGCTCAGTGAGCATGTCCATGCAGGCAGACAAAAATTGTGTGTGTACAGAGTGCACTGTAGCATGGGTTGCATCCTCATCTCCAGCGATTGGAGAGAGGGCAGGTGTTGGCAGAGGTTGGAGGATAGATGGTGATGGGTGGTTGGCTTAAGAACGGGGAGGATTGGGGGCTGGGTTGTGGGCCAGATCTTGTCCTTGCAGTTATGAAGGAGAAACAAACTGATCTGACAGTGACAAATGAACCATCTCCTCTTCCCCAACTGCCAGTTTTATTCCTCTCAAACTCCTTTCCCACCCTCAGCCTCTTCCCTACACCCCCACCATTTTCTTTTTGAGCGCCCTCAACCCCTATCTTCTTCATTTTCACCTACCGAGCTCTTTTTCAGCCTCATTTTCCCCTGTCCTACATTTTTTACTTTACTTTTGTTCTTTCTTTCTCCCTGTGATGCTCTTTCACTTCTCTGCCTCCCACTATTACCTTCCCCAGTTCTCTTGTTTGCTCTGTTGCCTGAAAAGTATTGGAAGTTTTTGCATCTGAAGAGGTCCTGCTGCATTCTATTATATAGTAATTTCAGTGGATTATTTAGTCAATTTAATAGATAGACCGATTCAAGCGCACAATAATTACTTCCTTGCTTCTGTTTCATGTCACCGATGTGACTAACATGGCATTTAAATACAATAAATTGCCTTGCATGTATCAAAATTTTATTGCTTTTGAGTGGAATTGTCATAGCTGGGTGCTATTAAGCAGGAGACACTGAAGTAGCACGAAGGATGAAGGCATAGCTTAGCAGTGATTATTGTTGAGGTTTAATGACTGTCTTGCTCCTGTAATAGACCTTCTGGGGTGTTGAAATGAGATGCCAAGCAGAGAAGACAATTAATTGCTTGGCTTCCTTTTGTCCCCACCCCCGTCCCCCTGTGTATTAGACTGAAACCTGATAAGATAAAGGCTTAGGGCCACCCTAATACCTTAGGAGACTATCTTGCATTTATTGTGGCTGCATTGTTCGAGTTAAGTTACTTTGTGTAAGCATTTGGCATACAGTAGGACACTTCTAAGGCTCTGCAGGTGTACATTTAATTGATAGCGAGCAGAAAATAAGGAAAATGCCTTGGAAAGTGTACTTTGGTGTGGAGCTGTAATAAGTCTGCCTAACTATTTTAGATAGTGACAGGCTGATAGAGCTGGCTGATATTAAATGTAAATATCAGGAAATTGTATGTTTCCACAACTATAATAACTATAATATGGTTGGTTCGTTTGTGTGTCTTTGAGGCTTTTCTCTTCAACAAAAATGTTGTTCTGAATATCGATGTAGGACGTAGCATACAGAGTCATAGCAGGAGGAATGTATCATGCATGCAGGTCCTTCCTCTTTCCTGTTCATATATGGATAATCATACGGTGAGGTTTGGGCCTATCTGTCTACATCTAAAATGCTCAAATGTGATGCTGACATGCATCATTTCCCCAAGTTTTGTAAAAATTCAGTTAGTGGTATCTGCGATATTATGCGTGACGCTTGGAGGTACGAATGAATATTGTAGAGCTGAGCTGATCAGTGTAATTTTAAAAATGCTAAAAACCCAGCGGTGACATGCATAAATCCCTCAAGTTTTGTCAAAAAGCTGATGAGTATCAAAACATCGATTTTCCAGGACTCTGATAAGAAACATTTTAATGAGGTTTCTCTTAAAGGCAAGCTTACACCCAGAACACAGTTGCTCCATAGCTATGACAGTATAATTTTAATGCTGCAGCTCACCTCAAATTCTAGTTAAATATCTGTCTTTGTGTCTCAGCTAAGACACATTTCCCTCATGATTTGTCTCATAGAGAAGCAAGAGCAATTTCATACCAAAGAGTTGAATGTCATGACCATATACACAGTTAAATGGTGGCATAAACATATTCTGTGAAAAAAGCCACTGTGCACACTCTTGTTTATGAGCATTAAAAATGCATTGGTGTTCTAAATCATTATAATGCAAATTCTGAGTCTGTTAAGCAGCAGTACACTGCACACATTAGATGAGTGCAAATCCATCAGGCAGAGCTAAAAAATACTGTGTACCGAATGTAATTGGAATAACAAATAGTAGACTATATTATTCAACATATGGTCAATACCATACAGATTGGAGTCAGAGTGAAAAAAAAAGCAAAATGTGCATGTTTGCCACACCATTTCCTTTGGGCAGGCACAATATACAGTGCCATTAAGAGAACAGCTCACCACGGGTAATGGAAAGTGTGAAGAATAATATAACCTGAATTAAATAAATGCTGTCAATCAGTTAGAAGCAAATATTAATAGCAAACAAGGCAGCTCCTAATGCATTCATACAATGTCAATATTTTGTTTACATAGTTCTATTTGCATTTTTAACTGAAGAAAATCCTGAAAACAACATTGACTTAAAAATCAGATTTCTGTCTCTTCTTCCTTTCTGCTAAGTGTCAGTGCAAACAAAGCACTTTGAGTGAGGACTAAAGCATTGCAGTGTGGAATTTCAGCTCTCAACATAATGACTCTCAGAGGCTGCAGCAGCTCATAGAGGGAAGGATTGTTTCTGGTTTGCAGTCATATGAAATGTCATCTGGAATTTGACAAGATATGAAGAAGCAATCCCCTTTGAGAGCTCCACTGAACTGCACATTTTCTTATATTGTTCTCTTGTTATAGTCAAGCCCTTACGGGTGACCCATGTCATTGTGTGATAAAACTAATTATTTGCCACAAGAATTATTGTGAGCTCTGCTGTCTCGAGGTCAGAATAACTGGCAGCCTTCTTATACTATTAAACTGATTATACTGTGTCACTGGCCAAGAATTTGCACACTGTCGTAACATAGTTGATATTGCCAAGCAGATGCCATGCTTGTTTTTTTTTTTATCAGCTCTAGATTTTCATTGTAAAATATTAAGACAAACTTTTTTCATGTGTTTGTGTAATTCTCCTCTGGCTACAAAGAATTAACAAGATTATAGTAAAAAAGCAATAGGGTAAACTCTTTTTAAACTGTTTCTGAAACGTTAAGATGAAACATTCTTCCTTCCTTTTTACAACACATCGCACATTTATTTATTTACAGTTATCATGGGTTTGCACACATCTGGCTCATGTTTTGGATGTAGTTCTTTTTAGAGCAGTCCCTCAGGCGCTGCAGTGAAAGTGGCCCAAAAACAAAAAACATAAAGTTAAAAAACCTTTGACTTTAGCTACATTCTGCATTTTAGAATCAGTTTGTGAACGCTTTTCAAAAGAAAAAGGATCAGTAGCTTCCACACGTCCATTTCTATATCTAACTTTATTATCCCCTTTGTTACTGCAGGTTAGCTACAGTAGCTCAATCTAATTAGAGTTAGCTAGCAAGCAGAATGGTGAAACGTTTCTTTTTCCCCTTTGAAGTCTTGCTCACAGTCATGCTTTACATTTGAGCATGAAAAGTGCCCTGATCACAGTGCCCTGATCAGATCATAGCATTACTTGCTATTTCTTTGATGAATCTATCTGTAGCATTCTCGTAGTTCATAGACCAAAGATCTATCTATCTTCCAGTGTTCTTTTCTTTGTTTTGTGTTGTTGTTTTTTGAGTATAATTTATAATTCATGCATTCACAAACTATCCTGGCTCTGCCTGAAAAAAACCCTGCACTTATACAGCAGCACATCGGTGATGAGACAGGCCAGCCAAGGTTCGAATGTTGGGTTCCAGCTGTTGAGAGGTTCGGCGGCACAGCTGGAGTGGGTTTTTATCTAAGGCTTCTTTTGCCCAGCACATTGATATTTCCATGGTTGCACAGTTTGAGCTCCAGGGCATCCTACAGTAGGACTAATTGTCCAGCTTCCACTTCAGTTCAAACAATATGCACCCACTGCAGCTGCAGTCACTGTTGCGTACTAAAAGATACATTTATGAATATTTCTATTATAACTCGATATACATTGTAAAACTGAGATTCTCCTCACATTAAAGACTATGTATGTATTGTCTATGTGTGTATGTCTGAGCACGCGTATGTGTGTCTATCAAGTGGTTAGCACGGTAAGCATACTGATACTATTTTTAACTTCAGAACTCCAGCAATGTAAGCCTATTCATAATCTAAGGCACCCCACATTCCCAAAATTCAATTTAAATGGAGTCTCACCAGGAGAATGAAATTTTACCACAAAACAGCTTGCTTCAGCAGCACTTTTCTGCTTTTTTTTTTGCTTTAAGCATTCATGAGGTGAATTGAACTGAAACGTTGACCACATTTTTAGTTTAAAACCTACTATAGTGTGAAAAAAATATACACCACAATCAAGGATCAATTTGTTATCACACTGCGTTCAGTGTAGTCCACCGTTAAATTGTATTTGACACACTTTGTTGACAATACTTTTAGCACAGACATATTTTGCTGTGTTATGTATAATACAGTATCTGTTAGCATAAAGAGAGCATAGTATTTTGCTATTAAAAAGTTGTCTTTTGTTTCCCATCTGCTGCAGTGTATTTATGGTACTGGCCCACCCCAAATACAGCCTCTCAGGCAGAGTTTACTTTCTGTTTTGCATACCATACACTTACACAATGGGAGTCCCTTACCATTAAAGTACCCTACTTGAATATGCACAATCCGTTAACCTTGACAGACCAAATATATACCTATATTTTCTTAATTGACTAATGTCCAATAAAGGATGGTTAACTAAAAAAGGGCTCTGACTTTCTCAGAGACATTCCAGAGGCATTGCACTGGGGCAAGACCAAGCTACAATTTAATTAACTAAACCATTAATCAAAAGGAAAAGAAACGTGCATTAGCCTTAAAATGCTGTTTCCCCTTCTTGTAGGTGTCACATCAGCATTCGGCAGCTAAGATAGGGTAATATGGCCTCTTGACATGACGGCGAAATTTGCCAATTAACTTTTATATGTACAAGCAGGAGCAGAGCAAGTGAACAAGGCATCATGTAGTAGATGATGTTTTCATGGATCTCAATTATGATAATATTAATAATGAATTATTATTATGATGTAGCTTATTTTAACTTAAAAGGAAACCATGGGGGCTACGTTTGTGAGTCAAAATGCAGAAAATATTGTATAGTCAAGAATACAGTGTGCAGAGGGTATATTTGCAGCTATGGGCATCTAGCACTCATGTGAACATGGAAGTGGGGTTGGATTACAGTGAATCATTTTCAATACATAATAGGTGTGTTTGTTAGGGATTGTAACAACGTTGGCTGACCACATGGGCTCCTTTGTCCACTTTAAAAGCAGTGTTCTCCTACCATGGCATACTGACAGTTGGTAATGGAGTGTAGAGTCAGAAGCACCTTCACCTATTGTTCTTTTACAAAACTTGCAGAGTTCCAAGGGCACATGTATAGCAGTCAGAATAGGCTGCCAAGGGCAGATGATGTGTCTTTTTAAGTGGTTCAGGAATTCACATTTCTGGACATATTGAAAGCTGGCAGTTACCTTTTTTTTTCCGTCACTTATATGTGGGTGACAGTAGCTCAGGTGGTAGAGCAGGTCAACACCTTGCATGGCAGCTCCAGCACCATCGCATGAATGCTTAATGTTTGTGGGTGAATGTAATGTAGCGCAAAACTCTGTAAGCCATTCTCTAGAAAAAGCGCTACATATATAAATACAGCCTATGAACTGTATTTAATTTGATGTTAAAATTCTAAAGAGTGAGGTGTCTTTCAAGTTTTGCTTTTGCTTTTGTTAAAATGCAACCTTAATAATTACTTACATAATCAAATTTGGCATTGTGTAAATGAGGTCAAAAACTAGCAACAAAATATGGATGGCCATTGACACTTCCCTACTGTGCCTCTCTTCCTATCGCCTGAAAATGAGCAGAGAGATTCTCCACAAGGAGAAAAAGCAAAACGTGCATGTAAGACAGCAACCCATGTCCTTGCTTCACCAATTACAGTTGTGTAACCATTCATGCTGACTGCGCTCAGACTGAACAGTAGTTATACTGAAGGCTTGAAGGTATCACCAGTCATCAGGTGTTGAGTTATAGTACCCCACCAGGGGCCGTTTCAGCACTTTGATGATTACAAAAAGTTATTGAAAGGTTCCACTACCTCTAGGAGAACACACAAGCAGGTATTGCCGTTCTCCCCATACGGCTTGTTGAAGCCAGAAATGCTTACCTAGGATTTCGTTTTGCGCTAGTGGTGAATAAAAAAAACAGATTCATGATTACTTGATTTGCTCGTATGATATACTCTATATCACAGTATACACACTCACCACAATATATTTGTTATCTGACGGAAGCTCCTTATGTGGTCTCTCAGTTGTGTGCTTCCTTTGACTATTTCCACCTTGTTAACTGGGTAGCAGACAGCCTGCAGAGATGGATAAGCTCAAATACAATATATCAGAAACCTAAACATTCCGGGGTCTGTTTGAGAAAGCCCCAGTCCAAGAATATGTTTGGAAGAGTCTATGCATTTAATACTGTTTCTGTATGTGCTTGATAAGCATATGTCTTAAATCAATGTGCTGTGAGTGTGTGATAAGCCTTACATTTGACTATAGCCCTGCATAAAGCCTGTGCCTTTGAACTTGTGCTCAAAGTGCATTTAACACTGTTTTTGATCGTAACTCTGTGTACATTTCTTGAGGTTTATGGATTATTGTTAGTTGCAGAGTATCGATTGTCTCATATCATGTCTTTGCTTTGTACTGAGGAGGGGCATGATGCTCCCTTTGGCATAGTATTGTGTCTGACCAAAGTTTATAATGCAAAGCATTTCTTTAAAGCAGGGAAATACTGTACTTATATGACACCTGTGATGCCTCAGTGATGAGACATCTTTAATTGAGGAAAGTTTCCTCAAGTAAATCATGCTCAGCATTGTAAACTGTATGTTTTATTCCCTCAAGGGAAAAGCAAGGGTTATAATAATAACTGTTCCTTTTTTTAATCCTTCATGTATTTATAGCTGGTTAAGCCAAAGTGTCGACTTTTCACAGGTGTACAAGATGTCTGGTTGTGATAATGGAGTCTGGATCAAATCTATCTGATAAAAGCACAGAGATAGTTGGGGCTCAGGGTGTTTTAATACTGTCAGGGTATGTATTTGATTATAACCATTTGCAATTAGCTTGATTCTGTGAATTTGTGCATATATTTCTCCAGCTGGGAGGTTGTTTGTGTCTTTTAGCTTGTCTGCCTCACTGTCGGAAACAGTCATTGACTCAGAAACAATTACCCTTATGACTTAATATAATTCAATTAATTTCCTTCATTTCACAAGTAATAATGCATAACAGAGTTCGTTTTCTTCCTTCCAACGAACGACATAAGGCTTTCACAAGAGAATACCATTGCCTTTGGCTTCAATTTTTCTGCTTTCTTGGAGACACAGTTCCATGAAAGTCCTTTAATCTCCTCGACTCATTTGAGATGATTTATGAGTTTGTGTTGAGACCTTACTTTGTTTATCACAATGTCCAGTGAAGAGCGGGATGACAAAATAAGCACAATCTGTGCGTGTTTGTCTTTTTCTTGCATCTACCACTTTAAAGTGTTTTTTTCTCCTGCCAGTCACAATAGCAAAGATTGGATATGCTGGGAAAGAGCATGCGCCTCACACATTCAGTTTATGTTTGACATGTATTTAATAATATGCCACAACCCCGACATAGACAAGCTGACACCTCTAATCTACATCGTGATGACATTTGCGGTTATGTCAAGAATTCCATACCACCCGAATATTGGTATATAAATTGTCTATGAAATGTGAGTCAGGGCTTTCTGACAGTATTTGATGTCATGCAAAAACCTTTTCCTGAAATCAGCCTTTTCTTATTATCACAATGGTCCTTTGGTATGTTATTTTCTCCAGGATAAGGTCAGAGGTTAGGTGATGCCAGTATGATTCCCCCCAGGTTTTACAGTTTTGGTATTAAGTGTTTCCTTTTTGTAAAGGATTCTGGTCTCAATTGTTCCTCTGCCTTAAGCATTCCAGGACTAATTCCAGTACTTCCTTGGGTTTGGCTTTTTCTCTGATAATTAAGGGTTTCTATAATGTTTTCAGCAATTGGGTCAAAGCTTACTGCACCCAGAGCTTCAGGAAATGAAAGGATCTTACTGAAACACATGGATAAAGACAGAATTACCCAAAAGGTGATCTCCCTTTCCCTTTTCCTTTTGGCTATAGGACAGTATGTTGCAGCAACACATTAAACATGTTTGACATTTTGAAACCCAGTCAGGCTCATGCGTACGTGATGCTCATTTCAGAGTGGCAGCAGGGCCGTGTCCAGACTTTTTTGACTGGGGTGGCAAAAGTGGGTCATGAAGTGTGTCTCAGCTTTCCAGTCATTCTCTATTCATGCAATTCCAATACCATTTAGGACCCCAGTATGCAAAAGTATTAAAATACAATAGTGAAAATAACACATTTATACCACATAAAAAATTTTTTTTTTCAATCAGGTGTCTTGAGGTCAGAGGTCAAAGGATCCTGTTGAAAATGGTCATGCCAGGTTTCCCATTGCCAATGGATACATTAAGTTTGCCAGTTTCATATGATACTGTTATTTTCACTCTAGTTTTAAAATGGAGCTTGTTACAGCCCCTGATAAACGGGCAGATGAGGTTAGGATAATGGGATGGCATTTGAGGTGGCCAATCAGATTTCAGGGGGGCCAGTGCCACCCAAGCCCCCTACCCCATCTGGACATGCCCCTGAGTGGCAGTATGCTGCTGCTACAATGTTTCTTATAAACTTTGATCATATGCAGTTATAATTGGAGTATATTTGTTTTTGAAAATTATTTGCTAATACATTTATGTTCATGTGGTAAGTATACAGTATGATTACTGTATGGATCTACTAGGAAACAATGTTGTTGTGGGTAATAAAAGCACATAATGTATAATACAATATGTAGAGCCAGTGCACTGGTGCTGGAAATAAAGGCTTGTTAGCTGCCAGCTTGTTAGCTTGAGTGATATTTTACCAATAAGGTTTGCAATTACCAAGCTTGCTTGGTACATGTTAGTTGACACTAGCATTTAAGTTGTAAACAAACATGTCAAACTAAGTATAGACCTATGGTTAGCCATCAAACACCATCAGCTGAAAGCAATGACAGTGTTTTGTGTGTGTGTCATTAGGACTAACGAGCAAATGTCACAACTCATACGTTTCTTTTTCTGTCTGACTGTGACTCACTTTGGAAGTGTGGAGGTAGCATCTCTTTCCTGGATGCCACTGCTTCTGAGCATCTGCTGTATTAACACTTTTCGTCGGGACAAAGGGATATGATCTAATTAACCTTTTAGTACCAATTAATTGTAAATTTGCATTATTGAGCAAATCTATTTAAGTGCTTATACATTTTCATTCCTGAAAACAGTTTTGTTAAGGGCACACAGTACACATAGGCTATATTTCATGTGTGCCAGGAAAGACATTTTAGTTTATAATGTGACGATTTTCTACTGTCAAATCCATTTTTGATGATATCTTAGAGTGGTGTATTCAACATTTTGAGCATATTGGAATATTCAGACATATCAGCAGCAGAGTTGTCCTGAATGGCACTGTAAGTAATAGGCAACTTGTTTTACGCAAGAAGAAATGTATGGTATTGAAGGGTTTCTGTGGATAATTTATCTCAACAAAGGCTTTATATTAGGTACGGGAGGACACTCATTTTATGAATAACTAAGAGCAGTGACATGCAAGTATTAGTAATGGTTTATAATAGATAACTTTGTACAAATTCTATTAAGAACTATATAATATAACCCATAAACATAACCCATATACACATTTAAACTGTTGTATGGCCATGGCAATCCATTGACCATAGAACTAGAATGACTCGGCTACCATTGAGTTCTTTATTACAGGGGTAATCTGGACTCCAGCAGATCCTTTATATTATTATATCATACACTATTATACATGCCATATATCTTCCCCCCTTTGTATATTAGTTTTACGGCTTGTCTTTCATTTCCTTGAACTCTTTTTCAATCAATGGACAGATTCTACTATGTACCACATCTCTTTTATCATCGGATTTAAGACGAGAAGGAACATGGCTAATTTGTTCTCAAGTATGAAATAAAGCAATGTATTTGTAAGCATGGATGTCTTGTGCGAGAGAAGTGAATGGTATCTCAACAGCATACACCACACTGTACTGTGTGTGTCTGCACATATGCAATAAATGTAAATGCGCAACTATTACAGTTCATGTATAGAACACAGTGAGAGAAGAGCAATGATGTTTGTGTTTATTATTTTATATATGTGTCTGTGGAGGAAAGGCGCAACAATGAGTGGGTTGAGGTGAAGGTGAAGATAATGTCTAGTAGGAGATTGAAGGTAGCTGCTCACCTGGGGATTGGGGCAGGTGCAGAGTGCAGAAGCAGAGGGCAGTGAGAGGTATGTGGGATTGGCGAGTAGGAGGATGTGTGAATGTTACTGTATCGTTTGAAATGGAGGGGGTTGCTAGGATACGAGCGAAGAGATCAGATGCTCTAGGAGAGTACACACAATTTGTCCACTGGATATGGCATCAGAAAAATTAGAGCCAATGATTATTACTTGTTTAAGAGAAAACTACCAAGCGTTAGCAATTTTGTGATCACAAGGCCCAGTGCAAAATCAGCAGTTTACCACTCAAAAACATGTACCGCATATTGTTGAGCCTTGCAAATTTGACCATCCTCACATTTTTCACAAAGAAAAAAAAAAAAAAAGCCGTTCAGCTGTTGACTACAACTTTTAGGCCACAGCACTTGTGGATACAAACCACAGATCTCCAACATAATTGTAAAATCGAAGGCCTGGATGGACGTGTGAATCAAACAAATATGTAGCTTTCTCTTTTTTTGAGGAGGCAGGTCTGACACAGCAGAACACACTGCAACGTGTCAAAAGGAGAAATCACTACACACAACCTTATCAGCTCAGTGTATGCATAATTTAAAGGGGAGATGTTCAGTAATTGGCAAGGTTTAAATATCTTGAGCTATGGTAATTGAATAGTCTCCCCACTAATGGAAATGTGTCAGACATGCTCTTACACCCAACAGACCGCAGACAGTGAGTGACGGAGCACTAGGGCAAGAGAGTGAGACATGGAAAGAAGAAGAAAGGAAATTCTGTCTTATTTACTTGGCCATGGAGAAGAAGAAGATGTCATGATGAAAAAGAGTGGCTAGGTCATGTTGTTTTGCTGCCATAGAGCTGCTTGGAATTATTCCATCTCTTTCTTCTAATATTTATCTTACGATAAACCCACTGTTAGCTCCAGGGCTATCCAAGTCCTGTTGGTTATGTTCTCATCGTAACCCTCGTGGCTATTTAGTTAGGTCTGACTGCAGACTGAGGAAGCTGTTCTTATTCTTTCCAGTGGGAGTTATCTTTCTAAAAGAAAAAAAAAGAACATTTTTGATAATCTGGCATTCATTTTTGCAGCACTACAGTAGTTACAAGTCAGTTCATATCTGAGGCTGTGATTTGGGACATACAACACTGTATAATGTAGTGCTATAACTAACAAACAAACCCAAAAGCTATGACCTAACTGCAGTACGATATTATGCTGATGAGGACACGATGATCATTACTTTATAATGATCATCGTGTCTTCATTAGCATAATATCGTATTTTCTACCTAATATATTTAAGGCTAGAAACAGAATTGAATACGTGTTATATAAGTAACAAAAATATTCATTCTTGTTATCAGACTACCAATATTAGTCTTGTGATTGTTTCACACTGACAGTATCTGCTGCGTCTACCATCCGCCAGCCACAACAATTATATCTAGAAACAAAATTAGTTTGGAAGTAGCATTGGATTTCAGAGCGTTTCTTATCGTGTCTTTGTCTCTGAGCAATATTTCCCATGTATGAATTTATTGAACAAAGTGCGGACCAGTCCATTTCCACCATGACAACATAAGAAAAGAGGCATATAATGTGCTGCTTTGAGGGTTATTAGCTCCAGCTTCCTGCAAGCCAGTAGCTTATCTTGTAATATTAACAGTGCCAGAGAGGTGTATCAGAAAGCTTGAATACTTCATTTCATAACCGAGTGTCAAATCCTAGCATTGTGAAATTATTTTTTCCAGGAAATCATTTTAACAATGTCAGATGTGATAATGTGAAGCAGAGGTGAACAACCTTGATGTGCTGAGAGTTGAGATAGAATCATGATATCTCGCGCTCTTGAGTCAAAAAAGCAAAATTTGACAGTGGCTGTTGAACTATGAGAGCACTGTGGGAGAACAGATTATACCACAAAATGGGATTAGAATGTAAATGATGTGTACAGATCTGCATTTGTTTTCAAAGATCAAAGCCACACTGTGGCACAAAATGGGTTTTTGTGGGTCTGCGAAGAGCTTCACTGCAGTCATTTTGTACAACCCTTAGTAATTGCTAGGTTCAATACTTTTTGTTCTTTATAAATCAAATTAACACATTGATCAGCCAGGAAGCTTTCTAATAACAACACTGACTGGGCCAGTAGAAAATAGTGTCATCTGTCTTTTGAAGTGTGGCCACCGCTTCTTTTATAGTTAATATAAATACCTCTCTTTTAGAAATATTTTGTACTGGTAGATCTCATTAGTTGAGTCCAGCATAACATTCTGTGGATACTTATGTGTGACATATTTACTTGCAAGCAAATGAACTGGCATTGCACAGACCCACTGTAAAAAAAATAGGTTAAAATTCCCTTTATTTGCAGCAGAGATATAATAACAGAAACCCTGTTGTTTTTCTTTCTGAATATCATAAGTTGCCTAAATATGAGCTAAAGATAGGAAGGAATGAATTCAAGCTAGAGGTCTTTGTTGAACAATTTGTCTTTGGTGAGGTGAAATGCAAAATGTCAGCAATCTCTCCTGTCAGACAGCAGGAGTTGCTTCGGAATCAATGTCGTGAGGATGGTTCAAACTATTTCTGTTGTGATTGACTGGCATGTCAGCAGCTGAGCAACCATCAACAGCTGCAGAAATAACCCCACATGGGGTTATAGCTGTTTGTTTTATGGTTTGATTTTTGTGGGTCAGGATGCAGAAGGAACATTACATAGAAAGGAATATTTAACAATCTGCCAAAACTGAATATCTGGGGACACATACTGTTGAAACCAGGACATATTCATCTATTTCAAAGATTCCTCTGGACACCTACTATGTCACTGAAACTGGAGACACACGCTACATCTCAAGTTATCTGTCTAACAGTTCCAAATGTGATAGGATGTGGCACAATTTTCGTCATTTAAGCCGAAACAAAAGTGGGCATTCCCCATTTGGTCACCAGGACAATGCAGTTTAGTCTGTGAGCAAGAAAATGCCCAGATCCTGCAATAGCCAGCTTAGTTGAATTTTTAGACTGCCAGATATATTGTTTCATTCACTTTTTGAACCATTGATTCCATCCCTCTGCACTGATCCTCTGCTTTGGTCCTCTATGCAAGTAATAAAACCCTATATGTGCTTAAAAAACAAGCCAGATTTTGACTGGTGGTCTAAATCATTACCACCACCAACAACAACATAATATATACTACAGTATATCAGAGGGTTGCTCTATCGTAATATTCAGACCATTTGTCAGGCAGTGGACAAATAATTGTGCTTCACACTATTAAACTAAGAAATGGGAAAGTCATTGTAGATAGAGAGCAAGAGAGAGATGGATTTGATGGGGGTTGGGAATAACAGTCTGACACGAAAGAAATTAATCCTCAATATCCACTGCTCCCAATGCACCTCCACAATTGCGGGCTCAGGCTGTCTAGTCCATTCATGAATCACCGGGCCTAGGAGACGTGGAGGAGAAAACCACCAGCTCTCATAAATAAAGCAGGAACCTACTACTGTAGTGCCAATGAGTCATCCAGGTCTGTTCTCATTCAGTTTTGGGAAGGGGAAAGGCATGACAAACCACCTCCAACACTTGTGAAAACCTGCCGTGACTGTATTTACTCTAAAACTTAACCTCCCTGCCACTGCTTCCATCAGCCCAGCAGCAGCGTTAGCCACCAGCACCATGTGAAAACACACTTTAGTTATGAGAGAGATGCCATGAAGATTAGGTAAAGAACACACATTTAATTTCCTCTTATTGATTCAGGGTGGTCATCTGGATTTTGGCTTCAGCGATCGATCTGAGATAGATGACACAAGGTGGTTATCAGGCTAGAGGATTTTTTATTTGAACATATATAGTAGATTTCTGCCCAACTCACCAGAGACGCTTCACATCAAAATGTCACTAAAATGCCACCAGGGAAATAGAGCTATTTTTTTCTCATATGCCTCTAATGTCTGAAAGAAGAAAACACAGCTGAATTCCTGGAGTGGTTGTTCATTATCTCTATCAAATAATACGATTATCAACCCAGGCCTGTTTCGTGATCCACAGTGTTTGAATTTCAACAGCAGTAAATCCATTTCGATTTAAAATGAGGAAAATGTAGCTTTATTGGCTGTATAGCTGAAGCTTTGTATAAGTAGCGGAGGTAACATGTTGTATACTATTGTGTCAGCTTCTGCAATCTATAGCAGCATGATTTAAAAACTAGTTTCTAACACTTAAAATTGAGAAAACTGCAGACAGGCTTTTTACCCAGGGATTGGTCCTCGCCTGAAATTAGTTAATGAAAATTGACTGTGAAATTATATGAAAAATATCTCAGTTTCATGTTAGATTCTCATTTAGAAACGCATGGCGAGTAAGGTTAACTTAAGTACATTGAGACTTCTTTTGATGTTAACTGTAGTTCAGAGCATACAGTGATTTTCCTTGCATTTAATTTGGTGTGGAAGTTAATTGTTTCAAGCATCTTCTACAATAACAAGCATCTTCTGCAATAATCAAGACTCTTAAGACAGTCAGTAGTCAGCAGAACTCTTGCTATAAAGATTTCAGATGGCAAGCCAACAAGACCTCATTATTCCCATGTTTTCAAGACATTAAGCACAACTTCATTGACTTTGCAATGCTTAACTTTCTGTATCTATAAATGTTTATATAACTGCTCTGTGGGCTCAGTGACACGGTGAAACCTCTCAGGAATTCTGGCTCAGTTATTCTGGGAATTTTCTATATTCACAGGGTAAATATGTGTTACTACAGGTTCATACTAAGGACCATTTTATAGCGTAATCAGGGAATTTCCTTTAGAACTGTAAGTACTTTTCTAGTACTTTAGTTCTTATTTGTATTTTCTGTTATAGTTTGTGTTGTTTTTTTTTGTTTTTTTTTTACAGTTGTATGTGTTTTTCATTGCACTTTAGATGCATTCTTTGTCTAGGGACAAGAGTTGCAAATCATAAATGCCACACTGTGTGACATTACTCTTTTCAGTGAATTTTCTATGCTGTGTATCTGTCATATAAAAAAATAAATAAACATGAGATGTCAGCTCATGTATGATGTTTTCCATCCAGTTTAATTATTTAATTCCCCTCTGACAAGCTAATGTGGCTCTTTATGACGTGAACTCATAGAGATGCAGCTGCCAGGAGCCGTGTCCCTGCATATACAGTCTGTTTTATGTACAGTATAGGGAAAGACTTTCAAAGTGTGCCCTGTATTCAGGCCAGATCACTTCATTTTGAAAATGCTTAAAGTTATGGCATCCATTATTTTCAGCTGTTTTGTCAAAATCAGATAAATTAAAATGCATCATGAATGGATAGACAGACAGTTTGGAGCCAATGCACAGTCTTACTGTTAGATTGTGGGGACAATAAAATATTTCCAATCAATGAAACTTCAGGGCTGATAAAACACAAACTCACCCTTAAAATCACTTCCATATCCATTAATTGTATTCATTACAGCTTTGAGAGTGTTTTCTCTCCAAGAAAACAGAACTGTGAATTCATAAACAGCTATACACTTGGAGCCATCTGTAGGGATAAATATCAATAAATATAAAATATTATCTTCTGCCAGATATTATTAAACTGTAGGTTATTTTTCTGTGCAAATACACAGCTAATCATGCAGTTGGTATCTTGTTTGTTTTATTAACTAAAAAGCCCATTGTGACACACTGACCCAGTAAAGGTCAGAAGATTCATATTACCTTAGAAACATCTTTTGAACATAATATAGGTTATTGGTTTCAGCAGTAACAACACGGCTAGAGGAGCAAGACCCATGCTCCTTCTGCCAATGGATTCCTGTAATCTTGCGAAGTTAATTCCTTTCAGGTAGTACTGAAAATGTCTAGCAGATGGTGATCAGTATTGACATTTAAGGTTGTTGTTGAATGTTATGAGGGAACAAATATGGCATGCTGGCTTTTAGGAAGCCTATCGATCTGTGTGACATACAACATATTTCACAACAGACTCTGCGTTCTGGCTTTTTGAAAACACAAGTCTGAGAGGTAAGACCATGTTTTTCATTTAATAGATCAAATAAAAGGTCAAATAACTGAGCAAAATTCTGGGAAATTCAGGAGTCATAGTTGACTTGCTCCCAGTTGTTCCCTCAGCCTCACAAGTTGGTGCTATTATTTAGAGTTATCGAAGTGTTGCCCTGTATCTGTGGTGACAAAGGCTGGTTTGTGACTTTATAGCGTAGAAGCCATGAGCCTTTCAATGTGCTGATGGACAGGGTCAAATACCATGATCTGTATTTATCAGCGGGATGCTGCTCCTGTGCTGTAAATGTGATTTTAAAGCCTCTTTATCCTCTTTTTGAGGATTTGCAGTATAGCAGACCACATGTGAGTCTCTCTGCACTTAAGCTACACTATCAGCAACCCAGTAGGCTATCCATAACACACACAACCTCCTCTCATTTTGTTTTTGTTTATTGAGGAGCTAAACTCATTGGATACCATTCAAACTCATAAAGCAATCTGCTAAGTGCCTTGACGTTACTACTTTAGGCCAATAAAAGTATTGTGGAAAAATATCAGTGCAGCATCTGTCTTTGCTGCCGAAGAAGCTCACTCATAAATCACTCGTTCACTCTGAAAAAAGATTAGATAACAGAAGATACCACACCGGTTTACAGATAACAGCATGGTGTAGTTTGTATTGGAATATGGTAAATATTGGGTTTTAAATTGCAGGTATTTTTTGAGACACAGTGAAATGAAAACAGATGGAGACTGGAGGGAACAGCATGTTTATTCATTTGATGTTGAAAGCATCACAACAACTGACAGTTTGTCAATAGTATTATAGGGGAGATATACTACGACTAATACTTCCTCTGTGGTTGAGGTTTCATTACAGGAAAGTCAAAGATTCTGGTTTACTAATTCATATAAAGACAACAGCTCGGATCTCTAAAATAATGACCAAATCAATATCCTGCTGAAAGCATAATAAAATCAAATGGAGATCATATGCAGGATTGCATTGTAAGGAAACTGGTCTCATGGTAATTACAGAGCACTTTATGCTAAAGATATACTAATGAATGTCCATTTTATTAGAACATGATCCAATGGACCACCTGCTCTCTTCATTTGGGGTGTATTCATTGATTTTACAGTATGACATGCAAAAAAAAAAGAACATTTGAATTGTAAAGGTTAGATTTGAATGCATTTGAGGGCCTTGTTGGCTTTATGCTGATCACGGACTCTATGAACTGGTGGTAAAAAAAGCAAAGGGTATCTGTGGTTCTAAATACCTGCTGATGTCAAAAGAATATGGAAATCATATGAAATAAAGAGTTTGTTGATCAGGGCTTGCGGTTATTATTGTTACGTCTCCCAAGCCTCTAAAGCTCCTCAGCAGTGTCATCTTATTGTAGAGATGGCTTTCTAACATGACATTATACAAGCTTACAAAAAGCAAAGGTAATATGTAAGTGAATCTATTTTGGCAGCATGTTCTGTAACCACCCAAACAGACTTCATAGGGAATAAAGAAAGTGGGGAAGCTGGAGGGGGATGCAGCCAGTGAGGAATCATGGGCTGTCAGAACCGTGTCTGTCTAAGCTTCAGGAATCCAGAAAGCTAATGCTGTTTGATGTATTAACCATGATGGAGGGGGCAGTGTCTGTGTGTTCATGCGCAGTCCTGTAAGGATTTGGGTACATTGTGTCTGTACGTGCATGTGTGTGGGTTTATCTGCATACTGTGTATGTGGGCGTGTATGTGCGTGTGTGTGCTCATTGACAAGTGGAAGAGGAAGGAGAATTGATGTTGTTTGATGTATTAATCATGCATATGTGGGATTGAGAGGCTCTGTAATGGGTTGCTTGGGCACTGATTCTATCTTCAATCAGAGGCTCATTTGGGTCCCTTTGTGTAAATGCTTAACATTGTTTAGCAGAAAATAAGCAGTCTGCTTATAAAACATTTGCATTCATTTGTGTGTGTGTGGTGTTTGAGACAGAGAGGAGGGGAGTTGGGAGGGGGTAGCAAGCATGTTTCTCAGATTTTTCATCTTGTTCATACATAAAGCATATTAGAAGCATTGTTTTCCATGAACTCCCTTTTGATGTGATATTCATCAAGCAGCTTTTAGTGGCCAAATACGAACAGGAAATGTGTTTTCAAACACAGAGTTAATCAATAATTCAGAGGAAAAAAGGTATGACACTGATCTATATGCTATCATGATTTATCAGCCTCACGTCCACCCTTGTGATATTTCATAGATTCCAGCTGAAGGCAGATGAATAACTGCATCCATTAAGACAGCCCATTTTAAAACTACACAGTTAATTAGTTGTGCTTATTTTGTGCTCATTCAACCATTCATATTCAGGTACGAATCGGTGTTCTGAGAGTTATTAAGGTGCAGAAAATGATTTGCCTTTTTCCAATTCACTTTGCCCACCTTAGCTATTGAAATCTTGTCCAAGAGGCACTCCTACTGTGTAAAATTTAATCCATGTTGCCTTTGGATTACAAATGTATTTCGTTTGACACTTAAATTCACTGCAGAGCTCTAGTTCTGTTGCCAGGCAACTCTGTTAAGGTGCACACAAAGGATCATTATAGATTTCTTGAGTGCAACTGTTAACTTGTACTTCTTTAAAAATATATTGTACCATTCTGTATCTAGATAAGGCTCCTGTTTGGTGTTTTTTTTTCTCTATGCTCCTAGTATCTCTGCCCCTCATTCATTCCATTCAATATAAAGCTGTCAATTTTTTATTTAACTAAATAGGCCTCCTTGCAAAAATCATTCCTGTAGTAAATTCACCAACTTTGGGCTCAAGCTTCTCTGCAGCGCTTTGAAAGAATCAAGTTGAGTGCCTCTTCTTATGCATCTATCAGACATATGTCACTAACAGGAAGTGACAGCATGGCCCACAGTATTTAAATGGTTCATGGTGCTTGTACTCTGATGGCTACGATATGACATGATGAGCCATAAATATGTCAGATATGACTCAAATGAGCTCTGAAAGGATATGGCAATAGAGTATTCATACTAGATATTCTGCTTTGGGGCTCTGTCTAAAGCCCATTGTGGAGCACTCCACCAAAATTCCATCAGTAGATTAATCAAATCTGTCATCAATATCATACCATATCTGTATCAACTGTGCCTAGTGTATTCCCCCACAGTATTACCACTGCTGCAGAGAGACCGTGACAAACACAAATCTGCTCATATTCTTTTAAGATTTAAAAATCAGAATTCCCTACGTTATTATGGCCATGGCAGTTTGCTTAGATGTCTTAAAAACTCTCATTTTGGTGAAATGTGTTATTCAAAACTGTGTAAACTTAATTGAGCCTTGACGATGTGTGCTGCAAATACATGTATGTGTGTTGGACATTTGTGAGCAGACATTCCCCTGGAAATGGCAGATCACTATTTTCTGGTTTTCACAGCAGAGCATCTATTTTTTTTTTCTGGGTAGAAGTTGTAAGTCATCTTTTGTTTGAAGCCCGGAGGAAGATCATTGCTCAGTTGCAGACTGCTGTTGCAGAAAGGGGAAAGAAGGGTGGTGGGATGCAAAAAGGAGAAGCGATCGGAGGCAGGATCTGTGAATGAGAAATGCATGGATTACATGTGCATGTCTGGCAAATGGGTGATGAGACAGAGGGCAGGACTCGATACTTGTGTGAGAGTTTGTTTGCACTATGATTGAGATGCAGTAGGTGGATTACAGAGCTCTTCTCACCAAAACACGCTAACTCCTAAAGGCCTCAACACACAGAACAGCTCACTCAAACAGAGTAATCTCTTCATCTGATGATTTTTGATATGTTGTTTTTCTGCCTCGTTTCACTGCGCGGGGCTCTTCTCAATCCCCGGGTCTGCAGAAAGATCAATGTTGAGAACACATCCTGCTTTGGCAGTGACTGGGCGCTTCTAGCCAGAGATGAAAAAGGTCACTATGAATCTAATTAAGCATGATTTTCCAGTTCCTTGATAAGATGGAGGAGCATGAGGGCTCCCCATCCAGTTGCATCGAAAGGATTACTTTGAGTGCAAGAATGAGATGCAGACACACTTCCGAAATGGTCCAGCTCTCTTGAATGTATTGCCAGTCGGGACATCTTGGATGCAGGGTAACAAATCAAGACAAGCGAGACCATGAGAGATGCTATTAATAGCAACGGATACATGTGCGTGCACATGTGCACACACACGTGCTGAAACACCGAATCGCACACTCTCGTGCACACATTAGAGGATGGCTAGGAAAAAAAATAAAAGTTTTAAGTATGGTTGAAGGCTTTTTCATCCCTCTCCCAATCCAATTATGTTCCAGTTCAAACAAATGGAAGTATATGCATGCTTCTCAGCCAGATGCTGCAGCAATAGAGATATTAACTCTGAAGATGGGAAGTTTGAGAGGCAATAAGGTACCCAGCAGGGAGTGGATATTGAGGATTAATTTCTTTCATGTCTGATTCTTTACTTCCCTCATCAGCCCATCTTATTCTCTGTCTATCTTTTCCTTCTGGCATTATTAACTCCTGATATGTCTTTCAGAGAGATAGTTTGGAAGATGCTTATTTTACTGTATATTATAAGGAATGTGGAAGGGAGATAAATAAGGAAAAAAAGCTAATTGACAATCTACAGTCTGCTATGAATATGTTTTTCAAGATGTATCACAACATTTAAGTGGGTACTTGGCATAAACCTTGTTCAATTGAGCTTACCATTCCTTGCCGACATGAGTACACTGACAAAGTGTATACTGGCCCACAGACAGCTATTAAGGTGTGGTGACTGTGCAACTTCTGCTCTGGGCTTAAAAACAGTAAATATTGATTGGTTTCACTGAAGTTGAAGCAACTGCTTGCAAGCAAAAACAAATCGAAAATGTATTGTAAACTGCAAATATCAGTAGTAATCCATGTCAGACAAGGCTGTGAATTGATGCCAAAAAAAAAAAATGATACTTATTTCAGGAGCATACATCCACACAGTCCAAACGAGTATGTTTCTTTGACCTCTTTCTCCTTACCGTCAGCTTGGTGGGAAGTCGGTCCATTGACTTTACTCCTTTTCATGTCTTTCTGTTAAAGTGTTGCCTTTAAATTCTGCTTGCCTTTAATTCAGTTTTGTTTAGGACCGCAGCTGTTGGAGATTGAATTGGAAACTTGCCCCAGGGACATTATGTAGATAAAAAATACAGTTGCAATTGACCATTAGAGGGCTTTGAACCCATAGGCCAAACACACACAGATATCGAAATTTGCAAAGCTGCCAAAGCGTTTGCTCAGCAACATTATAGAGCATGACCAGATGTGATCTGACAAAATTCCAGACATTTATGTAAAATTTGATTTCTCTTGCTTTTGGCATAGAAAATTAGGGACTTCAAGAGCCTGCTAGATGCTGGCTCAAGTTAGCAGTGTTGGATCATTTGGGGTTGACCAAAAGATTTTTACCTGCAGTGCCGTAATAAAGGGAAAACTAGGATAAATACATATCATAGTTATGATAAAAGCTGCATTCTGTCATAACTAAATGAAATCAACTCCTTTCCCTCATGTGAAAAGCAGTGAACTTGACACCGGTGCATCACTGACTGTTCCTCGACAGAGGAGCTTCAAAAATGAGGGAAGTGATGTCTTGATTCAGAGGTGCAGAGTCATATGGTGCAAATATATGCTACCTAAAATATCCTGCTTAGGTCAGATGGAGTCAGGTTTTAAGCTGAAAACAAATTTCTGGAAGCATAACAATCACTGTCAGCATGTTTTTCATGTTGGTGATGTAAATCCTTAGTTATTATCTGGTTATGGTGGGAGACAATGATTCTCAGAACTACACTACGGCAAGATAACTACTTCTATCTTTGTACTGTTTCTATTGTGCACGCAGTTTGTACATGAGTGATCATGAAGATTCATATAGTAAACATTATATTGGATATGTATATAAAAGTGAAACAACCAAACACAACATGCTTAAAGGAGACTGTTGCTTGTAACCTTGTGCACAGAACCATGGTGCAGCCTTTATCCCTCTACAGTACAGTACAGTACATGGTTCTAATCATCTGTCTACCTTGAGTGTTTTCAATTACCCTGCACCCTGCTGGCCTGGCTCCAGGTACAATGTAGTCAATTCACAATACTTTCAAACAGTTGTTGCCCTGGTTCCTGGAAATTATTTAGGCTGCAAGTATACTTTGGCTTTAAAGGAGTTAATGTCTGAGTATAAGGAACATCTAAAACAAACCAAATTGTATAGAGATTAGTCACTGAAAGAGAAATTTTTAATTTGAATGAGTCAACCTGATGGGGAAAATATAACAATGTGCTCAAGTAATATGGTACTTTATACAGTATATTGAATGATAAAAACACAAACAACAAAGGCCATTTTTATACATGTAAATTTGAGGTCAAAAACCCTAAACTCCTTAAGCAGATCATAAATTAGAATAAAAATAAGAATGCACCAGTATTTCAATAAATGCCAAAGAGAGGTTTAACACTCAAAAAAACTGTTGAAAGCCTGATGGGGAATGGATGAACATAGTAAAATTTAACAGCCATTCAGTGTTTAAACCCAGCGTTAATATGGTAAGACTTTTGTAGTGCATAATTAAAGCTCTGTTACACGCAAGGGTCAAAAGGTCTGACTCTTAAAAGTGGAAAATTCCTCTTCACTTGTAGCAGACTGGCCCAAAGAGAAACCATCAATAAAGCTCCTCCTCTGCCATATTAATCGGAATTCCCCCCTCCTGCTGTTATTTATCTGCACATCTTCATCACTCTTCTCTGCTAAAAATCTTTTCTACCAAACAGCTGTGGAAAGCTATCCTCTTCTCGCTTTCAGTTCTTATTTTCTTCTTTTCTTCTTTTCTTCTTTTCATCGTGGTAGAGAATAGCTTCTGCAGTTCCTTTCCATCTTAAGTGTGCTCCTCTGACTCTGCTTTCTTCGACTACTCCTTATTGTGTCCTCCATTTCTCCTGTACTTTTTAGTTCTCTGTTCCGAGCATTGATTTCTTTCCAGGCTGTCTAGTAGCACGTCGCCCACAAACTCACAACTCTAAAAAACATGTTCATTCTGTAAGATTTCTTTGGGCCCTAGGAGCTCATATTAGCATATTTAGTCCCCACAGTTTAAGACAATGAGAGTGTCAGTAGAAAGGCATCACCATCTAAACCCTAAACCAATCAAAATTTTAATCCTGTGCCCTTCCCAATTAAGTTTTACCACTGATCCTTTCTCTGGCTTCCCCAAAGCTTATCCCTCCCCTCCAAATCTCTCTTGACACCAAAGAATATTACATTTGTGTTTCCCCATTTCATCATCTTATTTCATTATGTCAATATAAAATACCAATTAAACAAAATATATTGTGTATTATTTATCTACTATTATTTAGCTACTCTGACTCACTGTGTATATTGACTTTTACATTACACCCACAGAAACATAAAGAAATGACTTGTTACTGTTGTAATTTTACTGAAGCACACACAAAATGATCTTTGGATAATGAATAAAACTTGTGCTAAAATAACAGTCTGCTGTGCAGCTGCTTAGAATGGCAGATATTTTATCAATCAATTGTCTCTACCTTCTAACCTCTTTCTCATTCTTAATTCTGCATGCATACTGTCCACACACTTATGTTCATGTACTCCAAGTGTGTGCTTTTTCACCAAATGATGCAATTAAACCAGCACAAAGCACCTCCTCATGTGGTCTGTGTAGACCAAGGTGCGACTGTAATTTTTGTTCACACACAAGAACCATATTTCTCAAGAAGAGTTTCGCAGAGAGAGGAAGATTACTTTTTTGAACTTTGATTTGTTTTTGACATTGTGCGTTAGGAGCATTTTACGCTCTCATCACACACTAAATGACTCTAATTTAGTTCAAACCAGGTCAATGAAGGTGGGAGGTTTATGTGTGGTAGCTGTGCCATTGGGACAGGATCATTGTTGGATGATGCCCCGCAGCTGACAGCAGTGAACCGACTAGAATCAGTTTTATACACTCACTTGAAATCTGTTCTATAGTGAGAGGTGTACTTGTAATGGAAAAAAAGGACATCCATAGCTCATTGTGGGACAGAGGGGCTGACGGAGAGCTTTTTGTCGAAGGGTGATGCATTCACACCAGCACTCCCACATCTTGTCATATGGAATGGCGTGAACAGTCAGATTTGTCATTAGATGTGGCAGCTATATTCACACATGGTGGGTCCTGCTGCAGTAATACTTGGTTTTACTGTGACAACATTATGGTATTTCAAGGCCAATGCTCCCATTGAAATGAAATTCTCTGTGTAAGAAAAAAAAATACTCCTGAATAGGCGGCGGCACAGACAGTGAGGAATGCGAATTCAGTCTTGCCTATCAAGACCATTAAGGTCTATGTGATTGTTTTTTAATGCATTCACTCCAGCCCTTTTTTTCTCTCCATTTACAGTACGTGAACAAAGGGACTGCTGGTCTTTATCCACCCTCACCCCCACCCCTCCCCTGTCTGATCACTTCATCCTCCACCCAAACCCATGCTGACTCCTCTGCACTCCTTCCCGCTCCCCGCCTCCCGCTTATGTTCCTCCCTCCCCCTCTCCAGCGTGTCCCCTAGTTTTCTGGTAGCTGTGTCTCTTTGATAATCCAAGACTCTTTGAAGACTCCAATTCCACGCTGCTTGCCTTGGAGCTATTGCACCTACAAAAACAACTGTGTGTGTGGGTGTGTGTTCGCGTGCGTGTGGTGTTGTGTGTGTGTGTGTGTGTGCGTGCCTGTAAAGAAAGAAGAGAGAGAGTAGATAGCAGTGGATGGGATGAGAATGGAGGACATAATGGTGGAATAGAAAATAAAAACAGTTCCATATGCATTTCCTTTGCAACTGCTTCAGTCTTTATGGTTTTATGCTTGCTGCATACACTGAGAGGTGCACTTCTTCATTGTCATATTTGTTGGTGCAGCTCATTTTTTCTGTGCCTTCAGAGGCAGCAGCTCATTGATTCCTGCATACACGCCCCAAATGCCAGAGCCAGGATGTACTCACAAACAATGTAACTAAATGGAAAATTCTTGGTCCCAAACTCGGGGGAACTCTCAGGTGCAATCAAAGAGTTTACAAGCACATTTTGTAACTGATGCTCCACTTAGATTAACACAAAATGTATGTACTACAAGTTTACTATACACTAGTCCAGCATTTTGAACACTTCTTTACAAAAATTTGCAGTTTGTCCTGTTAGATCTCAACAAAAAAATGATTTTCTCTGCCTCTGTCATTTGCTGCAGAGAGGTAATTAGAGAAAAGTAGTTGGCTATACTTAAAATGCCACAATGATCAAAATTAATCATTACTAAAACATTTTTCTTTTATCCACTTCCCCTCCACTTTGTACTGCTTTCTCTTCCTCTTACCTTTCAGTAAGTCTGGCTGCTTTCTGTGACTCTGTCTCTGTTTCTCCATTGTTTCAGTCTCAATCTTTAGTCCCTCTTCTTCCATCTTAGTCTCTAGCCCTCCCTTTTTGTCTCTGTCATTCTGCCTCTCTTTGGCAGAGGAGCCTGCCATTGGGATTTAGAAGAAATTGAATTGAATTATGAAGGAATTTCTCTGCAGTACGATTGGCATCATTTCCTCCACACAACAGAACATCATTCTCATATCTCTCAGTGTGGGGGAATGAAAATAGGCCGTGCACCATTCTTTCTCTCATCCTTTTAAATTGAATTTTTCATATCACAGGGGCACTGAGACATCAGCCGTTTCCTTTAACATGGGCAGAAAACCCATTTCATAATATCTGTGAGACACATAACTGTGATTCAGTAGGAAAAGTCTGGCTTCCAGCTCCAGTTCACATACAACATACCTCAACTCAGGATTGATAAACAGGGCCACATAGGTTCCCTAGTCGAGGGTATTCCAGTTGAGTATACTATAGCTCTTTGGCTCGGTTGTAAACTAAATGAAATGCAGCTAATGTTCGAAACCTTATAGATTCCTTTCTCTCCTCCTGCCTCTGTGTAAAACATAAAGACAGCATTCTTAACTGTCTAAAGCTTCCTATTTCACCAGTTTACTTTTATTAAAAGAAAACATACTGCACCCTAACTGTATATATATATATACTCTATAGAAGCTGTATTTTTCACCAGCAAATTGCACCCAAGTTGCTATACAACACAGCAGTGATTATGTTTAGTTGGTTATTATCCTCATTCATGTGTCTTCTTCAAAGTTATGAAACTCAGGCGCGTGTTGGGTTTTGCTCTTAAACTTAAAATTTGAATATTCAGCATGTCGCACTGGTCACTATGACTCAGCTTAAACAATACCTCTGTGTAATAAAAATTTAATAATAAACATTTGGCAACAAACTAACTGTGACAAATACGTTGTTATCCACATGGACATGGAAAGTAACACAATATTCTTTTTAAATACAGTGTCGGGGTACTTGCACTATGCTGATGATTATTTCATCTTATGGAAAAATAATATTTTGTCTTCATAGCAATGAGATATAGAGTGGGAAATGTTGATTTGTTTTTACTGCAAATAGCACATCATCAGTTTTTTTTTTTACTGCATCAATCTAGCACATGTTGTTATTTGTCATTGAAAGAAAATAGATAACTGGATTGATTAAAAGGGATTCTTTTCATGATTAATTCATAAAAATGATGACATTTTTTACTTTTATCCAGATATGTTTTAGCAAGCAGACGGAGCAGCATAAATGGAGACGCAATCAAAGTGGCATAAATGGGGTATCAAACCACTTTGGTTTAAAATTCAGAGGTTAATGCCTCAAAGATTAGATGCTTCCTCAAGCTTTAAATATCAGGTTTGATATAAAAGGGATGTACCGTTATTAAAATTCATATCAAATAGGGGTACTTGTTTAAAAGAACCACCATTCTAGTACTATTCTACTATAATAATAATAATATCACCTTTTGAATTATATTCATTATGTTAATATTCTTCTGCCACTACAGTATAGGGATTGTATCTATAGTCTCACCATATGTACCAACCACAAAGCCGGCGCAAGCTGTGAAATATATGGCAGAAAATTAATTCTACAAGGTAGTTAAATTACAGACCATGCAGTCGCCAGGTAGATCACCAAATGTTCACATACAGGCAAAATACATACAAAACACAAACGCTAGCTCGGAAGCATGGGACAGAGATTCAAACTCTGAATCTAACTCACCTGCAACTCTGCTGGAAGTCTGCTCAAAAAGTGGCAGAGAAGATGGAAAAGCTTTCCCATCTGCATAAGTAGCAGCAGCCCTGTGCACTGGCAATCAGTGAGGCTTGGCTGGATGACAGGGCACCTGACGGCAGAGTGGTGTCAGGTAGCTCCGGGGCATTCACAGTGGACTTGTGATGGGAGAGCACAACAGCAGTGGGGTCTGCTGTCCCATCAGGGATCAGTGGTGCAAATCAGCAGTGGCAATAGAGATGCTCCATAGTCACCAAAACGCTATTCTTGTTGCTTAGGCACAGCTATTTGCCCCAGGAATCCCTTCATATTCTGTTATTCAAGCTGTAGGCAAATACATTATTTTTTTTACTTCAAATCCAATCTTTAGGACAGACTGCCCACGCTGTTATTTGCAAGCAATTAGATATAACCATTAACAATAACCCATCTGCGTCAGTTGCTGTAGACACCACATAGGTGTGAGTACATTCGCAAACTGGTGGTGCATTTTTTCTAATACAGACACAAAACAGCAAGCTGCAGGCTGGGTGAATAATGGAGATGTATCCTCTCACTCTTCACACCATAGCAATATCTTGTCTCAGTGCAGAAGTCCTCCATCACACCAGACAACATTAGTGACAGAGGTGGTTGATATATGTTTTTTGCAGCAGTTGCAGCCAGATAACAAGACTAACAGCTCTCTGGACGTGACGTCACTGTTATGTGTCAAATCGCAGCTGATGTAAAGGATGCTTTCAAAGCCATATTTTAGATGAGATATCATGAGTGCGGATTAAATCTGATTTGATAAATAAAATATATATTCAGATGTCTCAGTGTGCCAAAAGTCTAAAATGGGCTGCCAGCAACCTAAAATGCCCTTGTACGCTTTCCTTAAGGCTCAAGCTTCATGAGCCTTTATGATTTAGCTCACATACAGTAGATCATCAATTACCCTTATCTTTTTGAGATTATTATTCCTTATCAATTTAACTATTACCAGTTGTTGTTTTAAGCGAAGTCATGTCATATTGTGTTGTGGTATCCCATTGTTTTAATATCTGATATGTAGACATCATCAGGGGCAAAAGTGAGGTATAAGTCATCCTACTAGATGTAGGTGCGTGCTTATATTATGTTGGTTTGTACAAATCAATTGGAGGATGAGAGGGAGAGAAGGTGTAGTGCTTATGAAGTCAAATGTCTTTTCTTATGGACATTACATCAATAGCTCTGTTAATTAACAATGAGTGCCCTCAGCTTACATAACAAGCTCAAATACAAGGACATCAAAAGGCTTTTAGTGTACCTTTTCTCCTTGCTGTTCCTAAGAGCGCCAAAAGAATGTTTGTTTTCTGTGACAAGTCTTTCTGTTATGACATCCCCCCCCCCCCCCCCCCAACACACACACAGTTGGATGGCAAGCATACTTTCCATAAGTTACCAAAACTTTTTTTATTAAAGTGAAAAATTTGTTAAACAAAATGTAAATTTTTCTTTCACCTGTGAAGAAGATAATCAATTTTCGATCTTCTGTAAACTACAGGTCTAACAAGTGAGCAAACTTGTAACATTGTGATGTCATTCATAACAAGCGGCAGATTTGTTCATTCAACATTGACGTACTGACTGCTTTCAAAAAGAACCATTATGCGTCTGTGAGGCTGCAGACAGGAAATAAAGGCACAGGCTGTCATTCAGTGTAGGTGTACAATGTGATGTTTTTTCAAATGCATTATGTTCAAAGCACTAAAGCAACACAGTGTCAACTCTAAGGTGATGGGGTTGTTGAGGCAAACTGAATTTTTTTCTATTTTATTAACTTAATCCCAGTAGACAGCTAGTTTGCCATTGTATAATGAAGGGTAAACCATGTGTACAGTAATAAATCAAGGAAACAACTACATTATTGTCCAACTAGTAGCTTCTCTTTGTGGCTTTTTGGAATATCAGTGTATCAGAGAAAATATTCTCCTGTAACCATGTGTGGCTTGAAATTATTCTCAGGCAGTAGGTTGTATATAATATTTCTGGCAGTCCGACAGAAAAACACGGGCTCCAAAGGGCTACGGGAGCTCTAGGTAGGTAGTGGATGATTGCTGTTTATTACTACGTTAAAATGTGTCTCAGTCGCCTTGTAAAGACAGAATCCTGCTGTTTCTTTCCATCTGCGTTGGGATTGTAATATTAGGCGTATGAATGAGGCCATTTTAGCCCAAACTAAATGGGGTTATGAATTCAGATGTCATCATAAATGTCCCCTCTTTCATTCTCAGCCCCGTAGCTTCTTACTCCTACCACAATGCCCAAACAATCCCACTCTCCCGCCTCCAGTCTCCCAGAATCTAATCCTTCTGCTTGTCCCCTCCAGCCAAAGCGCCGTCCGTGTCTGCCTGACCAACTCCCCACTCCTGCTCAGCCTACCCTTCCATCCTTCCGTCTTGCCGCATCCCTGCAGCCCCCAAGGCCTGGCAAAGGATTTGTGCTCTGACTAAAAGGAGAATCTATTTCCCATCTCTGCAGCCGTAGCTAGTTATCATACCCAGGAAACATGCTGACTCTCTGGAGTGATGCCTTAAGGAGAAGTTTAAGCAAGAATCCATATTTAAACAACTAAATGCCCCCTCACATTCAAATAGTCTTGGAGCCTCAGCGACCTCCAATCATATTTTAGGAATGCACCATTGAAATATATCATTTGTCTGGTCCAGTCTGGTACTAAAACATCACAGTAACAATAGTAGAATAACTCACTATTGTCTGGTGTGATGGAGCAGTTCTCTATAGAGACTTCCTCAATAAGTATGGTCTATCTTCGCACTTTGTGCTGCAGTATTTTCAGAATTTGAATTAGAACAATCAGTGTAATGATAAACAGTGTGTCCTTACTTTGTATTTTCAGCTCAGCACACAGCTTATAAGCACATGCACCAATCAAAGAGCATGTTTAATAGAAAGAAAACAAATGTCATATTTTTATCCCCCGAAACCTCTCGTCGCCTTCTTGTTCTTATTTGTGCACCGAGCATACAAATCACAAACAAAGACACAAAAAGCCATTGTTTGATTATGTTTCAAGAATCTTTCATTTTTGTTTGAAAACGTAGATCAAGTTAAATGTTACAGATAAACCAGATGTCCAACTTTCTATACTTACCATATAACTATACTTACTGTGTACTATGATTTATTGATGTAGTGATGTGGTAACACTGCTGGGAGAAAGAAAATGATGCACCACAGAACTCAAATAATCATTATTTAGATGAAAGACCAGGGGATGCTTTTGTGCAGTGAGGAAAATATGATGGGATGAGATGATGGGGAGATGAACAGGTTTTCTGGAATCATTTTGAAGCCCACTAAAGGTATTAAGAACACAGTGTTGATAGCACTTACCTCAGGTCTAAAAGCATTTCTCAATATCTGGTGTGTAGGTACTAAAAGGCTGATGGTTCGAATGATTTCTAGCATGGATTTGTTTGCCAGAAAAGTGGTGGAATGGTAGAAAGCACAAAACCGTGGTATTGATCGGGGCTGACTCGTGCAGCAGAGGCAGGCCTGTTCTGCTGTATCAGTGCTTTCCTGACTTTTACGAGAGGTGCTCGTGTGTGGGGGGATGGGGGAAGAGTGCGATTGCATGTGCGCTGTAAGGAGTCATCTTTCTGTTGTGGATCGGTGGTAAGTAGCCATTAGTAAACTGATCTTTGGAAGAGGAAATTTAATGGTCTCCTAACTGTATTTACAAGCCATTCAATTTGATAAAGGGTGTGATCTTGAATGATTTATTATATGCCGCTCTGCTCCACTTCAAGCTATCAAATTTAAGATTCCATCAGTATTTTCATTCATTCATTTATTCCTTCATCAAATCTCATCAGTATATAACAGTGAAAGGGGATCTAATAATATATTCTAATGCTAGCAAACTATATTTCCAAAGCTCTGTTTTGTTCTTTTTGTTAGGCTTATTTAGATCTTCTTGGGATTTCTATTTAGTTAAACTACGGAAATATTGTCTAGCTTTCCACTCGGTTAAACATCAAAAGCTGTGCAAAAGGGAAATATTAAAATATGGAGATAGGAAGTAGCTCACTGGGGCTACTGATTAGTATACCAATCATTGTCATCAGAATTCATTTGGCAGTGGCAGATTTAGAAAATGAACTTTTTGTCTGACTTATACTAATATTTTTCACATTCTCAATCTTTGTGACACTTGCTTATAATGTTTGCTTTCACGTCTGTACAATGAGTATTATTGTGAAAACGACTGACAACAACGCACATGGCACTTGCATTGTTATTTTTTCTGTACATGTTGTATGCCACCTCCATCTGGAGCTCTTGATAAGATGGACAGCGAGTAACATAAATTATTTTCTCTACCTTGGTTCTGTACCTGGTATTTTATTAGATGGGGTGTACAGAGTTTAACACAATATTGCATTCATCCAAACACAGGTTTACGTATAGTACATGCTTTTGCTCATTATGCACTGCACTGAATTAGATTTTAATCATTCAAGATATAGGACAGTATCATAGAGCATATTTAAACACATGCCCCATATTTAGATATTTAAATGTTGTGGTATTATGGGATATTTTAATAGTTTATGTATTTTGGACTCCATTAAATTTTTTCTGCTCTCTCTTATTATTGAAGTCTATAACCTCACTCTGTTCATGTATTTCTACCTTATATAATCTTTAGAATAATAATAGTGCAAAAGACTATTTAATATTTAAGAGTGTTTAATATTTAACACTGTTTTCTGACTTTTGAAGAGTGAACTTTATAAGGCCAGCAAAATTCAGACAGTAGTCTTAAATGGTAGAGTCTTGAGCTGTAAATGTTGCCATACAACCTGCTGGGCGTCTCCATGAACTAAAAATTTGAAAGCTGAAGATGTTCGTTTTGTTGTCTCTCTTCTTTTTAGCATCCCCATCGGCGAGTGACCTTCTCCACCGCCAACCCTGTGCAGGACCTGCAGGATGCCTCTCAGCACAGCTACTATGACAGCGGCTTGGAGGAATCAGAGACTCCCAGCAGCAAGTCATCGTCTGGTCCTCGCATCGGACCCCTGACCCTGCCTGAGGACCACTATGAGAGAACCACTCCAGATGGCAGCATTGGAGAGACCGAACACCCTGAAAATGGTACGGTGACAATCCCCTCCGTTCTGTCGTGTTCTCTATGAATATGTATTTAAATGTAAATGACTCTAATAGGCTCTCTTTGTGTGTGTGGTGGTGTTGTCGGCGATGGAGACATTTGTGGGAGATTTGTTTGTGCTCTGTGGCCATTTTAGAGTGGAAATGTTGTGGCACCCGCGACGTTAACTTGCTGTGTTTGTCGATGACTGTGTGAAATGTTATTGGTTTTTAAGCAGATCTGTGCGTGTGTAGGTGTGTGTGTGGGCTGGATTTAGCAGTCTCCATCCTCCTCATCAGCAGGTCCTCTGTCAGACATCCTTAATGACCCTCTCTCACAAGTGTGCTAATTAAAAAGCCCAACTAATGGAGCATTTGCCCTCTAAATAAATCTGAACCATGACATCTGTGCAGACAACACTGTGTTTACTCTAAGCATTTCCTTGCCGCTAGCTGGACCCAAGTTTCACTGCAGCTTAGGTCTGCAGGAGCCATAATTTCTAGGCACAGTAATCAATCCACAGCCTGAGCACTGATGGCCTCAGCATAGGTCCATATTAAAAAAAAAAGTCATAGCCAAAGCTGTGACTGCGTATCATAATAACAATTTCGCTGCCTTAAGCTGCCAACCATAATCCATTACCTGTCTTGTAAGACACTACGATAAGTGATTCACATGGTGCATTTCCAGTCATTATAGTATTTTGCATTGCACCGCTCTCTGGATTAAACACTTTTACATGCTGATAGTTCACATCTACAACGTCTTGCCCTTCTCCTTATATTTGTATATCATTAGGTTGTTGCATTAATGTATTGCGTTATCTCCAAAGCATGCATGTTTCTGGGTAAAGCAATAAGGCGTACAAAATGTGGCATGTGTCAGCAAGGGCTTGATAGGGTTGTTGATCAGCATTGACAGTTACTTTGTCACACTGTCATTGGAAAAACACACAGATGTACCCTTTGTCAATGGGACTGTAAATATGAGTGCAGAGAGATTACTGGCTTTTTTTCTGTGAGGAAGAAAAAAGGCGCACCTTTTTGCAAAACGTTGCAGGATCAAAGGCTAAAATGTGTCACCGTCACACCAAAACAGCAGGTGACAAAGTTCTATTATTAGTATAGTATCTTAGCGTTGTCATGCATTGAATCTTTACAAGACAGTTGTGTTGAATCTCATTAGTGAATGCATTCATCTCTACTGCAAATGTTTATTGTTTATTTTTGTTTAATGTCAATTAGTGACACCAATTTGAGGATAGGAGGGGGTGGTGAGTGTGCAGGGATAAGTCCTACCAATATTGCAGTTTCCTCTGGCTCCATAGAGGTCAGATATTATTTATCCATTTATTAGATGGATTCAGTCACCTCATTTACAGGTGAGCTGTTTATAGCCCAGGAGCCAACACTTGACTATTTCCATTTGCTCTCTGCACTTAGGATGTGTTATATATGCATTTTCTTTTCCCTTTTTTCTATTGTTGTGGCTCTTTATTGTGTTTTTACCGTCTGCAGAAAACAGGTTTTGTCAGACAGGGCGCTCTTTGTTGTTGGCAGCAGGAGAGCAAGATTGTGAGTGGAGATGGAGCAGTTAAAGAATGAAAAGATGGCACAAGATGGGGGAGATGTTAGATTGTGACAGGGAGCGGGGACTAAGAGTCTCTGACAAGGAAGCAAAGCCCATAGGATGAGCACATAGGACAGGGAGATGCGAAGATGAACTGCTAACCAAGGATAGACCTAATTAAAATGTGATTCCCCCTTCAGGGAGATAACAAAGAGCCCACATAAAATGAAGCATTAGACAGAAAAATCAAACGAGACAGAGGAATTCCTCCCCAGCTCCACCTGAATAGTGACGTGAAGTCTTTTTTTTAAGCGTCTGAGTGTCAGAGTGACAGGTTGTACTGGTGCAGAGCTTTATTCATTGCAGTAGAAATGACTGACAGGCAAAAAATTGGGAGGTGAGCATGATGTGTCACTCCATTTAAGTTGGATGAAACACAATATATGAACCCCAGACTGTCAGCCTTTGCATCACTGGCCCCCGGAAATATCGACATGGATGTGTGTTTTGTTATACATGTTGAACTTTGACAATGGCGAATCTACATTTTGAGGGAGTATCAGTGGCCTACAGTGGAGCGTGATGTAGTACATGATCCATTTTAGAACCACTTTTGGCTGTTTGTTGAAATTATGCAATCAGTCAGACCTTTATTACATTGGACTGGTAGTAGGTCAACTTCTGGAGCCTAAGCGTGATAGGCATTAATTATTAGTCATTGGCTGATTTGTATTAGTTGCTGAATTTCGTGCTAAATGTTGTTCTTTTGAAGAGTCTTGCAGACTGAAGTAATATGACCTTGGTTTATTGGACTGGGTGGCAGAGAGGAAAGAGTATGTGGTCTGTAACGGTCTCTGTGGTTCACTGAAGCAGACATGAACATAATTCCCTGATGGTGCCTAGCTTTGGAACTAAGAGTAGATTCAAACTACAGTAATAAAATTTCTGATATATATCATGTACGCTGCCTCATCTGCAGCAATTAATTTCTGGAGTTCTTTTTTTTTTTCGTATGCCTGAGCAGCTGCTCCCTCCTCCCACTTTTTTTCTAATTCTTGTCTTCAGGCTGTGTAGAGTGCCCTCCATTTCAGTTTCCCCCATGTGTATTTTTCACTCGTATGTTCACGCGTGTAGCGTGCACATTGCTCAACTGTTGGTTAATTGCATCAGAAATGTTTATTCATTGAATGCACATGCGTGCGAATGTCTGTGTGTATGTACATGCACCTGCATGCATGCATGCATGTATTTGTTTGCACTGGAGGGTGTTGCATCACACCCCAGATCTCTAAATCATTTTGATTACAGTGCTATTTTACTTTAATAGACTCTCATCATAATCACTGAGCTCTTTAATTCTCTCTAAAGTGATTGCTTCAGACAGCATGAAAAGTGCTTATCTTGTATGTCTGGTTTCTGTCAAGATGCATGATTTGTCCTGCACAGTGAAATCAGAGAAAGTCCAAGGACTGGTCTCCGTCTGTCCCATTTGTCCACCCACCGTATCTCAGACACTGCTGATCAGGTTTTGCTTAGTGCACAAATAAAAATGATTTACAGTATTTATTGCTGATTGGTTCACAGGGTGAATGCATAATTTTTGGGGTTTGCTTTAATGTGCATTTCAAGTCCCCATAGTAGGACAGAGTATTATCAGATTGTATGGAATTTCAGTAACACAGGTTGACATCAGTCAATTCTAATTATTTTCCCTGTTTTGACTTGATGCTGATCTTTTAACATAATTTCTCAATTTACTCCATCAATTATATTTCAAAACAGTTATTTTTATATTTATCATTTGTAATCTACATCAACCAGCAGTTGAATGTATTTTGAGCCCCAGCATGCACCTGGAGTCACATAACACATAACACTCAACTTTCTGTTGCCTAAGAACCCAGGACATGAGTCATCCAGGACCCATGATAGGCCTCTTTCCTCTTCTTGGGACAAGTTTGACCGACAATGCCGTCATGTCCAGTTCAACCTAGACAATAATCACTCTTCCATGGATCAGTGATTAGGCATCTTGGCTGTGATATGAGGGCTATCACTGATAGGACACAGGTGGATTGAAGACAGGTACCAGTGGGGGCACACACACACACACACACACACACACACACACAAACTCAATTGACCACAGATGGAGGAATTTTGATGTGGCCGGTTGCCCAGCGTGAGGTCTCCCTGTGTCTTCCCTCTGTGCGGACTCACTGCCATATGGGCTATTGAGAAGGGTGAGATAAAATGGAATAAATGGCATTTGCATGATAATGAGGTTCTTTAGTGATGCTGTCTGATTTTCCTGCCTTAGATCTCTCAGATGATGCATGTAGCGTTGTATATTTGTTCTTTTTGAACTCCTGTCAGGGATTTTCCTTTGCTTTCAATGCTTGCCATATCAGTATCATACAGGGTACCACCGCTTTAGCCATTGCTGTTTTTAACATTGTGAGTTCCCTGTGAATATCTGGTTTGTGTGTGCAAAGCATGAGGAATGTTTTCTGCAAAGAAAGATGTGGAGGAAGACGTTGTGCAGACAGAGAAGCAGAACATCAGCCTAATGGGGCTTGTTTGTCCGATGAGTGCCAGCTTGGGCCCCTGCCCGGGTGCTGGTATAGCTTGCTGATGCAGGGGTGTGGGTTTCCTCAGACAGATGTCATTGTGCCTTGTCAGAATCCCTGCCTGTTAGTACTATTGAGTGGAGTATAGACCATGCCAGCCTGTACCAGCACACTGGCCTATGCCAGCCATTGCTGGAACTGCCACCACCCGAGAAGGGACAGGTCATAGGGCTGGCAGTTTTGTGGAAGCTTCTGTTGAAAAAAAGTCCTTACAAGTGGTCCCTCGAGGCAAGTTGTCATGAGTAATACGCTTATAATCCCGAGCTCATTCTAGCACATGCATTATGCTCTGCTCACATCAGCTGCTGCTGTTTGTTACCCCCCAATTGTCTGTAATTTTATTTTGGAGCAAATAGGTCACTGGAAATGCATAACTGGAGCAGAATTAAACTCTCTAACCTGGATTAGGCTTTTACACTGTGGACAATGGTTAACTATAGCCTTTTTACAAATGACTTTACGGGACAGTGCAGCTGAATCCAAAATGGAACTGATGAGGTGTCACACGTCACAGTTTTGAATGTGTCTAGATTTCCCTTCGCCCAATTTGAATCTAAAAAATGTGCTTTCGCTCATGTGGTCACTAACAATGAGACCTACACATTCATCCTGAACTTTGGCCGCACACATTATAGCGTTTGTCAAATGACTGCAGACAGGCCAGCCCTTTGAACAGGGTGGGAGAAGGACATGTATCACAGCTCAGACCATTAACTATATGGAATTGGCTTATTTTCTTTCAGAGTGAACTGACATATTATTGTGTGGCAGAGATTGCAGCCACATATGAAATCTAGATGGAACCAGAATAGAAGGCCCATTATCCCAATAAATCTACCGCTTGCATTCAATTTCACTACCTTCTTTTACACATAAAAGTGATTTCTCTGTAGTTTCATCATTGTGTCCAGCTGACTGAAAGACTTAGGTAATATCAGTGATAAAACCATGTATTTGTCAGAACCTGAATTTTATTTGGGCTGTAGTTTTTACAGCTTCAATGTGTCCCTAGTGTTTTTGTGTATTTTTTCAGTTTTGATTCATTTTCATAGCTTTTTTCAATTGTCAGTCTTTGTATTTGGGTATTGTTTATTGCATTATAAAGAGGAGAGAATACATCAAAACAGAGAAAATGTTTTAATACAACACATTTAACTAAATGTTATTTAAATAATGAAAAAGAGCAAATAACATTAGTGATTTATATGATTTTCTGGAACATTTTCTAGGGACATATTCCCAGTCCTCTTCAGATCTACACAAGCTAGTCATCTTTTATCCACATGTATAACATGGATGAAAACCCAGATGAGTGTTCTGAATTATGCGCAGAACGAAAAGTACACACATATAAACACACATTAGGTTCCATAAATAGTGCTTTTAACACCATGCTGCCACGAAAAATGTCCGGTTTTAGCACTAAGCTTGTAAAATTAATGAGTGAGCCTGTATGCCTAAGCCAGTATCCCTAAGCTTTAGATGTGCTCATGTATTACTCTAACAAAAGTGGATGGCTCTCTGTACTTAGGCAAAAATTGGATAGCACAGTGGCTGCTCTTGCCACGCCAGTGAGTCTGGGCAACAGCATGCTGAAGCAGCAGGTTTGGAGGTGGTAATGTGTGTGCAAAGTACAAGTTTATAAAGACACATGGAGAAAAATTTCTTAATTAGCCTGGTGTGACTTGTGGCTATAAGAGACACTTCTCTTAGCTGAGTGTCCACTGGCAGGTCCATGGGACCCTGGGTTGAAACTTTAAGGATAATTATGGAGGCAGAAATAGAATGTGGTGGTAGAGCGCTGTTGCTCTCAGTGGGTCTTACCCAGTCTCACCCCAGATGTGATTCGGCGAGCAGGTAGAGCACTTGTGCATCAGGGAGGGACTGCTGGCTAGGGGCCAGATCCACTTCAACCTCAGTTGGTCGGGCAGCTCAAGCCAGCATCAAGAGAAAGGCCCCCGGGGTCATCTCTCCATCATAGTGTGATGGGGACGGAGAGCCGCTGAACCTCCCTCTAACTAGTGTTCTGCCCTTCAATGATGGATGGCACTTGAGGGACTGGAATTGTACTGTATGGGTCTGACATGCATTTCCTTATTTCCAGTGAGTTACAGAGGAATGGAGCCGCTTTCGCTTTAAGGCTTTCTCACAGTCAGTTGAGGATATCTCAGAATTCACTGCAGTTCAAGGACCTTACAAACTCAATGAGGACTACATCCAGTGAAACTGAAAATGTCCTCTCTACACTAAATGGAAAGCCGCAGTATGCTTTTTTTCTACAAATGGAAATATCCTCCCGGCGAGTGGATCAATTCTTAATTTGCAGTTTTGTGTTAACATGGTATATCATACAGTCAATATTCTGCATGCCTTAAGCTAAACATAAATGACTTGAATTAGTCTTGTTTAACCCCATGGCCAAGCATGTTACAGTTTTATGCATTTAAGGTGACATAACTAACATTTTACTGCCCTATTACACAAAATCATCAGAATATCTTTACAGGTTTAGACTGGGTTTTTGATCACATCTCAGTGACTACTTCAGCAGTTCTTAAAATTTCTGGCTTTCAAAACTCACTCTCTGGCTCAAGCTTTCCCTGAAGAGCCCTTGTTCTCAAGCCAAAAGTAGAATAATTCTGACAGAATTTTGCATGATGGTGTAGCTTGTTGCCACCATGCATTTCTGCTGGATCTCAGCTCTAACTAGAGAGCGTCCTTGACTTCATTGTAAATGGTGACAGATTTTTGCTAGTCTCACACACAGCTATACCAGAGACACATTGATTTTCATGCAAATCCTTGGTCACCACCAAAGGTCCATTTTACTTAAAGCAATTATATATTTCTGTTTTTTTTTTCACTTTCCCTTTGGCTAACTCCCTCTCAGATGGCCATGTTGTAAGGACCCAACACTTGTCACTCATCTTGATGAGCTGTCTACTTTAAAACAGTATCTAGCCTGGAGATGAGGTACCCATCAAACACGCAGCCACCACAGGCACTGAAAAAACAGATGGCCAGTGCAGCCACTTTAATAAAAAAAGCGACAGCGATGTTTACTCTTGTTGTGCATTTGCTGTATGTCTTTTTTCTCTTCTTTTACTGCTCTCCCACTTTATTGTTGTATTTGCTATGTCTCCCTTGCACTTGATAGCCTCAACATAGCTCACCATAATCCACATTCACATTCACAAAAGCAGAGTCAATATTCCCAACATTGTTAAATAAGTCCATGCCATACACGCCCAGGGTCACAGCCAGACTACTGCACTGTGTACATGACCCAATTTACCCATCAGTTGATTAAATTTTAATTTTATTATCTCACAATGTAGTGGATGTCTTGTCCATTTGTATTATTTTAATGTGATAAAACATTTATATTGCTTTTTTAATGTCCATTT
>NW_023339763.1:18054667-18068595 GCF_004916995.1 Morone saxatilis | reverse complement strand
CCAAAATATTTGGCTTCCCAGATAAGTGTTCCTGTCTCTCACCCACATTTACTCCCATAGCAAATATTAGGTCAACTGTGTCATTGTGCTAGATTTATGTTGGAGTGAACATGAAAGCACACGAACGTTGACCCTTCTTCACCATGCTACAAGATTACACTACTTCCAAGATTCAGTCAAACACAAGCAGCCGAATGCAATAGATCAGTAAGGAACGACAGGGGAGGGTGGAGTCATGCTGGCTTCAAAAGCCGATATGATGACCCCCTGCTGCCTTCTGTGCTTTGCATTTCTCTATAAGTCTGCATTTAAAGAGCTAAATTTGTAGTTTCCCTTAATAATTATATATTCAATCATGTTCTTGATTCTATGTGATTTTTTTCCCCCTTCCTTTAATCAAAGCCTTGTCAGAAAAGCTATCATCTGGCAGAGGGTATAGACGGGTAGAGCAGTATTGGGAAATTGTTTCTGTTGCCTCTCTGCTACACAAAAGGCAATTTTCATATTTCATCATGTCATAAATTTGAATTGTCCTGCTCCAAACGCATAGCTGTATTGTTCAGAGCATTGTGGGAACAGAGCTTTCCATCTGACTGCGTTAGTATGCTGACTTTCCCAGAGAATTGTCAGTCATGCAGCAACTCTCTATCTACAGTAAATGGTCAAATAAAGCTTTGCCTCTCCAGGGTCGTTATTTAGCGGCTGTGTGGACTGCTTACATCATTCTAAAGATCAGATTTTGTGAGATTATGTTGATATTTGTTCATACTTTTAAACAATGTTCTTGCTGTGACTGTATTATTTGAATCTGTGTGTATTAACTTTGATCAGAGTTATCGCTTTACATCACTTATATGAGTCCAAAATACTAGTACTTTGATAGTAACCTGAGCATTTGGTTTCTTGTTTGAGGATATGATGCAGTGTATGAAAAATAAATGTGGTCCAACCATGGCAATAGGCGAGACTATGTAGCCCACAGGACAAGGAAAATTGTTGACAATATGTCACTGCAGAGTTAAAAACTCTTAGAAACTGTGATCTTCATTTTTGATTTTACTATACAGGTATAGGCTAATTAGCAGCTAATGTTATCTCTCTCTCTTAACCATGTCTCACACTGCAGACTGTGGAGATCAAAGGCAGAATTAGCAAAGAGATAACATCTTGATCGAAAGGGGAGGAAGAACAACAAATGGATCATGGAAGACATCTGTTAAACGTGTCAATAAGATCAATCAGTGAAAGATAGTGAGCATGAAAGTGGTGCATAGGAATTAACTCCGCAGGAAAATCTTTAGAGGAAAATAATTCCTCCTTTGATAATCAGAGCAGTAGATCACATATAAGGAAGAGTTTGATTATCATATTGATGAAAATTCTATTACAGACGAGTTGCACCCACATTATTTGGTTGGATTTGAAAATTTTTTCACTCCTGTGCTGGTCTAATAATAGGCATTTTCAATTGAAATCAGAAAGTGAATTCTGCAATGGGTTAAATGGGAGCTCTTAGAGACAGGTTAGTATGTGGGCGACTAACAAAGATAAAAGCACAGCAGTAACATATTGCGACCTGAGTAGAAAAAGCCCATTACTGGAAGTGTTTCTATAAACATTTGGTTCAAGGAAATAAAAAGCTTAAATGCAACAGGCATTAACAGTTAGACTGAATGTTTCCTTTTCTGCAAAATGAATCTTTTGCTACCTACTAGTATTGGGCCATGGAGCACTGCCACTGTGGTAGAAAGGACCATAGAGTGCAATTGTGAAGGCCTAAAGCAGCAAGACAGCTTTAAAGGCAGGGTCCAAAAAAGAGACATTCAGACAAGAAGTAGAAAGAACGTTCAGGTGTGAGACAGGAATAAACAAGTGACTCTTCAAGAAATGTCACACAATAATCGGAGAAGGGTTGGGTCATAAAACGGTCTGTCTAACTATCAGGACAATAATTTCCATTAAAACAGCCATAAACTTCACAAAAAGGTATTTTTGGCGTTGGTTTTTCTCAGTGGCATCTTCACTTCCAACCTCAGCGCCATCACAATTACTAAGCCAAATGAAATCTTGCATGTCTTAACAGAAACACCAGAAACAGACACAATGCTGCTTGTTGACATACACATCCACTCACTCAAAGAACCATGTAAAGCAGAGTCAGGCAAGTTGAGAAAGATGTATTCTTACCAAGTTTGTTTCAAACTGAATACCCTGTCCTCTTCCTTGACCTGTGCAGAATTCGTAATGGAGCTACACTTTGTGGCAAAAAAAATAAAAAAAAAAATAAAAAAAGAATCATCAGCCTATTGAGCGTCCAGTCACAACCCCACACCACAGGGATTTAGTCTACATTTCTTTGAGCTTTTCTAATTAAATTACACAGAAAACTGAATGGGAAATGCAAGGTTTCCTATTTCAGGAGTGAGAAACAGAGAGCAGAAGAAGCAGAGTGGGCATAAATGTAATTATGTGAGCAGGTTATCACATGGCTAACACAAATATATTATAAGATTATAACATTTGGTAACACTTTTCAAAACTAGTTTTCCAGTAAACCCATGACAGCTAAAATTCCCATGCAGTAATTTATTATGCTAATTATTCAATCTTACATATTGTTGTAGTATAACTTAACTTATAATTATACTTATATTTTCATGCCCAATGCCAAACAATTAATATTGTCCACTTATATTAGGGATGTTTATAACAACTAATTCCTCTTTTGATTACATTTAAATTTAAATTCAGTATTGGTTTGCCGAGGGTCACAGCCCACATACAACCTTATTTTCATTTTTAAGATCTGAATAATGCCAAACTGTGCTGGTTTTATGAGATGTCATCTTTATCCTACTTTCCACCTTATTGGTTTACAGTCAGGCATCAGCACAAGGAGGGGGTGCTGCCACAAATTAATAAAATATCAATACTTAGTTTAATTGACTGGTGCCGACAAGCGAGGGTATGTTTAATCAACTAGTCGACTAAACATGCACATCTCTGACATATACTATGTTCAATTGTATTTACATCATACTGAACATATGTACAAGAAGGGGCTTTGTACAAAAGCTGTATTTCAATCATAATCAGCCTCACCGTGTTTAGTATTCCACCCTACATCAACTGTGGCACAGCTCACAATAAAGATTTAAATGAACAGCATTAATAAAATACCTGCATTGGCCTAAAGAACAAATGCAAATTTCTAAATTTAGGCACTGATGTCTAACTAATGCTCTTCAAACTCAACATGCACATTCTTCTCTGAGTCCCTGAAGCCCTCTCTGCATGAATATGAGATTGAATCCAGCATATAGAGTAATGCTGTTTATTATCCAAGCTGACTGCTCTAATAAAAGATTTAGGCAAAACGATGTAAGCATCTTTTCTTCTTGAGTTAACTTGAGTAACAATAGGTCCATGGTCAAGACATACTGTAGTGTAGGCTGAGCTTAATGCAAATTAATACATATTATCTTTTAGACCTATTATGTATTTGGTGTTTTGCAGTTGCATTTATTTACTGCAAAAGCAAAACTAGTGGAACTTAGAACTGGAACTTGTGTGATAAACCTGAATAACTTATGTTCATGATAAATAATTTGTTTTGGTTTTTTTGTTTTTTGTATTGGCAGCCGTTGCAGATCAATATTACTGTTGTCAAGGTTCAGAATGCAATTTCCAGTCAGTAATTGGCCAGCAAGCCCAACATTTTGTTGTGGGAGCCATGAAGCTGTTCTCCACACAAGCATTTCACAAACACCTCTGTGCACCAATAGAGAAATGATTATATTACTTACAAAAGCAACTATATCATCATTTAGGAACTGCTTCCTCCCGGTCCTTCCCCAGTGTTTTGAATCTATTTTATCTGAAGATGCCTTGTGTGTGTCACAGTCTGACAAAGCCTTAGTACTGGTTGACATTTCACACCGCATATCAACTTCTCAATTGGAGGAGCTGGTGCATAGCGTGATCTGTCAGCAGGTGCTAAGGCTTTGTCAAATGCAGTGATACAAAAGGCCGTCTTCAAATAAAGGAACTCAAAGACAAAATGGTGGATGGCGAGAGAACTGACAGGAGGTGTACCATCACCCACTGAACCATCTACAGCGGCTTTTACTGACGTGCCTCTGGCCAACGTCCACTCATCAGCCTTTGTCAGCAAGAGGCTTGCCTGCCCGGAAAGCCGGGAAGTCAGACCTTACTGAATCTGTGAAGGAGGCTTTGACACATGAGCCTTAAACTTCAATACCAACTCTTATCCTGGTATCACCTTCCGTAGGCAGTTTGACCGAGACTTGATTAACCAGTTTCCACCAAAACATTTAACCATTTAGAGTTAGACCAAACAGAGATAGAATTACATTCACGTTTTTATTTTGTTTTCATGAAACAGCAGTAGAGCTGCAACCAACTATTAATTTCATTATCATCCTTTTCTTGATAATCAATTAGTTGATTTGTTTCCCAAAGCTCAAGGTGACATCCAGAAATGTCTTGTTTTTGTCAACAACCCAAAGATATTCAGTTTACTGCCAGAGGACAAAGGAAATCATAAAAAAAATATTCACATTTGAGAAGTGAAGAACAGAACAGAGCATTTGGACATTTTTTTCTTAAAAAATTATGATTAATCGGTTATCAAAATAGTTAATGAAATAGTTGTAATAGAAATCAATTCATGAACTAATCATTGCAGCTTTAAACAAAATACTTTAAAAAAAATACATTTAAAAATAAAAGCGAAGGCAGGGGGTGCAGTGTATGTGAACTGTTGTACACAAAGCATGCTTTAAAATTGAATGCATACCAAAGATTGACGGAATAACACCAAAGTATCGTAAGTAAATGGTTAACTGCAGCTTTATCTCTCATGTCACTTTTCTATAGGTAAGGAGACAAATTCTCCGAGCCCACACGTTCTAATTTTGCTCGTGAGATGTGAAAGTGAATGTCTGAGGTTACAAACTACACCATTGTTCTTTTGTATTCCATTACAATGAGCATGGAAAATGTGCGTGTCAACACTATGTTTGTGTGCTTGTAGCAAGTTTTTCTCTCTTAAAAAATGCTCCCCTCTGGAGGAAAAAAAAGAATGTTTTTGGTAGCTTCTGCTTACTGTGAGAAACTGCTCTCAGCACTTGAATAACAAGACTTGACATGTCATAGCTAAAGAAATACAAAACCCTGGTTTCTTGTTTTTCTTCACAGAGTATGACAACCATAGAATACATTCACAGCCAGTTATTATACTGATGCCAGCACCAGGCACTAATGTCTGCTCAGATGTGAGATATTTCTTCTTTTTCCTTTTGTTTCTTGGAACTTTTTAGTCATTTACCACATAAACTGTTTGCAGGGACCACAAATATACCATTAATATCACTCACACACTCCCAAACGATAGTAGCTGTTTTTCCCCCGCCATCCCTCTATGAGCTGCGGGTCTCTCATATTTGTTCGCCATCGATCATAGCGGTGTGGCGCACACGCTGGAAAGCAGCCGGTAGGGAGAGGCAGCATTTGCAATCAAACAGAGAGGAGCAGTGTGAAATCTCAGGAAGAGGCAGCTTCCCCCATGCCCGTGGGCAGGGGATCAGACGATGAGGAAGTCTGCCTCAGACACTCAACACCTCCCACTGGCACCCTGATGCAAGCAGCATGCAAACCCACCCCTTCACATGTATCTGTCAGCCAGGGGGTTAAGCTCTGTGTGTGCCCCCACTCTTTAACTGCACTGTGGAGTGCATGTTATGCTACTGCAGTGGAGGTGCTTTTAGAAGGTTTGCTAAGGTTCACTGTGAGTCGTTGATGTGGTACTGACAGTGGAAAAGTTTTTCTTTTTTCATGATATTGCTTTAAGCAAGCAGATGTGCCGACCCAATATAAAAGGAGAAAGCTACAGGTGCAATCTATCTCCAAGTCTAGAGGAAAAGAAAATTCTCTTGTGTGCAGAGAGTAAGAAATTTCATTGAGTCACTGCTCCTCAGAACCAAATCACAAGCTCTCTAAATCCAGTCAGCCTGTTCCAGCCACTGGCATAATAGTGCTGTGGTTTGCCCATCTGTTCTCCATTGTCCACCTTGGCTCTCCATCCATGACATACAAGACTATAAACTCTAAAGGGTTTGTTCCAGACTGTGAGCAGATTTATTTCAGGTATAGGTACAGGAGAAAACAGGCTTGAGTGGGTGAGAAAATACCAGTTGTCCCACTGTGCCTTTGGCTGCTCCTTCACCTCATGGTTGACTCATTTGCTTCATCCTGTCCACCAAATATTCAAACAATTTCAGCCAAGTGTGGGAGTGTGTTTTGATGTGCAGAGCAGACGTTATTCTGCCACACTGTAAGTGGGTACTACAGCTACAGATGGTTAATAGCCACAGCAAAAGGCAGACACAAAAGCATAATTATTACTATTGATTTTTTTGTAGAGATAGATTTGAGTGTGACATAAAGGTCGGTGCAAGCAAATGTAAAAATGTGTGCGTTCACAACTGATACTGAACGTACATGCTGTCATAACTACATTATAAGCAATTTATTATTAACACATGTTGAAAAACTTTTGTGAGCTGACATGTGTGACTGGAAATTATATGCTCTATAGAATGCTAATGACTACATCTAGCAACAATTACTCTAACATGACAGACTGCAGTTGAATATAGACTTATATTGTCTGTTAAGAACAGACAATATGTCAGAGTTATTTTATAAATAAAACATCTAGCAACAATTACAACATGACAGGCTGCAGTTGAATATAGACTTATATTGTCTGTTAAGAACAGACAATATGTCAGAGCTATTTTATAAATAAAACCATATAAAATTTAGATAAAACACTCACAGACAAGGTAATGGCCTACTAAAATAGCTGGCATTAGAGCATCTATGTTCTCTTTTGATGACGTGTGCTATGTGCTTTGGCACCGTTGGAAGAAAATGGCAGACTTTGGCAAGCTAGACAGAGTATTTAGCTGTCATCTCTGATTTTATGGCCCTTGATGATGAGCACGGTTCAGAATGTGCTTTAATTCCTGTCACCGGTGCAAGGTATGATTGTACATTACATGTTTTCTTTCAGTTGGCATTCCATTACATAAGTCCAAATTATATTTTCTAAAAACACAGTCGACCTAAAGTCAATTACCAACCTGACAGTCAGTGAGGATGTGGCAATCAGTGTTAACCTTTATGTCTTTTATCCCTTCTTTTGTGAGACTGAATGAGTTCAAAGAGAAATTATACATCAAATGGACAAATATGGACCATTTCTGGAATTTTTCTCTGTTCACGTATTTTTCTCTGCCCTCTTGCACGCACACATGTAATGGCAATTTCGGATCCATAAAGAAAGAAACATGCACAATTGTGGCAAGTGTTTTAGAAAACCTCTGTATATATACCTATTCTCCCCTGTACACCGACTCTTTAGATGCGGAGCCCCGGTGAATGCTTACACGAAGCCGCTTGGTGTGGCATAAACCTCCTGGAAGCTGTGGAGAGGTTTTAATCAAGTGTGAAATCCTTTTGGAGTAGATGCCTACACGACTGTGCTTGTGCTTGGAAGCGTACTCCTCAACCCTCTCCCCAACTCTCTTCCCATGAACATCTTTTGTAGCAGGAGTCCATTTCACTGCAGTGATGCATACAGACAACGCTCTTAGCGGAGCCGAGAAAATGAAACTCCAATCATCATGCATGAGGCGGTGCACACTCACACACTTTTCCCTCGGTTGCTCGTCTTTTCTTAGAGGTCTAAATTCAGTGTCTTCTTTACTAATCAGGCATAAAAGTGTAGTTCATTCATTTGAAAAAAATCACTGACATTGTCCTAATAAACAGAGAGAAGAATATGCCACTTAAGCATAATGATATAATCAAGCATGAATAAGGCAGAACGTTACTCAGTTGTAAAGTAAATGTATTGAATAGACTAAACATCCAGTAATTTAGGATTATTGAAACAATGAGATTAACAGCAACAATAGTCCAAGCTATGCATTCTTTAATAAACAATGGGACAATTGTATATGGATTACCCATGAGAAATGAATATTTGGGACATAAATAAGGAAAATGAGACCAAATACATTCCACGATTTTCTTTATTATGCAGTTTAAAGTCTTAAGTCATGCTTTGCCATCACATACACTGTCTCCCTTTGGCTTTGATTGATTGAAGCCTTGGTGGGCCAGATGCAGTTTTTCCGGCCTCAGCGGTCTGACATTTTGTGGGATAATTATCTTGCCACTGGTCATGAGTACAATACTGATGGTACGTCTCATAGGCTTACTGTCAAGCTGGCATTTTCTCTTTTAGCTGTGAACTCTCACTGCTGCCTCTAATACGTCATCTCTTGCAGTTGCATCATACTGATGCATCAACATTGTTCTACTCCTTCTACTGAGCTTTCTGCTTTTTCTACAAATACACTTACTCTCTTTCACACACTGTCCCGTAGCCGCAAAACGAGTCGTCAGAATTGTTCTTTCATGGCGTGGACAGCATTGAGGCCTCACACTTATGCGTTTATCACACCAATCAGAAAGTTTACATGTGGGTGACGTCAAAGACTCACAGATCTTAGTCGTCTGCTCCTCTCTTCACAGACATTGATTTGGCCGTCTAGTCCAAGTCTGTAGGGATAACAACGATAAATTGAGTGGTATTTCCATTAAATCTGGGCTGTATGTTTAGCTTGTCAACAGGTGGGCTGCTTAACAAGTCTGTTGGCTGCCAGCTGCACATTTCTGGTAAACGAATGCATGGCTTATGGGATGCAGCGTTACTTTCAGAAATCGTGTGAGACTCTTGAGTGGTAGCTGAAGCAAACTTATTTTGGAGCTTTCACAGCTTGTACATTAAAATGAGGTCAGTGGGTCATGGACCCATTTATTTAATTAGGAACAGTTGAATAGAAAATGGATGATAATCAAGGGCAGGGAACTCATTTCAGCACTGTCAATCAATAGCTCATTCAACAATGGTTTTGCCCAAAGGGATCCAGCCTTTCCATATGTAACCAAACACTGTATGTCTACAGTATATGTGTCTGTAGTATTATATCCATTCCTGCAGTCCTTTTTTATGTTGGCACGTATTTGCCCCACCACATACATCATACAAATCACATGTAATAGAAATCAATAAATTTCATGCCGTTTCATGTTTTAACAATACAGTGATATATTACAAACTGCTGTTAGATACTTCTAAATGACATAGACACAGCACGCCATCTCCTGAATGTATCACATCAGCTAGTGGACTACACACACAGTAGTGCTCATTACATAGTGCATAGCAACAGCTACATAGCAACTGCTGCTGACTGCTTAGCAACAGCTGCAAAGACATCAAGGAGGGGGGTGGGTTTCATGGGGTGTTTCAGATGACACCATTTCTGTTCACAAATGCCTTTTACGACTTTTTTTTTTTAATGTTGTTCAGATGTTTATTACTGTGAAGCTTTCTGATGGTTCCGTTTTCTCTCTCCTGCCCACAGATATCCGCTCCCTCCCCGATGTGGCAATGACCGGAAACTGTACAACCGAGTGCAGCGAATTGGGCCACTCAGACGCCTGCTGGATGCCCGGGCATCCCTCCCCTGTACGCAAGACCAGGAACCCCCCGAAACTCTCCACCTTCGTGCCTTACCAGGAGAGGGGGAGCCTGGGACGCCTGGCAAATGGGAGCGCCAGGCTGGGTGGCGAGGAGCACCGGTCGCGCCTTCCGCCCTCTCGCAGTGCCTATTCCAACAGTGGTCATGACGTCAGTCAGGACTGCCCCTTAGAGGAGATGCCCCTGAGCGTAGCCTCTGAGTTCCCACCCACCTCCCCTTCTGCCCACACTCCAAAAAGAGAAATTTACCTGTGAGGAATATCATCATCCGATTGGTGCACAAGTGAAGGAAACATACACCCACTTCAGAAGGAGAAACAGGCTGTCCACACGCTAAAGCCAATGCCCGTTTTGTAGTTAACAGTAGGCTGTGACTCATTCAATCACTGGCATGAACACTTGTTTTTTCTCATTTCCTCCTTAAATTATTAATTTATTAGCATATTTATTAAGAATTCCACAAAGTTAATTGATGCACTCACTCATTTATTTATACAAAATCTTGAAGGATACAATTCAAACTGATCAAAAGGAAATACAGATGGTAATTGCTACTTTAGTGGTAACTAATTATTGTTGTAGTTAGCCAAGTCCCATTCTGTGAAGTGATCTCTTGAATTTAAAAATTGTGATCAGTGCTCTTGTGCCATTATTAGACTATAATTTAATAGACAGCCAGTCAGGCCCTATCAGAAGGCATAACACTTTTGACTAACCATCAAATGAAATGCTCTATCTTAATGTACAGTGCTGTAAATACATTTGAATGGTGTGTTCTACATATATTTTTGTCTGGCATAAGATGAAAAAAAAAATTGCCTCAGAATCTTAGCATATTTAAGCTTTTTTTTTGCTGCTGCTGTTTAGACTTGATTGAAACCATCTCCAGAAGTGGAGCTCGATATTGTGGTAGGCATTTATCCGCTCCACACAATCACACACACCTTCGACCCCTAATCATAGTAGAATGGCCTTTACCTCTGCTCCCTGTAGAGCTCTGCCACTGGTGGAGAAAGCTGCGTGGCAACATTTCAACTGACATTATGTTCCACTGACTCTCAGCACTGTGACCTATCGTTCATCATGAAAACGGTTGACTTGGCCACAGTACCCCCGGAGTCGCAATGACCAAACGCAGAGCACTCACTAGACACATTCTGATTGGCTTTTTATATCAAACCTTGTGACTCACTCTTGATGATGAAATTGTACCAGTGTATCAGATTAAAGAGCTCTTCTCTATCGTGACAATCAGACGAGCTCTGTGTGTAACTCACAATCCTTTCCCCTAAAGCTCATAGTCCTTTCCCCTCACGATCCATGAGAACTTTTGTCGATCTAATGAACGGAATTATTTACACAAAATGGCACTTGAGTATGGAGAGCCACTGGAGAGACTTATGGAAGTTGATATTCATGCTGATGTAATCTATATGAGAGCTCCACGTTGAGAGTACTTTCTTTGTTTTTTAAATATACTTCTTCAGAGGTGAATTCAATACACAGTGCACCCACTGAAATAAAAAAATCTCAAATTGTCAGTAACATCAGAGATTTCAAAATAAATATTTGATTTCATGTCAGAAATTAATGTATGCAATTGCATATATTATATATTGTTGAGCTTAAACATGTTAAGGTAGTAGCACCCAGTCTCAGTTTACTGCTACTCCTGTTAATTATGATTTTCCTTGTATTGAGGACAACATGCTTAATAAATTATTAGGCATTTTCCTTCCTCTGGCTATTGAACAGAGAATAAAAAATAGGGCATTTTAGGGTCATTTATCTTTACAAAGATTTTCCAAGTGAATCTGAAGGATATGTCTGAAGGACACTATGTATTAGTCTGTAATTGGATGTTAATGATGACAACACTAGCCTGCCTTACAACATCACAGAGCAAGCCGGTGTCTTTGATTTAAACATTGATTTGATTAGATTTGTAGATACCTTTCACCTCTGCAGAGTATTTCCATAGTGAGATTGTGTCTCTGAGTAAGGGTGGAAGAGCCTAGAATGGACGTTTCCTAATTAGGGTGAGTAATGAGTCCTGAGCTAGGGCATGTGTGAGCACACCCCCAGGACAAGGCACCCACCAGATAATGCAAATCCACCCGCAGAGCTACAATCAGTTAAAAGGGGTATTTTTATCAGCACTTACCTCATCATGCTGCCATTGAAAACTGCGTTAAGAATAATTAAACTGGAAACATATGGAAATTACTGGACATGGCCATGATTAAATAAGGTGGGCGATTATCCTGCCTTGAGGGGGAGAAAGCACATTATGCCGTTTTCAAAGCCATTTAGCGACTGAAATAAAATTCAAACAACAGCCATGATACACTGTGATTAAACCCCCACGGCTCCCCCAAGCACCCCTCTCAGAGCTGTGGATAGCCGCTTCACGAACTCAAAGCAGCGGGTAAGATCACTGACCTGGAATTAATGACAAGTGAGAAAGATAGCAACGAGTGATAAAAACCAGTGTCACATAGCCTCAATCACAACTTTATCTATTTAAATGCTTTGACTCAATTCAGTTTCATGACTGCTTTGCATCAAAATTTATCATTGGGGTTAAATCTTAACCTGATTCCAGCCTGAGTGTGCTTTAGTGAATCTGGAATGTATCTTCAGATCTATCTCTTTGATCACCAATACATGAAATAAATGGGGTACCTCCGAATGGAATGACAGGAGCTCCTCTGCAAAATAGAAACAAACCTGGGCCTACCCCCCCCCATCTGTTAATGAGTCGGACTCCAGCCGATAATGACCTCCTGCTACTCACCCCTGGAACAATATATCACCAGGTTTGACCTTTCTTTTGAACTCATGCTGAATGAACTGTGTTTACTTCTCTCTCAAACACAGAATGGTTCTCCTTGATCAAAGTGGGAGGACATCATGAAGCACCTAAATACACTCAAAAGTATGTTGAATAATGTTTAATTTGTACTTAACATTGATTTAATGTTGGATTCACTTGAGTATCTTTTGCCTCTCTGTAGTGTGTATTGTATGGTGATCATTTCTGTGGACAGATGGACAAATTAACGTACTGAAATTGGCAAAAGGATTTCTTTTTCTTCAAAGACTCTTAGCAAACTGGTTGTGTGAAAAAATAAGGAAATCAGTTGGTGGTGTAGTGTACATAGATCTCCACAACCCTGAGTCTGCTGTCAAGCGGGCAATGATTTTAGCATGAATTCCAAAGATAATTGGTAGAAACTGTTTACTCTTTTTTCTTTTATTTTACTTACTGAAATGTCAGTGCTGGTTCATATTCAAAATGCCCTCTCCCAAACGAACTGAAATTACTGAACGTTTCATCTTTTTCACAGTTCATCTACAACAAAGACAATTGCCTTGAAAATGTCTTTGCAAGAGAGAATCTAGTTGTTATCCTAATTGTTGGTATATTTATATAGGATAAAATGCTTGTGATGCCATGTTTTTGTACAGTTTTATGTACATACAAGTAAAGCTTTCTAAAAGTTCTGAGAAAAGCCGATGGCATATAAAAATTGTAACATGTTTTCTTGAGATGTGCACATCTTGCCTTGGTTGGATTGACCTTTGCTGAGTCAGTGTGAATGTGGCCGTTCTATGCCTGCACTGTAGTCATTCACCGGCTCCCACCTCCTGAGGACTTAATCAGTTTTTATGTTTATCGTGAACAGTGGATTGTCTTATCTTACCAGTTTGTTAAACTCCTGTGTTCTGCTTTGTTCTGTTTTCGCATGTTGACAAATTCTCTTGTAATACTGTAAGTCCTCATGAACTTTGTAATAAAATCACTTCAGGGAAAAAATGAATGCTGTCAGTGTTTTCTTTGTTTTCTACTATTATTCATCGCTTTTGAGTGTTAAACAAGGGTTTGGTTGTTACATTATTATAAGAGGTTTTGCAGCCTTGGAGCTACATTGTGTAAAATGTGTCTCACTCTAGCACCCAGGCTCATTAAGGAGAACTAGTATTCTTGTCATGTGGGGACCAGCGTCTCATTTCTAAGTCAGGAAGCCCCAGAATGTTGAGATGGAAGCATTCCAAGGCTTGAAGTAGGAGAGTCCCAGGACCTGTGTTCACTTCTTCAGCTCTAAAAACTAAGCGTAATACACAACATTTCTTTAAAGCATTGATGAGCTGCCCATTGCTACACATTTAGTGCAAGGCTTACAAGACCACTGTCTTGTGATGTTAATTTTGAGATGTCTATGTGCCTTTGCTTAAAGTCTGAGACTAGAATTTTTTTAATGGACAATGAGCCATGGTTGAAAGC
>NW_023339763.1:18043138-18054567 GCF_004916995.1 Morone saxatilis | reverse complement strand
CTGGTGAGGTAAAAGTAATTGGCTTGAGGGTGGCGTACATATATCAGAAGAGTTTATTGTCATGTTGTGAGTGTGAATGAAAGTGTTCAGAGATGTACATGGCAGTATGAGTTTATTTGTGTGGTGAAGTAGAAAGATCATCGTGTTAAGTCACTTTGTATGTAGTGTTAGGCAAGCAAAGATGTAAAAAATGATCTAGAGAGATGTAATAAATACAATATATCTTTTTACGAATATTTAGTCATGAAGTATTTATTATGTCATTCCTGTTTCAACATCAATGTTTACCACTGATACAATCTTAATTTAGCATCTTAGCATGCTAAGATTTGCTCATTAGTACAAAGTCTAACTGATGGGAATGTCATTGACTTTGACATTGTTTGGTCATAAACCAAAGTATTGGGCAAAAGGACATTTTGATGTGATTTTAATGGTGCTATATCAAAAATCAGGGGTCATTAGAATTCATCCTCTGGGGACCATGGATGTCTATACAAATATAACTGCAGGCCATCCAGTAGTTGTTGAGATGTCTCAGTTTGGACCAAAGTGGTGGACTGACCAACCGAAATTGCCATCCCTACAGCCATACTCCTGGAGAGGCTTAAAACAGATAATTTAGCAATGTAGTATATTCAGCACTCTGGCCTTTGAAATTGCCTTTCACTGCTCTGTAATAGTGGACCACTCAACTGCAGCTATATTATATTTACTTCAAAGATCAAATATTCTATAGGCACCCTAACACTGCTGAACTGCACTGGCCAACAGAACTGTAGGTATTAACTCTTCTGGAACACAGATAAAGGCAAAAATCTCCCTTGTATAAGCCTATTAATCTACTCTCATTAGGCACATCATCCACAGTCATAGCTGCCAGTGAGTATTATTGCTAAGACTTAAGTCAATGTATGTCTTTGTTATATAAAGATTTCTGTTGTCAATAATTGTATCCTTGCTTTTCACACATTATCTCAGTGAACACTAGCAAAAAGTGACAGAGAGTATAAAATGGTCACACAAAAATGGCTCATCACAGTTAATTGGATCTTTTAGGTGTTAAGGATCACTGTTTTTCTTCATTAAATGAATATATTCAAAATACAATATTATATTTAGTTCAACATTAGATCCAGTCATACATGAATATGAGGATATAGTCCAGTAAACCAAACAACTTGACATAGTACAGTGATTATTATTATTATTATTATTATTATTATTATTATCTATACAGCATTTGCAGTCAGCATGTTAACGTGACTGTTGTCTTATTGTGTAAGCTTTTACAATATTTACCATCACAGTGTACAGATGCCATCTAACAGGGCTGTAAAGGCTTGAATACTCATCTACACATGTATAAGCAAAGCCCCCCGCATGCCCAGGTCACTTGAGAATACAATGTATGTTCTTGGATATGAGTATTGCGCATGGCCTCTTGCTCCCGCAGGCCTTACCAGTGGTGCTTAGCACAGGCTGAGACAGAAGGATGTGCATCGTTGAGAACAATGCGCACTGGAAAATGGGGGCAACGGGCAGACAAATGGAGAACAGCTTACCACTCATAGGTCATCTGAACCAGAGTTCGAAATAGGCTTTAAGAGAGACCTCGGCACAACCAGCATATACAGTAGTTGCAGGGTGTCGACCACAATCTCCTCCACACAGACCTGTCAAATGTCATTGCACAGCAGCCCCTCTGACAGCATTACGGACCAATAGCTGCTGTGCGTCATGGTGCACCAGTTCATTGCACATAACATGTTATGGCAAGTATAGGGTATAATTGTGATGCATGCTTTTCTTCATTTGAGATGAGAGGATGAAAAGTATCTAAGAGGACAACATAGCACATCTTAGGTCCAGTGTGATAAATTTGTGACTTGGATAAACCAAGAGAGCCCAGGTATCTTACCCTTAGTTACAACTTACTGTTAGATGCCACTAAATCCTACACACTGGTCCTTTAACAACAGTTTAGGTATAATGCCATTGGACACGTCCTAACAAAAACTGCCGCCACATAGGTATGTTGCAATAATCATTTAATCAGAAAAGCCAGTATAACTATGAAACAACCTAAAAGTTAATATTCAGAGGACATGGCACTCCGAATATTACAAGACCCAACACAATGAGGTGAGATCCATCATGGCAGCACCCTGATTCAACAGCTCTGCCCCTTGGACTGAATATATGTTCCCACATGCATGCCACTTTCCAAAGAAGTCACCGTCTTGGACTATGTTTGAACAAAACACCATGACCCATTGTTGCCAAACTTGAACATTTTAAACAAAAGGAACTGATTAAAAACAAAGGAAAGGAACTGAAAGGTACTAAATACAGACTTGATTACCAGTTTCCATGTGAATTAGGAAAACAACGCAAAGTTCTGTATCCCATTATGAAACAATACAGACAAAATGAGAAACCTTAAAAAATTTGATTGTAGACAAATTATACATTGAATAACAGCCTTACTGTGACCCTAATACAACACCCTGGCTTTTCTAACACATTACATTACGCCTACCCGTCAGTGACTGTAAAAACATTTGAACCTCCTCCCCCGCACCCTCCCTTCTCAACACATGCAAATATTGGACTCCTATGTGAACAACCACCCCTCAAATTCATGTTATCTCTGTTATTTTGCACTATGCTTTATATGTTTGTTTTTGCTTTTTGTTTTTGGTATTCTGACTGTTGACAGATCTTTACAATCCATACACATACATGAATCATCTCAAAAACTTTCAATCACTGCCCCACTTAAACCAATACTGACCCAGACCGCAGATTGTTTATCATTAACACATCAATAAACCACATAGATCTTTCCCACATATTCTCTTATATGTTTTCAGATACTCTCACTGGAGAAGATTTTAACTCAGTTCTTAACCAAACAGTAGACCATTAAACAACAACTAGCAGGAAATGGCAATCCACTGCGACAATAAAACAGTATATGAAAGACTTTGGACTTTTGGCGACAGTTGGTGCATAAATAATCCAACACTAAATGAATATTCATATTTTTCACTGCTACATCACTCACCCTCCTGCATTGACTTTTTCTTCACTAGTAACTCAATTGTACAGGACATAACTGATACATTAATCTATTCAATTATAATGAGTGACCATGCCCCTATCTCCTTAGTTCTCCACAGTAAGCAATTTTACAAACAACCTTCCAGATGGCGCTTTAATGTTTCAACCCTCAGAGATCCAGACTTTGACAGGTTCTTAAGGAGATTGTGGGTATCCTTCAATGATTCTCTGAACAGCTCACCAATTACTCTGGCAAACTGCAAAACAGTAATACGGGATAAAATTATCACATCCTCATCTTATAAGAAGAAAAAACGAATATGAAAATAACCTGGAACTGGAAATCAAACATTTAGAAAATACTTGCAAAAACTCCCACAGAGTAAAAGTCTTAATAATGTGAGGAAATATTAATTAGAATTGACTGATACAACAAATAAAAAAACGTTTTGTGCTTTAGCTACAATGACATAATTACTTATGATATAATAATCAATCAAGAAAATATCTTGCAAAACAACTTCCAAAAAAAGAAAAAAGAACACAATCCCAGCAATAAAATAACTCAGTGGGGAAGACCCTCACTCTCATTTAATTACAGGCATAAAAATCATCAACCAAGCACTCATCTAGAATAGAAAAAATGTCACTGCTTAAATAACACAAAATGATCAAACAGGATTTATCAAAGGCTTTTGAGTTCAATGTACAAGTTAATTGGACATTTCCTTTTGCTACTGTTTGTTGTTTCATAAAATTTTGAGGGTCATTTATCAGCTGGGTCAAGTCACTGTACAACTCACCAAGTGCCACAGTCTCAATTGATGGATTAACATTCTCAGATTTCACACTGTAGAGGGGGACGAGACAAGGATTCACAATCTTATCATATTTATTGAACCTCTTGCTGCAGCTGTCCAGTGCCACAGGATTAAAGATACACCAATGTAAACCATGGAATATGTCTATATGCAGACAACATGTTACTTTACTTACAGAAGCCAAAAGTCTCATTACAAGAATCTATTACCTTTTAAATATATTCTCTAAAATCTCAAACTATACCATCAACAGAGTTGGAATCCAGCAGCCCTACCATCACCTGTCCCTCTTTTCACAGGCACCATAAAATACCTAGGTGTTAATATTTTTCACAAACTGTCAGAGCTGGTACTTCAAAACCCTGGTTACTCATAGTTAGCTTGGTAGAAAACTCACAAAATCATGCACTTGATATCTATATATCTTGCACTTAGTATCTCATAAATCCCCCCCCCCCCCCCCTATGGAATAACCTGGAATTCCTACAAGATCCAAAAAACTCACAACTACAAAGTTTGGAAGAGAAGAAGTATCACACAGCACATCATACAAAATTCAGCTCTCTTGTCACCTTTGAAGAACTTTTCCAGAAGTATAACACAGGCTTGGGACCATTTCTTCAATACCTACTGAAATCAGTCAATGCAATCAGTCTGAAACAACACAATCTCCAACTGTCTAGCCAGAGAAAGAGGATTCATCGACTCCCTGTTGAAATTATAAAAATGGATCAAAATCACTGCAACAACAATGGGAAAATATCATATTTTAGATTTCAAAACATTTATTTTGCAAGTAGTGAAATATTCCAATAAGATATTTATAGGTTGTTAAGGAAAGAAAGTAAAGTAACAGACCACTTTCCAGATAAATAAAACATTTAGCATTTTATAGGCATATACCAAAGTGCATGATTACACAATTATTACTAATAGGGGCTAATGATTAATATAGTATAAAGATTGAACCAAAATCTTTAACTGAAACAGCTGTGTAGGGGGAATAAAACTGGGTCACGGTCATACTAAAAAGGTGATGTAAAAATTCTTACACCATGGCAAAAATGAGCATCGCAACAAGAAACAAGCTCGTCATCCAACATCATCAAGTTCTCTCACAGCAGAAAGCTTAAGACAGACAGTGTTTTTAGACACTTTCCAGACTCTGCAGAAGCAAATAGGCAAGGTTGAGGAACAAAAACATAGTGGTCAGCCAAAAAAACTGAGTGCAGAAGATGAAAAAAACATCACTTTCCTTTTTAATCAGAAAATGTCAAACAGCGCCATCAGCTCAGAACTGGCTGAAACAAGTGGAACCCTGGTATATCCATCTACAGCTAGTCAGTCAGAAGTGGTCTTCATGGATGACTTGCAGCCAAAAAAGCCATTCCTTCCGAGTGGAAACAAAGTCAAGTGACTCACCTATGCATGAAAAAACAAGAACTGGGGTGCAGAAAAATGGCAGCTGGCGCTCTGGACTGATGAGTCTAAATTTGACATATTTGGTTCTAACAGAAGGCAGTTTGTTTACTGAAGGGCTAGAGAGTGCTGCAAGGATTTGTGTCTTCAGGCAACATTGAAACATGGTGTAGGTTCTTTGCAAGTTTGTGTCTGTGTTTCTGCAGATGGAGTTGGGTATTTGGTCAGAATTTATGATCTCCTCCATGCTGAAAAGTACAGGCCAATTCTTATCCATCATGCAATACCACCAGGGAGGCATCTGATCCATCCCAAATTAATTATGCAGCATGACAACAACACCAAACATACAGCCAGAGTAATAACAAACTATCTTCAGCGAAAATAAGAACAAGGTGTCCTGTAACAGATGGTATGGCCCCTACAGACAGAATGCAGGGGCCACAGAATCAGTTTGGGATTACATGAAGAGACAAAGGCTTCTGAGACAGCCTACATCCACAGAAGAACGATGGCAGGTTAAGTTCCCTTAAGACTCTTGGAACAACCTACCTGCCTCTTTTTTTTTTTCAAACTCTTCTATAATTCTACATTTTTATCGTTACTTCCTTTACAAAATTACCTTTTTCCCTCTCCTTTTACAACTTTTGTTTATTTATACATTTTGTTCTATCAACTTATTGACAATCTACATTCTCAAAACCCACCTCTACAGGCAAGCCTTTCTTTATAGATATCCTTGTTGTTTTATTCATTCTGTCGTGTCTCTTTTTAATTTATCCCTCCCTTTTGTTTTCTGTGTGCTTGTGTATGTGTATACAATGCGTCATGTTAGTGTTATGTTTGTTTTTGTTTGTTGGTTTGGAAAGCACTTTGCCGTACTCTGTGTCAAAAAAGGTGCCTCATATAAATAAAGTTTTACTTACTTACTTACTTACTTTACTACTGCACATATGTAGGTTGAATAATACAATATGTCACGACTTCCAACTACCAACATATCACATGTTATCGTCTGCACTCGTCCTTCTAAAGCATCTTTTGTTTTCACGCTCTCTTCGAGTCGTGAAGCATGAGATTGTGATACAGTTACGATATTGGTATAGTTCCGTCTTTTATTTAGTTTCTTCTCGATCATGGAGGCTGAAGACTTCAAAGAATAGTCTTGTTCACAGAACGTGTCACTCCAAAGTCCTTCTAAAGAGGAAACTTGCTATGGATTAATTTTATGAGTTTAATCAGCTCTTGATGCTCATGCTTTAAACTAGTACTGTCGTGAGATTTTTAGCCTACCTGTGCCCCCTAAATGAGAAGTAGAGAGAAAGCCAAATATACGAAATCAATTGTAGCATGTTTCCCTGTAATAGTGGACTACGGTCATGCTGGCTAAACAGTCCGTATCATTCTATTCCATTAAACCATAAAAGAATAAATAATATTCTTTTAGCTTTTGTCAACCGGTTGCTACGAACTACGGCTGTCAATTTGTGGTATGCTGATGGGTTATCTGTAATCTGTCAGACCAGGGACATGCCTGTTCTGTAGCTTGGTTTGAGGTAGGTACCCTACTGAGCGCGCGATTGAAAATTAAACAAAGTGGCTGGCTGAAAGTCAAAAGTTGTATTATAATATGTTTTATAGGTTTTGATTCTGGGTTAGTAAGTAGTAGGAGTTGCAATCAAATGTTTTACTGTACTAGTATTTATCAGATTTCGCATGATAACGAGCTGTTATTTGACATTTCACATGTATGTGTGCCGCGCGATTCATCAAAGTAACACTGGTTAAATTTACTTAGACTATTACAGTATTTCTAATCTTCCAGCTGAATTTTAACGCAGGGTAAGGTGCTCCACTTTCTAATTTATTAATCTATTAGACTTGCTCGGCATTCACTTTCATTTTGTTGTAATGTGAAAGGGGATGGACAGTAACTGGCCATCCGTTCAGAGGACCATTATTTGCTTGCTGATTTATGGACTGTTGTGACTGGAACATTTCTCCTGTTCAAGGCATTTTGGGCTTCTCACCACTGATTCCGGTGTAGTGCTGGCTTTTCTATCTATCAATTATTAATGCGGTCTATGTTTCTGCCGCGAGACCACTTACTTGAGGATGTGCTGTCTCAGGTTACATTATGGTTATTATCTGCTTTTTGACTCATGGAAGTGTTTTGCTATTCAGGGGAGTTTAACCTAAGATTGCGGCGGAGGGATCAAGACTCCGAGAAAACACAGTGTGGGTAAATTGACATCAAACAATATAAGGATAAAGAGGCCAGAAGATATGAAGTGTGAAGATTTAAATTGGTAGTCAAATAATTGCCCATACATATTATCTCTATGTATGCAGATCGCTGTATCTTTTATTCAGTATTCACAAAATACTATAATTTTTATTCACTAGTTATCAGATTAGTTTTGGTATTGGGGTTTGACTCGTGCTAGTAGCTTGATTCAACTGGTGAGGCTGGTTTTTAAAGTTGGAAGGAAGATGTAAATATCAATCTAATGAGAGTTATTACCTACTGCCAAATTTGAGAACTATGAGACTAGCGCATTAACAAAGAATTGTTATCCCTTTCTCGTTTTCCTCTGGGTATGCGAAGGACTTAGAATAGTATAAAAAAAAAAAAAAAAAAAAAATATAACCCCCCAAAAAAGAAGAGCGTGTGAGGGACACAGGACCCAACAGGTTTTTAGCATTACTAAGTCAGTGATACCAACGTCACTGAGAGACGTTACAGTATGTTGCATGCTTACAAGTATTTGTATAGGAAAATAACCAATTGCCAGCCAGCTGTGACACATGACAGCATCATGAGGTGGTAAATATTTCTCAATAGTCATGATAATAACCATCTGCTTAATGGTTAGGCGTCTGTGATTGCATAACAAACTTACTGCATGATAGAGAATAACCTTCTAATAATTTGCTCATTATACGCAGCCTTTTTGTATGCCAAGGCTAGTATGTATTAATGTTCGAATTGTCCACAGAGCAGAGCGACAGCTAGCTGTTGTGTGAAAATAGTGGATAATAGTTTGGTATGATGTATTGAGTGGTGGAATGAAGGCTGCTTATTAATTTGCCACAAAAAGCTCTTTCACCATATTTACCAAGTAGTTTAAGCAGGTCGTATGCGCATACTTATGTAAACTGGTTTTTAGTGCGTCAGACATGAATGGAGAGTAGCTTCATTATGGAAGCCACGTATTATTTACTAACACATCTAACAGCTTAAGCCTTAAACATAATAAGCTGGCAATGCCAGTCTGAATGATATTATCTCCAATGAAGCACTTTCGCAGCGCGAACATTTGGGTTCTTGAGTTGTGTTGTGCTGCGTGGCTTGTCGCAAACGTGTCTCAGCATATGTTGGCAACATGAAAACTTGCTACGTGGGAAATTTAGGGATCATGAGTTGCGGACGCGAAGTGCTTGTTCTTGTATTGCCGTGGGTTGGATCAGTGTATTGTAGAGTTTGTGGGTGGCGCTTACCACTATTTCTAAGTTAGTTTATGCGACTTTTCATTAGACATTTCTGTTGATGTCTAGGATCGGTGAGCGACTCGTTTATCAGTCTAAAAGTGAGTTCGTAAAGGAATCTTGGAGAATCCTTGAGCTGGATAAGCACAATTACACTCTTATGTAATAGCCAATTGGTGTTTATGTGGATCAGAGGTACGTCAAAATATTGATTGCCACGCACACAGCGCTGTCAAGTCACCACGAATGTGCATGCTATATCTATTCATCAAGCAATGTGTTTTAGCTATTTTAGAGAGGTAATTATTCGATGTCTGCGTAACGTAATTAGTTCTGCGGAAATAGACATAGTAGGACCTATGCAAGTATAAAACGTTCTATTATATTTCCTAGTTGACCACCTAGGTGGCAGCTTCTTTGATTCTATCTATTATAGTCCTAGTACTTTAACATAGGGTGTGCTTCATTGTGTTTGTGGATTTTTTTATCTTAAACATTAGAGCGAGAATATCTTATAGTGGGGATCATGTATGCTATATTATATATGAGCGACGGATCTCGAGGCTCATCATGGCGGTAATAAGGTATCGTAAATGGTATGTCACGGGACGTCCATCTGCCATAGATCACGGTGTCGGTAAATAAGTGACTTAGCAACTTTATTGAATTAATCGATACAATTGTCATATTAGTGACATGTCTTGTGATTAAAATTCTGAACAGATTGGGTCCATTAAATTCCCTAGGGGAGTTCGTTCATAATATGTTACTAATGTGTGTAAATGTCTCATATACTATTGGCACAAAACCCATTGCAACTTCCTGTTTTGTTTTGATATGGGTTATTGGTACCAATGAGCTTTTTTCGTTCTTTCTTCTAATTGTCACATAGTTATCCTATATTATGTCGCTATTCAATGTCAATGGGTCTTACGGATATTCTGTTTGGGGGTAATTGCTAGGGTGGGCGAATCTGCTTTATCTTTATGCGGTCAGCCCACTGCATCGTGGACATAATAATGTCGTACGTGGATATTTCGGCCTGTATGGGTTATTGGTATTTTGTGTGCGCAGGAGATTCTCTGAGTATTGTCTGGAGCAGTGGTTTGCGTGGTGTTCCCAAGGTTGATGCAGTGTATCATATTGTTTTATATCCGATTAAGATGGAGCTATCTTAGTTTTCCGTGTTATAGCTCTGATTACAATAATAGCCTTTGTTTGCAGTTGTACATGTGAATGGTCGGGCCCTAATAAAGTAAGCATTGAAAACAAGACACTTTGTGAAATGTGTCAAACTATAATAAAATGTAAAGTGTGATATATGTGAAGAAAAAGTTGAATGTGATACAAATCAACATATATTGTGAGCCGTTTTTAAATGCCAAAGTTTCTATATTCTAATGCACGCAGAATCACACGGCTGTAGTCTTTCAGCTCGCTGATGAGTTAACCAGTAATTAGTCCTCAGCCGAGACCTCTATAACATTCGTATGTTCATAGGGTATTGAATAGCCACCTTAACCGCTGCTGACACAACCGTTGTAAGATGAAGTCTTTCAGCATTTAATTACAATGGCGGTGCCTTTAGCATCGTTGTCGTGGTATGTTGTATTTGATGGACTTTTATTTATAGGTTCTTGGGATGAAACAGGAATTAGGCATGAAATTAGACAGGAATTAGACGAAGCATAACAAAGCAAGACTAATGGAGGAATTTTAGTTATATATCAATTGTACTTCTCTAATATTATTTAGAGATAGCTGGAACAATACGTGCGAATTGAGATTAGGATATATATTTTAGTTTTATATATTGTTAATATTTAGTGGACTAAATTTAAATAAATGCGGCACCAAGCAAATGAACTAGTGCCAATACTGCTACCTTAAATATATTGGTAGCTTATTTGATGGCAGATTGTGTGTGCGTGCGAGTGATAAATGCTTATTGAGAGAGGCACTGGCAGACTGTCCTAGAAGTATAATGAAGAGAAGGGTAGGTCTCGGGAAATATTGCTGGTTACTAAGCAAGAGCGATGTTGTAATCAATTGCCTTTTTGTCTGCGCTCAAGTTCTATCCTGCTTAATCGTGCTCTGGATTTGTCTGTTTGCAGTGTCTGAACTGGAATAGCCATATCTGTGCAGCTCGATAATCAATGATGATGGATGCATTTACATATGTTCGTATATTGTCTTATCCACTATGGTGAAGAAGCTTATCTCGTGTCTGATTGTATCATTTAGGTGGGTTTTGGGGAGGACTCGTTAGTCCTTTAAGCTAACTTTCTGTTGCTTTATTTTTTCTAATCAAGATTATTACCGACCGTATAGGCTAGATGCAAGCAACATTACAGGCATGGTCTGAACATCTCTGCACTGTCTTTCTCTTTAAAGTTAATAGCCTGACTGGCGTGTATTAATCGTAGTGTACCGTATCTTGGAATAATATCTAGTGATCTACAACTAAGATAATGATGCCAGCTAACCACACAGGCAAAAAGCAAAGATGAGAGCTATGGTGTGGTCTTTTTATTAAATGAATCATTTGTGACCAATATTAGCCGAATACCTGATATATTGGATCTCTGGTCTTTAGAATACGACCACAAAAGCTATGTATAGTCTCTCATTGCT
>NW_023339763.1:18040836-18043113 GCF_004916995.1 Morone saxatilis | reverse complement strand
CTGGATTTTAACAACTTTTGTTTTTTTTTAGTCTTGCACTACATTTTTGGCTTCTATCAACTATTGACAATACTACATCCTCAAAACCCACCTACCATACACGGCAAGCCTTCTTTATAGATATCCTTGTTGTTTTTTATTCTGTCGTGTCTCTTTTTAATTTATCTCCTTTTTTTATCTTCCTTTGTTTGTTTATTTACATGCTATTTATGTTTGTTTGTTTGTTTGTTGTTTGGAAAGCACTTTGGTACTCTGTGTCAAAAAAGGTGCTATATAAATAAAGTTTTACTTACTTACTTACTTACTTACTCTGCATATACATACACACTTCCAACTACCACATATCCATGACAGTCTGCCCTCCTTTGCAAAGCATCTTTTGTCACCCCAGTCTTAAGCTATACAATACATACGTATAAGTTCAGCTCATATTATTAGTTTCTCTCGATCATGGAGGTGCAAGACTTCAAAGGAATAGTCTGCTACAGGGTTTTCTTCCAATACTCTGTAAGAGGAAATTGCATGAGTAATTTTACTGAGTTTATCAGCTCTGATGCCATGCTTAACTTGCTGCTAATTTTAGCCTACCGTGCCCCCTAAGGAGTGAGAGAAAGCCAATATCATCAATAGCATGTAACCTTAAAGCTGGACTACCTTGCTGTGCACAGCACATCATCTATTCCAAAAAAAAAGAAAAAAAAAAGTTCTAGCTTTTGACACAGCTTGCTACGAACTACAGCACAGTGATGGGTAGACCAGGGATGCTGTTCTGTAGCTTGGGAGTACCCAGTACCCATGAAATAACAAGGGCTGAAGTCAAAAGTAGTATAATATCTTAGTAAGTATAGAGTTGCTCAAATGGTTTACTGTTACAGTATTTATCAGATTTCGCTGAACGGAGCTGTTTTGACATTCACAGATATGTTGCGATCTCAGTAACACTGGTTAAATTGTTACTTAGACATTACAGTATTTCTAATCTCCACTGAATTTTAACGCAGGGTAAGGTGCTCCACTTTCTAATTTATTAATCTATTAGACTTGCTCGGCATTTCACTTCAGTGTTGTAGTGAAAGATGACATAACTGGCACCTTCAAGACCTATTTGCTGCTGTACTGGAAATTTCTCCTGTGGCAGGCATTGGGCTTCTCAAAATTGCCGTGTAGTGCTGGCTTTCTATCTATCAATTATTAATGTGTCTATGTTCTGCTGGAGACCCTCTTACTTGAGGGATGTGCTGTCTCAGTATTATGGTTATTATCTGCTTTTTGACTCATGGAAGTGTTTTGCTATTCAGGGGAGTTACCTAGAATTGGGCGAGAGAGACCCCGAGACCATGTGGTAATTGACAACACAATAAAGATGAGGCCAGGAAGATGATGAATTGAAGATGTTAAATTGAGTCAATAATCCCATACATATCTCATGAGCAGCCTGACTTTTAATTCAGTTTCACAAATCATAATCCTGTTACAGTGTAGTAGGCTTGCATCAACTGTGAGCTGGTTTTAAAGTTAAGAAGTGTAAATATCAAACTAAGGTATACCTACTGCCAAATTTGAGACTAGAGACTGGCCTCAAAATTTACCTTTCCTTCCTCTGTGACAAAGAAACACTAGGACACAGCAAGTAGCTTACATAAGCTAATTTCCAACTCCTCTTACAGTATGTTGCATGTACAGTATTGTATAGTGAAAATAACACAAATTGCAGCCAGCTGTGACACATGACAGCACATGAAGGTATAATATCTCATAATGATAAACCATCTGCCTTACTCGTTAGCTCCTCTGCAGATAGAGAAATATCCCTAATAATTGCTCAAACAGCTTTTAGCAGCTAGTGTTTATGTTCATTGGCAAAGCAGAGCGAAGCTCTGTTTGTGAAAAGTGAAGGTATGTGTGTTGGAGTGGTGGATAAGTGTATTAATTTGCCACAAACAAGCTCTTAATATTTACCAAGTAGTTTAAGATATCCATACTTAACTGTAGTGCGTCAATGGTGGAAAATCTTCATTAGAGACCTATTTTTCACAACAACATTAAAACTAAGCTAACTAACTAAGCTGCAAGCAGCGATGAATGGGCCCTCGCACTCCACGCAACTTGGGGTGTGCTGCGTGCTGTCGCAACACGTGCAGACCACAACATGAAAACTTCACGTAAATTAGATCAAAATTGCCACGCAGTGCTTGCTTCTTGTTGCCAGTGGGTGGCGCTACCACTATATCTGAATATTATCACATAGATGTATTCAGGGTGGCACTCTTATCAGAC
>NW_023339763.1:18031703-18040736 GCF_004916995.1 Morone saxatilis | reverse complement strand
AAAGAGAGAGAGTATTCTCAGGGACTGTAATTGTTTAAATTGTTCTTGAAAGCTCCATATACTTAAAGAATCATGTTTTCGGTTGTTCTGCGCCCCCCTACAGGAATTTAAAAAAGCAGCCCCGGCGCCTTGTGTGTGGTTTTGAATGTTTGTGTATGATTTGTTGTTGTGTAGGTTGGGGGTGCGTGCATGTTTGTCTGATTTGGTTTTATGTTGTGGTCTGTGTTTGGTATGGGGGGGAGTTGGTGGTTGCGGGGGGACTCGTTTTGTCAGCCTTGTATATTTGTTATCAGTATATACTTTGTATCTCTTGTTTGGTGCTCTTTAGGTGCTTCTATGGTGGCATTGTTGGGTCTCTGTGTTCGGGTTGGTTCTAGTAGAGTGTGAGCACGTTGTATCATTCGAGACAAGCTCTTTAGAGACCCATAACCTTCTGTAAATACCCACGGGAAGGTCGGTACCATTTATTTTGAATTTTTTCTATTTTTCTCTTTTTTTGCAGGATGATTTCTGCGTTTGGAGCTGGTTTATTGTTATATTTATGTTATGAAACTACTGCAGTCTCTGAGGTAGATATCATTCGTGATTCTGCTTCTATTTGGATCCAGTGTACAGTATAAATAATGTGCTATGAAGTTTTAAATATGTTTTTTGGTGTATTGTGTGCTACGTATGATTGTAGAGAGGCGTGTCGTGCGTGCCGTCTAAGAGATGGTCACAGGATTTGAAGTCATATATCTTGTCTAATACTGTCCATAGTTCTCTTTTCTGGCATTATTTGGGTGCTTGTTTTGTTCTATCTTTAAGAACGTCCGTCTCGCTACAGTAGGTGTTTGCATGGTTCTCATGATTGACTTCTAATTTCTATTTTTTTCACGGCGATTCTACACATTGTGAGTGCAAGGGTTGTGCTATTTTGTGACCTGTGTATCAGGGTTTTTTTTACTCGTTCTTGTGTCGATTAGTGTGTGTGGAACGGATGTGTGCGAATTCCAGCTTGTTCTGGGTGGCAATCAAATATCACTTGAGAGGTACATATTTTTCAGGTACTATTGATGTTATCACGTCCATCGTGGGTTGCACAACTTCAGTGTACATGGTCGCAATGTCTAGAGGACATTGCGCGCGACTACGTTTGATAACAGTCCGCCTGAACAGCGTCTACTGACGATTAGTTTGCGATATAGTGATACGCTGATACCTGTGGTTTTTTGTGGTACATGTCAAGTCAGGATGGTACGCTGCATAGTGACTTTGGTGCTAATTTACTTGAATTTGTTGCTATGTTTTGTTGGTCCAGTTCTATTCGCGTGATTTCGTATTCCGGCACGTGTTGACTTGGCTGGCCTTTTTTTTTGGCGAGGCAATCGCCTCGGTTATTGTTGCGTGTACGTTGCGAGGGCTGCAACGCTGCTTCAGGCTTTAATTATTATTTATTTTTTTGTCTTTGTTTATTTTTTTTGGGCCTTTTAATTGCCTTTATCTTGTGTCATCGATAGTGACAGCTGAAGATAGCCTTTTCCGGCAGAGTAGAGGGGGATGAAACACAGTTTTGATGTTGGTCCAATAAATTCCGCTGGGAAGGAAATGCAAAAAATACGCCAAAAATGACAACAAAAATCATAATGGCCAACTTCCTGTTGGGTTTTGGTTAGGGTCCAAGAGGCTTTTTTTGGGCTTGTCCTTTTATCATGATACACATGCGTACCAATTTTCGTACATGTCGGCCTTACGTGTCTTGGGGGCTGATTCTGGGGGGCGTGGCTTAGCCATTTGGCGGCGCCCGTGCACGGGGACAATTGCGTACGTGAATTTTCGCCATGATTGAATTTTGTGCAAATTTCTCTGACTTTTCGAGCATGTTGCGGCTGCCAAATATGCAGTTGAAGAGGCCGAAAAATAATAATTCCTTGCATTACAATATGGCCTTTGCATGGTCGGGCCCTAATAAAAGTAAGCATTGAAAACAAGAACTTTGATGAAATGTGTCAAACTATAATAAAATGTAAATGATTATGTGAAAAAAAGTTGAATGGACAAATCAACTAATTACCGTTTTAATGCAAAGTCTTATTCTATATGCACGCAGAATCACACACTGTAGCTTTCAGCTCCTGATGAGTTAACCAGTTTCCTCAGCCACCCACAAACATTTCTTGTTCAGAAGTTGATAGCCACTTAACCTGCTGCACAACCGTTAATATGAAGCATCTTTCAGCATTTAATAACTGCCTTGTCGTTGTGTATGTTATGTGACATTATAGGTTCTTGGATGAAACAGTTGGATGAAATTAGACAGGAAGCAGCAACAAAAACGACTAGAATTTTAGTTTTTCTTGACTACAAAATTAAAACTGACAAACAATCTCAAAATAATATACATTTTTGTATTTTAGTGACTAAAACTAAATAAATCAGGCACCAAAATGAACACTGCCAAACTGTACCTTAAATATATTGTAGCTGTGGCAGAATTCTCTCACAGGTTTATTTTGGAAGGCACTGGCAGACTACCAGTTATGAGGTAGGTCTGGGAATTTGCTGGTGCACAACAAGCTTTATATTGCCTTTTCTCCAATACTGGCTAGATCCTGGTTTGTCTTTCCCAGCTGAACTTGATAGCCATTGTACAGTCATAATCATGGATCATACAAGGTCATAATGCTCCTATGGTGAAGAAGCCTTCCCTGAATCATTGGGGGATTTTGAGACTCCCTTTAGCAACTTCTTGCTTTATTTCATCCATTACCGACCGTTAGGCTAATGCAACACATCGGCTACACTCTGCCTCTCTTTCTCTTTTCCTGCTGGCTATCGTGTGTCCTACTTGGAATACATGACACACAAGGATGCAGCCCACTGGCAAAAAGAAAGAGAGAGCAATTTCTTTATAAATGATATTTGAAAATAACCAAACCTGAATGCGACCCAGGCTGAAATGCACCAAAAAGCCAAACCTTATACTGTGTTGGGGCCATTGGGCTCGGGTCAGTTTGCAGAACTTTACTGCAGGGGTAATGATGATCCATTGTGGGCATTCGTGGTTGAAATAGTGCAAATGGACACCTTCTGGAATCCAAAGAAATTTCATTGATATAGATCTGTAGGGCAAAAAATGACGAGACTGTTTCTTTGGTTAAATCGTAAGACAGAAAGCTTTCAAAGCTCTCTCCCTACAGAGTTACTTTCGAGCTGGTGCACTGTTGTGCTCCAAGAATGGCCTACACAAGTCTAATCCTGAGGTCTGGAGGAAAATTGTTCCTCTGGTGGATTGTAGAGGACTCTACAGGTTTGCATACATTTTTCAGCTCTGCAACATTTCTACAAATATATCTATTACTGTAGATATTCTTTATAGACCTGCAGGAAGAACTGCAGGGAAACACTGCTCTCCTGTAGCCTTTTCCTCAAGATGAAAACACTACTCGGGTACCGCTGCTGTTGCCTTGGAAACCTGGTCACTCTCACTCTTTTATCCACACTCTTCACCACTCGCTTCATTAAGTGCGTTGCTGCTGGCAATTAGAATAAAACCAGCGGCAGGGCTGGCTGTCTTGAAATGCAGTCTCCAATTAAATACTTTCAAATAGCAATGTTTCTTCAAGCTACATCTGCTCTCTATATAATAAACCATGCACCTGGGAGCTATGCTTCTAAAAGCCTGCACTATGGTTGCTATACCGATGAATGACTTCAAAATCCATGTCTTTTAGTACCCCGAATACAAATGTAACATGAATCAGACGCTGCCTTGTTACTGTGATGCTTTTTTCAAGCCTGCTCTGCGCTCAAATAAGCAAAACAATGTTCCAGACATTGTCACGGTTAGCCGATCTCACAGGAGAGGAGGAGAAAAATGCCTGAGTGATCAATTCAAATCTGCATCCTTGTGTGTGCACTACTTTTTCAAGTAGTGGGGAGAGAAACACTGAGCAGTTTTTTGCTCATCCATCCAAGTCCATTTTTCTATAAATGATAGGTGAGTGAATGACGGTTTCAAGTCTTTAAGTCTGATCACACTCAGCAATTTATATTACTGCCCAGCATTTTTACTTTGATTAACTGAGGATGTTATTACTGCATTAAAATTGATGAAGTAAATTTAAGTGAATCATCATTACAGGACATTTGCTTTAAGTGAGTAAGTACTCTTGAGAAGTGCACTTGGTATGTTTCACGTACGATATCATCATTAATTTAATCTTGCCCGTCAGCTGCTCTCACACATACTACAAACTGAGAGAAAAAAAAAAACATATACTGTATGTGTATCAGCCACCACTGAAAGCAGTGCAGTCCCTCCCTGAGTCTGTGCAGCTTTGCATCACTCATTTAACACTCTATTACCTCCCACCTGAGCACACGCTCAGTCATTACTGATTTACCTACAAGCTATCCATTTGCATTGATAGACCTTTTGTAATCGAGCGACAAGCCCTCGAACAGACTCAGGTCAAACGTGATTGCTGATTTCAGAACAGTTTAAGGTGCATGCAGTCCTAAACATCGCAATGGATCATAAACTCTAACAGTATCAGAAGATCTATGTTTAAGATTATGTATTCAACCCATATTTTGAATATTTTTGTTGTTTGAAGACTTTGACTAACTGTAGCTATAGATAAAGTAAATTCATCTATCATAACCCAGAAGATAGTTTCACTTCCTGCCAAATCTACTCCACAAATGTAAACCCTTGAACAGTTTGTGAAATCATCAAATTTAACTGTCACTGTCAGTTCCTCTGTGAAAATACCAGAAAATAAATTTCAGAGTTAATATCTTCACTTCAATAAATCTTCGTCTAAACAGCGCCAGTGGCTTCAAAATTAATTCAAACGATGCGGCACACTGCCACCGAGATCGAGGACTTGTTATGATGTGACAGCACTGAGTGAGATTGAATTTTAGTTTGTTGTAATGATTTGTTTTGACAAGGAAAAGACATAATGGCTGTGAGGTTGAAGGACAGAAGGTTTACTTTAATCAAGGACACCAATACAAAAAACATGTCTTCAGTACACAGCGGCTGCAATTAATTCTTTATTTCAGTTATGTCAAAAGTAATTGGTCAGATAACAGTCAGTCAGTAATATTTTGTAAAATGATCTAGCTGTAAACCTGAACATCTTATTTTCTTCCCAGGCTTGTTGCTTTTCAAAGAATCCTAAAGGGAATTGATCCTTGACTTTTGCTTAATCCTAACAACACTTAAGACTGTAAAAGAAACTACCAAGAGATCTTCCCATTATGTTAATGCTTTCTGATTACATAAAATCATCTCTCTCTTAGTTTAAAACCAGATGTGCAAATGTGTGAAAGTTTGTGCAATTACTTTATTTTGTACAGCATTGGTTAAAAAAAAAACTCACCCTTTTTAATTAAGTACTGTATTCAGAATACATTTTTAGGCAATAAAGTACAATAATGTGATACACTGACAGGAGGAAAGTTGTCACATCATTGGCAGGTAAAATCTATTACATTAATGGAAACTGTATTATGTTAGAATTATTATTATTACACCATCAGCTGAAAACTCATTTTACATGAATGTTTTATGGCTTTAATGGAAAATTAAAACATCAACAGTTTTAACAGTGCATTCTGCACATCCATCATTCTTAAAAGCTGTAATGAAGGCTCCATTGTTTTTCTATCATTCATTCATTTTGACAGTAGGTAGCTCCATTATTCACCACAAATATCCAATTTCCACATAAAGGGAACCAAAAAAAACTACACTGCAGTAAATTAATAAAACAACTTTCTTTCCTTTGACATGAGCCAAGCCTTGTCCACAGGCACCGGTGAGCCCCCTGCACCTCTCGCTCACGCACCTGCTGGCTTTCAGGGTCGAGGCTGACGAGTTAATGCGGCTCAGGTGTTGTAATTGAAGATTGCTACCAGCTGGTTGTGGTGTAGCTTGGCAGGGCAGAGCAGAGCCGAGTTGGCTGTCGGGCTGAACAGGTGAGCGGTGCTTCAGTGCTGCTGGCCCCTGTTCACAACAAGCCCCTTGTTCATGGAGAGGCACTCGTGTCTCCAGGCGCCACATGCACATAATAGCTCGAACAGTGAAATGAAGAGAAAGGAACGAGCGCTTCATTGAATATTAATTTGAATTTGAAGATGCTCTAAAATTAAAACCAACTAACCTCATTAGCATCATCTCGTTGAACATTTGAAGTAGAAAGAGAATGGAGCCAAAATATCAAACAGTGTTTCATTGTCCAAATACTTTCTGGGCTGACTGTAGCACCAAATATTCACTTAGTTTAATGTAAACCACCCACACACTCAAAGGCATTTGGGCCGGTAGCGATCTGTATTAGATTAAATCAACCACAGATTCTGTTCCAAACTCTATACAAACTCTCTGCTAGCATGGGAGAGCTCATTCACTAAATCTTTGTAGCCTTAAAGGATACATTTAATGCTTTCCATTTACATCTCTAAACCTGATAAACATGACATTTAAGCAGTAATCTAATAATCCACCACTACAGGTCCAAATGGAATTAACACATGCATTTGCCTAAAATGTATTCAGCATATATATGTCTAAACTACATTAGCAGTTTCTCCCTTCTCTCATATTCATTTCCATTAGCAGCCTAAGCTGTGCATTTATAATGGCGACTACTATCTGCAATAACTAATAAAAGCTCTCGACATCAAAGGTCATGGTAATAGTTTTCTTTTTTCTCAAGTGCCCCCTTGAATTTTAGTTAGATACACTGTTGGAGCTCCAGCCAAATCTATTACAAACATGCATATTTTATTATAAAATTCATGGTTGCTTCATTAAGACTTAATTCTTTTTTCTTTAATGTTAATAAGTGAAAACTATCCAAAATCAATAATAGGCATATCAAAAACATGCCTTATGCAACTGGACTAATCTGGAGTAGGCAGGCACACAAGAGCATGCTTGCAAACACAAATATGCCTTTTCTTCATCTTTTTATTAAGCCTTTTTTAGCTGCTGCTGCCAGAGGGACACAGAATATGTGAGAGCAAACAGTATCTTGCCCAGTGGAACGCTGCAGGGAGAGAGTTCAGGTTCTATGTTTATGGGACAGTTTGTGTAACCACCGGCATTCCCTGCAGCTCTCAAGAAACTTGAAATCGATCATTGCATTTACACACTTTGGCACCTGGATGGGGATGGGTGCGAGCCAGCACCTTATGCCTTTCAAACAACTACAGTGGCACTGCACCACGAGGGGCAGCAGCACTCTGTAGAGAGACAAGTCAATAAACAGTTACTTGGGCCAGTGGGTTGTTTGTCAAGTGCAATTACAGGAAAAAACATTTTTAAGACTGATGTTACCAAGTTCAATCCAGGTAGAGATTGGAATGGAAAGTAAACTTAAATAAATGGGGGATGGATTGAGAGAGGTATGTGTGGCACTTAATGCTCTAAGTAATACGAGCTGCTGTAAAGAACCACAAAATAAATATAATAGAATATAGGCTCCTCACAAAAGCAGGGGGTAAATTAAGACGGGGGCAGACAGGGGCCATGAAATATGCATGTCGCTGATGAAGTCGAAAAGATATAAACAGTAAAAACTAAAAATTGGTAAATAAATAAATATTACACTTATACTATGCTAGAGATTCAAAAGCATGATTGCTCATTGCTCTAAAAAATTGAAGGAGGGAAAAAAAGGGTCACAGTATCGGAGTGTGTTCATTCATTAAGATTCAAAATAGCATGACGCATGCAAAGTCATCTGTAAGAGCAGAAGAAATCTTATAGCAAATGAAATGTTAAACAAGAGCTACGTGTAGATGCCCCCAGGCATTACAGTCTGTTGTTAGAAGATAGTCTTGGCGTATTATATTTTACAGGCCGTGATTTGTAATTAAATATTAAGTCTAATTAGCAGAATCTTTCTCGGTGAGTAATCATCAGAGTAACCTTCAGTAATTTCAAATGCTAGCTTTAGTGTTGCTGTAGTTCTTACTTCTAAGTTATTCCGCTCATTGCCTCTATCCTCATGCCAAGTGCATCGCTGCAATGTAAAAGAGTTTCTGGTTATTTGACAGAGAAAGCTGTTTCAACATTTGAAGTGTTTCATTATGTTTAACTAAAAAAGTAAGAAAGCTTGTTAGGGAGTTTTTCGGAGGAATATTAGCTTTCCTTCCATTAGTCCTTGTAATAGTTCTTTGAGTTCACAGCCCAATCATCTGACACTTAAAACTAATCACCTGCCTCATACAATCTGTCAACTTTTTATAGAGGCCTCTAGGTGATGGAATAATTGGTTATGGTTCACTTTCTTCCAGGAGGGAGATGTTGTACTTCCTTTTTGTTTTATGTGTCTTATTCTCTCCGAGGGTATTTAGGTTTCAGTGACGGGGAAAGCTTGTGCAGAATAGAAACTCCCAGTGACATTTTGCAGGCAGTAAGTTGACTTTTCTCAATGGTGAGAGCCAACAGTCACTTCAGCAGATCCAAATAATTGATTGGCTCATTATCCTAACGCCATATTATCTCTGTGTGAGACTTTACGTCATTTGGTTGCAGCAACCTTTTATTACCGAATTTGCGTGTGCTTACTAATCTCATAACTAACATACTGCAGTGTTTAAACACTGCTGATTTTGTTCATAATCCAATGATGAGTTTGAAAGGGCCACATTTGAACATAGCCTTACAAACTGGTTATTTGGTGCTGGAAGAAATGCACAAGAGGCCCTGGATTTTACAGTTTTACCAACCACAGTCCAACATTTATCGACTAGCGCTGTGTGTGCTGCGATGTGCTTTCAGAGGGGATCAATATTAGATAGCAGAAAATTGTATATTATCAATTTATTCAGAACCTTTTAGATACTATTTGCTTACTTATTACAGTACACTTTTACCCTAAAGAGCAGTCAGTATGGAAACATATTGATGTTATTTCCGTATTGTGGAAAAAATCATTATACTACACTATTACACGTATTGTATTCCGACTTTTCAGAGCTCCCTATCCAGACCTTTTATTGGTCTGTCACTCTCCACACACACACACACAC
>NW_023339763.1:17955867-18031663 GCF_004916995.1 Morone saxatilis | reverse complement strand
ACACACACACACACCTACTGTACAGTAATCACTAGCTGATTGTAATCCTCACGAACAGCTGACCCTCTCCCTGAAGTGACAGAATGTAACCTTTAGGAGGAACTGACCCATCTCCTCAGGGACAGTCAGTGTAGACAGCAAATTCACAGCGACCAAGTCTTTTAAGAGGCAGCTGAAAGGGCACCGCCTTGTTGAGGGGGATACGCAGTCAGCTCACGGATGTCAAACCCTTGGAGCTTTGCCTGTTCACCGCTTGATAATTGGTCATCTATCTACTCTCCTGTGATCACCAGTTTAGTTCCAGCTCTGTGGGTCAGTCATTTATTTTTGGTCTCATTGCTGCTTGTTTGTTTCCAGTTGTGTAGTCAGCTGTTTACTTCTGGTCATATGATCAGAAATTTATTTCTGGTGATGAAGTCAGTGGTTTTACGACTGGTTTCAAGGACATAGCAGTAGATGTGCAGTGCTGCAGCCATTTTCTGCATGATTTTATTAATTGGCTTTAGACTTATTTAATGCAGTGGAAACATTGTGTTTTGGTCATATATCGTAAACGGGGGGGACTAGACAGTTGATGCCGAGCTGAGCTAAACTGCATTGACTATATATAATTATACTATATATAATTCTGACTATACTGCTTCATGTATTGTTGGGAGCTGAAGAGCAGTTCTGCCGTACCATTGTATGACGGAGCAGCTGAAGGAGTATGAAGGGCTCGAATATTAAGAAATGGATAAAGAGGGCAAAATGTAAACGTGTGAGGTGTAATTTAAGCCCTATAAGCACTACTGTGTACAAAAGGAAGTTGAATTGTGTACTTAGGGGCACTTAAGCCTGCTATAAACATGCTTAAATCTGTTACCTTTTTGAGCTTTTATTTTAAGAATCCTGTCTGTGCTTCCTGGGACACACATGAATGCATGACAGAAAGAGAAAAGATTACCCCCATACTGTATTGTATGTAGACACTTTAAAAAAGCATAAATGTAGTAATAATAAATGTAATAAGATGTGTTGTGTGTATGAAGGGTAAAAAATTTGGCAGTACACTGCAATGCGATGCAAACTTATTTTAGTTAAATAAAGTTAAATTTGTTGAAACGGATTGCATTAAAAAATTTAAGTAACACAAACTAAATTTTTTAACTTAAAAACATTCTTAATTAAGTACATTTTACTAGGTATTTTCTTTTACATTACAAATAAAAAGGACAAAATAAAGACTTAAAATGACTCCAGCTGCAAGAATGCTTTTTAACCTACAAAATGGAGTTAGTTTTACTTAAAATTTTCGATGCGATTATTACATTTTTTTTGTCATTAAATGAACTATCTGTTGTTACAGTGTAAGAGGAAGTTGAAGAGAAATCTGTTTACCAGCGTTATCCCACTCTGCTTGTGATGTCACCCACTCTAATTATGTTAATTTCTTTATTTTATTTAAATTGGTGGAAAAATTCTGAAAAATGTTTACTATTTTGGAAAGCATGGTACATACAAACATAATAATTCTGATAATGTAGGCACAAACATTTTGAAGTCTGATTGAAGTTTTGGCGTTGAACAGTATTGAAGTAGTTGGGTGCCAGAAAACGAGGAAGGAAGAATAATAAAAAGAAACTGAGAACATGCTGTTGCCTAGCAATCCTGCAACAACATTTGTGCTGTACATTTGGGTGATATTCTAGTGTGTGTGAATGCACGTACATGTGTGTAATTGTTTTGCTTTCATGCCAGCAAAATGTGCATGTCTATGACCTCCCTTAAAAGAGTGAGCCCTTTCAAGTGCCTGCTCAGTTAAGACTATGAAATTTAAATCGAAAAGTAGGGTGTATAGAGAAGTTTTGTTGCAGTGAATGAGCTGTGTGTGTGAAATGAGGTTGAGTGGTACACCCTTGTGCACAATATTGAATGGAGCCATGGGAGCAGAGTCGGATCATGGCAGGATGAGTCAGCTCTGTAAATGCAGAGAGGGAAGTAGTAGCTTACATACTGACTGGAGATGGGGTTGATTTCTCCGGTGAAAAAGATCTATATAGCAGTGTTATGTTTTGCCTCTGCTGTCTTGTATCCTGTTCCAGGTACCGCCCTCCCCTCCGACTGGTCAGGCCCACCTGCAGCACCTTAGCAATCGGGTGGATTGCTATAAAGCTGCAGGGATAGAAGCAGACGGGGCCAGATAGCCGGACAGAGACGTGTCGCTGTCGGGGTGTGAAGCAGAGCTGTGTGGCGCTCTTGGGTTACCGTTATTCCCTCAGTGGAGGGATAGCATTATTTATTTATTGTACCCGTTTTGTTAAGTCAAGTGTGCTTTTACTTCCTTCCTTTTTTAGAAAGTTGTTTTGTGTTTGCGTTAGAATAAATAGTAACAATATTTCTGTTTCCTGCCTTTCTTTAAACGCCAGGGTAATTATTAATTGTTGCTCCCCTTTTTCCCCTGGACACCACAACTGGGAATGTAACAAGCAGCTATACCTTGAGGCCCTTTGAGAATTCTGTCAAGAATACAAACTGCTGGTTAATCAGTGATGAAGGTAGCTCCAAATTGACAGTCTCGTAAAAAAAAATACATTTGGGGTGAATATTGCTCTTGCATGAGAAAAAAAAACATATTGATCAACTGGTACCTAGAGATTGCACTCTTTTAGTAAGCAAGTTTATTAAACCCACTGCTTTTAAAATCACAAAGGGAAAAGATTTCAATGTTTCATTTACAGATACGGATTAGTTCAACTTATAAGAATTCCAAAGTTGTTTCAAGGGAGATAAGGACTACATTCATTCACTTCACAATCATTAACCAGTTCTACCAGGCGAATCTGAGTGAATCTAAGAGAGAATGCCAAGTGAGGAAGGCACTTTGTTGATAAGGGTTTTAGTTACCAATTCAAGATTGGTTTGAGAAGACTGTTGGTGTAAAATGTCCATACTCATCCAGTTTATATGTGTGAGGTAACCCGACCCCTCTTACTTTCACATGAAGCAGCACAGGTCAGACAGCACTTATGGTCAGCTGGACATTTAAAGTGGCTATAATCAATATTTCTAGAATAACAATAGATTGAATGACTATGTAACGTGAAAGGGATAGCTTATGGTGACCACACTGCAGTTCAGATTTTTTTTTCCATTTTTTCTTTTTTGTAAACCATCTCTTAGCTCATTGTTTTCAGGTCCATAATTTGACTGCTTTGGTTCACTCTCACAGCTCTCATAGTGTAATTTTTCTTGGCAGCTAATTTGAGTAGAAAAGCTCTAAAAGCCCACTGTAGGCTACACCAAACAGCAGAGAAACACGGTTAGCAACTAGTTAAAGAGCCAGACATATCCCTCAGGAGTTGGTGAAAACTGAAAACTGAACTAAAAAGGAGGGTGACTTTGAAATAAAATCATCAGGTGGTTAGAGCCATGACATTTATCCAAATAAATGCTAATTTTGTTCCAATTCTGCTGCTGTAAATGTGTCATAGTTGTGTTCACAGCTTGTTTCTGCTGTCCCAAAGTGCCCAAAAAATCTGTAATTGCAGATAACTCAACCCAACCTCCCTGTTAACAGCGTTGGCTTTAGTCCTATAGCTTTGTTCTTGGGTTCATGGGGAATAAATATTCTTAAAATAGTGTGTCTTGATTGTACCAATTTTTGTAACCTCGCAATTTTTTAAAGACGAGGTGGGTATGTTTAGTCCATTTTATCTGTTTGTGTTATAAATTTAAATCATGGTACTGTATTGATTATTATGTCAAGTTATGATTGCACAGTAGGCCTATATAAAGTGCAATATTTATCCAACAATGGTAATTCTCAACTGGTTAAGAAAAAAGGTCTGAGGCATGATACACCACCAGACTACAGCGTGATTGTTCCAATAGTGTACCAATTACAGTAGGGCTTCAGCCTTTTATTTTCAATTAAGACTTTTACCAGAGAAGTGTGTTTGCTTTTTTCCGTAATATGATAATAATAATGTAGACACATTTAATTGTTGCTGTTTGGGGAAATAGTACTATTTTGGGCAGAAATAGTTAAGGGGTTTATGTTGATTTTCAGATGTCTGTGTTGTGCTTTTCTCAGCTAAAGCTAAAGAAACAACACAAAATGGCAGCCATTGTGCTAAGACATTTAAAAGCAGTGTGTGGAGAGCATAATATTCAATGCCAAATTGCCCGATTTGTATTGACATTTTCCTCTAGTGTGCTCCCCCTCACATTTTGTTACAGCTGATGTCATAGAGAGCCATTAAATTACCAAATGAGTGCAGGCAGGAAAATACCTGCTTTTGCTCAATGAGACTGTCACTTTACAAGGTCACTGAGCTTGATCTGCTCTGGTACAAAATTATGGCCCTCGGTATCACGAAAATTAAATTGACAAGAAATTCTTTCGCTAATGAAACAGACAAAGGAACTAATCACTTGTTATCTAAAATGTCGCCCATAGTGATTTTAAAAATACACCGTCCATCTGTCACTTTCTTTCAGCTATAATGAAGTCTCTTATTCAGTCGAGTGATCTCACTTTCAAAACCGTTTTTTTCAAACATACCTAATTGGACTTCACAACCTCTCACTGTCGATCTTGTCTAATTAAAGGTCTCTCATTCTTCCTCTCACCTCGTGTGTCTAGTGCTCATCAAATAAAGGTCTCACTCTCTCCCTTTTCTTTCTGATCCCAACTAAATAAACTCACTTCCTCTATTTTCCCCCTGCATTCACGTCTTAAGTAAATCAAAAAATCCGTAATTGAATATCACTGTCTCCCTCTATAGGCTTTACGCTTTCTATCTGCTCCTTCAACACACCTCTCACCCCACTTCCCAGCCAATAGGGTTTTTGTGCTTGTTTACTTCCTCCCTGCAACTCTAAAGCTCTTTTTTGGAAGTGAGCCTATTCCTTTAGATGTTTAAGATCTCAACATCTCATCTGTTTCCTGTATCACTGCTGAAGGTTCTGTTTGCCACTCAGGAGGCCTCTCCTTTGTTGCTCTAGACATATGGGACGCAAATCTGTTCAATGAGGGAAGCAGAAGCATCAAATCTTATCTTCTCCATAGCTTTTCCCTGTTGTGTAGCCTGAATAAAAACAGAATGAATGTAAAATGTATTTTTCTTTCAATATTACATGATGAGAAAGTCAGTATTTGTAAATAGAGAGAGAGCTTTGCATGCCCACCAGAATATTAAGAACCAAAAACAAATGACAAATTTACATTTTTCATGTGCTTCATTTTTTTATGTGCTATGCTTTTAATGAAAAGGTTATGGAAAGACATATTACAGAAAAAATACTTATATATAATATATATATATATATATATATCTTTTGTTTGTTTGTTACAAAAATAGTGGATAGACTTTGTTAACACAAGAAAATGTATTTATCAAACATTAATGTGCACAAATTGCCAATATATGTCAACTATGTAGTCGAAGAGGTGCTGCTACTATAACTGCAACACCATAGCTGAACAATTTCATTCAAAGCATTTATGTGCATGTTTTATAGTTGTTGCACAAATCGCATAAAATGATTCAAACGACTGAATCACAAGAGATTTAATATTGGGTTCAAACTGAATGTCAGATTTATTTTTTGGCCCTTTTTTAAAGAAAAACAAATCCTATTTTAAGTGGTACTGTAAATGCATGCTCACCTCTGATGAAACCCAAAAACCAATATATATCCTTCACCAAGGCTTTTACTTGAGCTGTTTATTTGGAAGATGACATCAATCTCTTGAGGTTTGCACTTCATGCTGTGAGGCATAGGGGGCATGGTAGGGGGTGGCTGTGGCTAGGGCAGTGAGGATGTAATGTTAGGCTGCAGCACCTGCTCATGTTCTCTAGTCTGGCTGTTTATCTCCTATTGAGCAGCTAGTATCTCAGGAAAGTGATGTAGTCTATCTGGCTGCCAAGTGCAGAATTGAACTTTAAATTTCCTCCCAAAGGATTTATTGAACATTGAGGACGGCTTGATATTTTTTGCAGCCTAATGAGCCTAACTTGAGTTCCTGCTTATGACTATTTCACCAAGGATATCTTGGTGTGATAGAACTTTCTTAAAAACATTTGGAATCTTTATGGTGGAGACAAATTCACAAAAAAGGCAATATGAGCTACAGCTCTGAAAGTTGAACAGTTGGGGACACTGCTTGCCAAATACTGAATGGCAGCAGCTAATCAGTTTTGGGAAATCAGGACTCAGTTGATGACAAGTATCACTGGAAAAAGAATTTGTGTTGTGAATTTGTGTGTACTTGGCACTAGTGCAATCCAATGATGATAACTCATTACACAGTATTTAAGGAAATCTTAAAACAGTGATGAAATGTGAGTTTAGTTAAAGAGATTTTCACCACAATACCTGCTATTGTTTACTGGGATTACAGCTTGCTTGTCTTCTTATCCAGCCTGAAAGTTTGTAAAACGAGCAAAATGTCTTTAAATGCAAACACATGCTCTCTGTGCAGAAAGTGAATGAAAAATGTTTTCCTACACTGAGAAGATAATGAAGAGGAGATGCAACAAGAAAATTGGGTTTAAAGACAATATAGTATTGTTAATCTGCTGTAAAAAAAAACAAAATCAAAACAAAATCTGCTATTTTGGATCATACATTTCAGCTACGTTTCAGCTGTTATATATTTTATTAAACATGCCAGTTTAATGGTGACAGGAAGGATGGTGTTGTGGTGTTTTTATACAACCCCTTCCAGGGATCACTTAGAAATCAAACATTTAACTTTTCTAACTGCTCCTGCTTTCCACCTTAGGGAATCCACAGTGCTGTTGCTTCTTATTATTTTCCTATTTAATGCAGCCCACTACAGGTAATCTTTCTACAGAGATAATACTCATTTGTGATCTTATATAAGGGCTTACACTCACTTTAATCAGAGCATTAAGCAGGGGCCTCATTTAGAAAAGTGTTCTTAGATTTAAACTCAGTCTTAAAATCATTCAAGCCGAGGAATAATACAAGGATACAGGATTATTTAATTGCCATTTACAATGCAGGGTTGTATAATGAAATTCAGGTTGTAGTTCTTTATTTATAAAAATGTTCTTATATATTTGTATTTCTCCTTCTCTTAGGAGGAGTCTGACAATTAGTTACACACATCTTTAATTCATAAATCGCATTTTGAATATAGCTTATGCAAGATCACTACATGCCTGTACATGTCCCATATATAGATATTATTTCCCCATCAAAGTAAAGTTTTACAAATATATGTTGTCGAGTTATACTTCAAAAAATCAAAATTACATGGATGAAGATGGAACATAAGAAAATGAGCGCACATATATACATACTTCTTTGTTGCCACAATTAACAATTGAGAAAAGTTCACAATTGTTTAACAACGTAGTGAGTTGAAAAATTGAATTTTAAAAATGTCAATTTGGTAGCTGCCAGTATGACATATTTCACTTTCATAACGAGGCGTTCTTTCACACATGACTAAACCTGTATTTCTCCCCTGTACTCTTATGAGATGGAGGCCATTTTTGCTCACTTCGGCCATCACAGTAACAGTCAAGAAGATTTGACAAGCATGGCAGGTTTCTCCTTCTCAGCCCGGAAATGGATGATGAGAAAGCTGCAACTTCTGAAGCCAATTACTTAAGTTTTGCCTGTTTTCTTTCATTTTCCTCTCACGAGAAAGGATTGAATGAAAACTTCCTACAGTCCTCTTATCATATGGTAATATTGTACCATGGCCTGCATGTTTTTATGTGCCAAGTCATCTTCACATCATTTATTCTCTTTATTTTGCAGTGCATTCTAATCTCCCTTCATATAAAAAAGAAGGTACTTAGAAGATCCTTTTGCAGAATAACTGGTTTCTGTGCTGCTGAAGTGTGCCAACAGGGACATTCACTCAGAGATTCTTTGCAGTGTTTAGATAAGACTTTGGATGCTGGTGACAAATCAAATGCATGTCTGTGGGAGTGTGAGAGGACAGCAATACAGCCAATCATGCAAAGCTGTGCTGCCTCTCTGCCAAAATGAGATTCATATCGAGAGTGAATAGCTGTTTTCCGAAAAGCAGGACTGAATAGTACAAAAATATCCACTAAAATGTTGAAGAACATATATTCATGCCAATTAACTGTGATGACAAAAACAAGAGTACATGAGTAAATAACTAAGAAAAAGATGTAACATTTATCTGGAAAAAGTTACTTCTAAAAATTTAAATTTTGTACAAAGTATGCATTTTCTACTGTAGTTTATAAGTTGCTGCCATTGATAATATATAATATAATATGATAATATATTTAAGCGATACTCAAGCTGACTGCACAGCAGAACAACATGTTTCTGGTGCAAAGTGCTTTCGCCTAGTTTATTTTATTTACTTGTAGTTTGAAGAAGAAATATGTTTGTAGCTTCATAATGAAATGTTCTACCACAAGGTCTGTGACTCTGTCAGAGGGCTAAAGTTAAAATGGCCCTTTTCCATTCTTTTGTGTGTTGGCGTGTTGTTAAAGTAGCCAGAGGGGATGCAGTGCAAGAATGGAGGAGGCAGAGCAGGTTGCACATCATCTGTCTGTGTCTTCCAGCATTGTAACAAACAGTCTCTCATGGTTCTGTGAGAGTAGTTAAGAAAATTATAGCTGTGCCTCAAACAAATTACTCATGTCAAAGTGCTCCCAAGATAAAACCGTATTCTAAAGGTGGAAAATTGTGTTCTGATCAGAGTAAAGTACATGATAAACACAAGAACAGAAAACTGAAAAAGAGAGATTTTTTTTGAGCATTCCGTTGATAGAGGCATATGGCTGAGAGGCAAATAAATAGGCAAATTATGCATTTGTGTATACAGTTGACATGTAAGTGGTGTAAATCTTTCTGGCACAAAATCACAAAGTAAAGACTGAAGCTTGGATCCTGTTATTACAGATAGTACTACTGAACACAGTTTCACTGGATAACGGATAATGTTTTTGCCTTAAACTTAAAAATATATAGATTTATCTACAAGAGAGGGTGGTAACAAGTCTCAATGGGAATGACCTCACTGCAAAAAAACAAGTGAAAAAACACTACAACAACTACAACAACACAGATGCTCAAACAGGCAAAAATCAATAGAACATACAAGGCAAAATAAACAGAAAATCACAATCTAAACCACATGTCAAGTGTTGCAATATTTGCAGTTGTTTAAAGTTGTATTCCTTTGATAACTCTTTCTTTGTTTTCTTCTTTTTTTGGTCTTCTTATCTCCCTTTGGCTCTGCACTAAGAGTGTGTCTTCACATCACAAACTCTAACTATAAGTAACAGGTAGGCTCTTTTTGTCTTGAAACAAGTGTGCTGACATGAATCAGCCTTAACAGGCAATACCCATCGTTCACGTCAAGGTTATTAGTCTCTTATGCTGAAATTAGACTAAAAACTAAAACAAGGTGTGGAAAAAAAACATTTTAGTAAACTGATATAAAAACAATTGAAATGAAAAGGAACTAAAATATAGTATAAGAATAACTAGGAAATGTCTTTAGTTTTAGTCTTCTTTTGTCAATTTGGTCAAATTTGTCAACACGATAAGTGTTTGTGCATATGTTGATTTAAACTGGGATGTTTACATGACTGTGAGTCATTGTGTTTGTATTGCAATAATTATTCTGAACTTCTTAAATTTTGCCCCTGACAAATATCACCCATATTATAATTAAACTAATTAACCAAAAAAAATAGCGCTAACACTGAAACTATTAAAAACTAAACTGAACTTAATATAATACAAACTAATAAAAAAATACATAACTATTGTAACTCTGGTTCATGTTTTGGTCTCAGAATTGACAACTTCTTGACAACTATACATATGCATGACTGCAAAAAGACATGCACATGCCAAAAACACATGGGAGGCAGAGCAGAACAGAAACAATTGTTTCAGAAACATGTGTTAGCCTCACATTTGTAGGCTCACTGCAGTGTTATTGTGACAAAACCATCATGCTCATGAGATATTCTTCAGGTCTTCAGACCATAATTGCAAAACTCAGCCATTATATAAGAGGACACATGTGCTGTGTTTCATGGGATGTGTGTTACATACTTACGTGCCATTAATTTTTTCCACAAAACATATCTAAAACATACTGGTGCTAAATAAAATGGCTACAAAAAGAATTATTTTCAGTTTAACTTTAAATATGAATATATGGTTTGATATTCAATAAGATTTGAAAAATGCTTTGGTCAGATCATTGCTTGGAGGCAATTACAATCCAATAGTCTCCCCCTAACCCTATTTAAAAATGTATTTTAGCTAATACTGAAAATTTCACAGCACAAAAATATCATATTCTGACCACGATTGGTCAGAATACTATACCCATGTTATATATGGGGAAACAACAAGTCTAAAAGGCTTGTGAGCCTCATGAGAGGCCATGCTACTCCGAATATCCCACATGATCAAATTGGTTTGATTTTCTTTTTTTTTAAAACAACTTGTCAATCAATTGATGTCACATACTGTATGTCATGCGTTAAGGTCTGATTACCTTCCATCAATTCTGAATTTGCCCCCTTTATCTCCATTAGGTCCCCCTTTACCCTAAATAACAAAATGTATCTGTACTTATATTTTTAGCAGTTAACACACAAAAATAATGTAATGAGACAGACACGTTTCCTGTACATGAGAAAGTCCAGCTGCATAAGTCTGATGAATCATAAGACCATGATGTCTGTTCTCTCATAAAGATGTCTGTAAAACTTTGCTCAAATTGATTGATTGATGGGTGGCAGTGGCATTAATAAAGTTACAGTCTATTCTCTTTTCCATCAGACTGTCACACAACTTGTCAGTTTAATTTTTGATTCTCCCCACTGGCCTGTCAAAGCTTTGATTCTCTAGCCTCCTAAACCATAACAAAGGTGATCACTAAAACCCACACTTTCATTTATAAATTTCAACGTCGCAATGTTCTCTCAAAACTGAAGAAATATACACAGTTGCAGTGGAACTGATATCGCTAGAATTATTCCGTGTTTATGATTAACTCAGAATGCTTAGTCTTGATTGAAGTTATTAAAGATATTGTCTGTAAGCCTTGATGACATGATTACCAGCAAATTAGCTTATTGTCTTACATCAAAATGATCACAGTGGTTTGCCTCAGTGGATAAGGCCTTTGCCTCTTAAGATCAGGATTGTGGATTTAATCATTTTGAAATTAGAAACTGACAGGAAGGATAAACAGGCCATCTACTGTCTATTTACATGTCTTGACAATACTATTACATATGTGAAAATGAAATAAAATATTTTATGGCCCCAGACCAAAGGGAGCGGCTGCTACCTGATAAATTGCCTCAAGTGTTTTTACAAGTCAAGTTTGAAAATGAAAAAAAAGGAAATGAGCTTATGGGCCTCTATAGGCTGTTCCTCATCTCTGCTTGAGGCTAACGGTTCGAGGCTGCATTAACTTCTACTAGCATAACATACCTGAATCTGGGTTGTGTGGAATAAAAATAAAGATAAAAACATCTATGGTTTTGCTGCATCAATTTTGATCCTTTGGTTGTGAGTCCGACAATGTTATTGGAGTACAATGCTAAATTGGTAATGCAGTAAACACATTAAATTTGTACAGTGACCTGCTTAAATGAATTAAAGGATGAAATAGGTGTTCATTTTTACCTCAATGTAAAAAATTATTACCTCAATGTATTCAGATTTTGTGCTGTGTGTTGTGCAACTTTTAGTATATTTTATGTTTTGAAGTTAGGTTTATATATAGTAACTATATCTGCGTCTGCCACTTTCTCTTTGTATTTAAATTCCAAAATACTGCTTTGTGAATTTCAGTGTTCTGAGGTAATTTGTCAAGCCAACTTAATTTATAAAATCTATTGTAAAAAAATAATACATACAGTATATATACTCTACTGTATATTTCAGATTTACAGAGTGCACATTTTCAATCTCAGTGGGTAATAAAGCCAGTTTGTGACATTTCCAAACGGGCCAGTTATTTTGTTATAGACTGACAGCCAATAACTATACACAGTGCACTAACCTTTTGTCGAACATGTACACCCAAATCATGTTTTTGACCTTTCCCTCATTTCACACATTCTGACAGTCGAAGCCTCATACTGTCAATATTCAGTTTAATTTGGATAGTTTTGTATCTTTCTTTGCAAATTAAGCCACATAAAGCCTCTCTCCCCACACTGTATTATCCTATCTGCATTAATTCAATTAAACTGTCTGCTTTTTGTTGTGATTTTGAACTGTTTTTATGTTTGATACGACTCATTGTGCATCAGCTGCCCTTCTAGTTTGATTGCAAAGACTTGACTGTGATTGCTCATTTGAAAACAAAAGCAAAGCTGTTACTGAAATAATACATTGTAGTCAGACAGCAGACACCTTTGAAAAAATAGACACCTCCTCTTGTCTGTCAGGTGGACTTGCGAGATGATTGTTGAACCTCATCACGGAGAACATTTGTTTACACAAATAAATGCTTCCAAACATACTCGGTGCACAGGCAGCCTCAAGGCGGAGTTGTGGCATTGTGTCTGAGATGAAAGGGGTGAACCCCTTTGCTTCAAGAGATTCAAACTTGGCCCTCAGTGGGCTGTTCCACTGTAATTAATTCAGCTCAATGTCAGTATTTTGGAAAACTCCACATCAACTGCAGATGGATTTGTAAAACTTTCAAAACTCTATTTATGTGCATCAAGGTTCGTAAACCTCTTCCTAAATTTGAACCTTTTCCTTTTGCATTTGGCTCTCCCTGTGAATGCAGTTTTGTTTGAATTCCCTTTTACTGCATCATGCATATTCATGAATGCCTGGTTTGTGTCCTTCCAGTTTCACATTCAGGCATTCGGTGCACTGAGATTCTCCGTTACATCACACAGAAAAGACAAGCCGCTTTGGTTTTCATCCTCAAGCTCCATAACAACATTTCTCTTACTGGCCATGAAACTGGTAATTTCCTCACATACCTCGCAGAATCTGGCTGCTTATCATAGAAAATAAGACCTCTCCATGCACTTCTTATGTCTCATGCACCTTTCTTCAGCATCTTTTTTTACTTTGTTTAGGTGAGATATATTGCTAAGCTTCTTCCTTAATGGTCTCATACCAAGGATTTGAAAAGCTGTTGGGGTGCAGCACAGATGAAAAACACTTGCCATCACTGCAGAAACCCAGGCTCAGTTCCCAGTCGTGGTACCTCTGGCTTCGTTGTGCAAGTCCAGCAAACACATCCATGTTCCCTGGTGGGAAAGCAATGAGGGATCATATCTTAGTTGTTTCCTGTTGGTCACAAAGTGAGTGCAGTCTGCGAGATCGTATTAACTTTTGTGCATGTTATGGCTGCTTACTGGTAAGGATAAAGAGTGGCTGGCGACACCATGTGTATCAGAGGGTGTGTGGCTGTCTGTACCCTCCAGGCCAACAGTGGAGTTAGCAGAGACAAGCATGGCTGGGAATTGGCCATACTAAAGTGGGAAGCATAAAGATGGCGGGGGTGTGTCTTGAGTGGGGGGTGGGTGGGTTAATAAAGTGTGCTGGACGGTGTGACAGCTCTGCCTGTTTTGTCAGCACTACGCAGTTATGTACTGCTGTGTGCGACAAGTATTTCAACTAGATAGGCCAGAATGAACTGACAACACAGATTCATGCCATGTGCATGCCAAATCCAAATTTGTGACGGGCTGGATTCCACCTGTGCCTCCAGTGTAACATGCTTTGAGTAAGGATCAGTCGAGGCTGAAAGTTCTGATAATTATGCTCACAAACTAACTGAAAAAACAAACACTAATTCAATTCGAATGTCAAGGTAATAATAATACAATTAAAATAGCCTAGAAATTAGAGTGTGTCTACTGATTTTGAATATGAAATTTTATGAATTGAATGAATTTATACTGGACTCCATTTAAAGATAAAGCTGTCACTATGCTCTGCGTCTGATGTGAGTGAGATGCTGGGGTAATCTAATGCAAATGTGTATGTCTTGTTGGCAGGCATGCAGCCTCCTCTAATAGCCCTGCAGTGTTGATTTTGGCAAAGCGGCAGTACAAACATGTTGCTGTGGAAGAGGCTACTTCCACTGTAATGTATTTACTGTCTAATTTGTGTCTCAGTGAGAGACCATATATCCTGTTTAGGGAGTGACACCTCTCCTCCTCCACTTTATGGAGCGGTGCAGGCATTTGATGGGGACTTGAACATGCTGTGCTGATGGATGAGCTTGTCGAGGCAGCCCCATGATGCTGTGCTCCCCACAGGATGCACAGGGCTGGAGAAACTCAATCATATAGAAAGGCATCACTCGAAAACATGGTTAATAACTCATTCATAATACCTGAAAATAATCTTCTTAACAGTATATGCTTCACTTGTGAAGATTGGTTTACAGTTTATGGTGGGTTAGGGTGTCAGCTTTTATACCATAGTTGTTGGCAAGAAATGCTAATTCATTGAGTCGTGACAACTTACTTTTTTATCTGATAAACATGCCTAAGAGGCTGTACATATGTCAACAAGCTGTTTTTTAAAAAATCACACTGTTTGTTGCTCACACTATTCATTGCCTTTAAAAGTCTGCCTGTGCTGCCAGTGTACAATGTTGAACACTGTGCCTCTAACGTCAGAAATTCAGCTCGAGACTGAGAGTTTGATTTCCTGAGGCAGGAGTTTTGAATTGCTGACAGGTGTTTCAAAGTGTTTAATTTGTGGATGTTCTAAAACAAATTCTTGAAACATTGTGCTTTAATACGTCTCTTTGAGTGACTTTCGGCACTATTTTTGTGCCACTATTTTTGCTCTATTTTTTTATGTGAATAATTCTAATCAACAGAATCCCTGAGTGACGCCTGAAGCTATTCTAAGGGGGTGAATAATTGACAAGAAGTAACATTTCGAATTACAAATGATCACTGTGCTCCTGTATAACTTGTATTGGTATTGGATATGAAAATGTGTTATTGTCTGGGGTGTAAGGCATCATACTACAGTATAACTGAGTGTTGATATTCATTTTACCTGTATGAGCAGTCAACCTGAGGCACCGTAGCAACAAAGGTAGTGCACACTGGCCCATAATTCCTCCCAGTTGACTGCAGTAGCTGAACCAATAAGATATTTTATTTAGGAAGACTTACACTCATACAGCCTTGTTGAAAGTGTAGAATGCAGATGGATGACATACCAACCCTGGAACCGAGGCAAACAAATGCATACTCTTTGGAGGCTACACAAAAAGTTGCCCCGTCTATTACTCCCCATGATTTTCTATTACTGATGGACAGTAAATATACTTTATGGATCATTCAGTACTCTGTACATGAAATAAGAAGTAAGCAAATAATTATGTTTTTTATGTCACTTCCAGTTAAGTCAAATTTAAGCTAAATCAACAATGAATTGCAGCTGAATTAAGTCTCATCAATCCCAGTGTATTGGATACTGTTGTAGTGTACAAATTGATCTACACTGTTTTCATATTGGATTATAATATATAAATACGTATTGTACAAAAGAGAAACTGCCTCTATTCAACCTTGTTGATTGGTAAATGTTGATTAAGTCACCATAACCACTTTCAGTGTCATATCGTATAAATGTATAGTTAACATGAGTAACAGCATGTTTCTCTTCCTTATTGTATTTCTGCATGTGATGTTTTCTTACCAGCCTCAATAGACTTCAGGGGAAATGTGCATAATAATGTTGTTTCAAGGCTAAACAACTGTGTGTGCACAAATACCTATGCAGTTGCTGCATTAGATTACTGCAGGTTATACACAGTCACTGTAAAATTATGCACACATTGAATAGGCTATTGCATATTCACATAGTTTTGGAAGTCAGCACACAGTACCGTGATAACAGTCTGGATCTGGACCTTGGTCTGACACTGGATATGTCCTGTAATGTCATGTAGCAGCTTTTGTGTCGTTATTCACAACCATTACACGCTGCAATTTGAGACATAATAGCCTATTGATCGATGACACACAAGCTAAAATTTCAAATGCATTATTCCCACATTAACTGTACAGTTTAAGTGACAATGTGTAAACTGATACATGTATCAGAATAACGAAAGGAAACACGTTTGTAGGAAAAGACCTTAACACATGCATGTTTATATCTTTATATGAAAACTCTTTTGGTTACAGTTCTAAAAAGATTAAGCCTGCAAACAAAATGTCAGACAGTTTTTGTGTGAAAAGCGGTGCATGCATGTATACAGGCAGCCCCTGATGTCTGCTAAAGCTCTGACAGCTGACAGGTAAATTGTGAAATATTACATGGTTCTGTCAAACAGCTTATACCTACCTCCTCTCGCCACTCCTAGTGAACTCAAGTGTGGTTCCCTCAGTAAACACAAACAGTCTTTAAGACAGGCAGAAGGGAGTGACGCATGCAACATATTTGCTTTTCATATTAATTAATTGAGGAATGTGGAGGAATGCTGCTGAAGTTGTCTGAGAGAGACTCACACTAACCAGTTACCAATTTTATTTACCATTTGATCAGACAACATTTCCATCCAGAGTCAATGCTGTTTGGTTTAAAATGTTATAAATTAGTGACAAAAGGAGTCAAAGTTCTCAAAATGAAACACCAGATATTGATTTTGGAGAGCTTAGAGATGTGCCTGCAACCACACTCTTCTGCCAGACAACAGTGTCGTCACTGAAAAACATCTTCTCTCCTCTCAGTGATGCTTTTACAGATGCATCACTCAGGGCTGTTTGAAAGGGTAGGATTACTTTCAGGACAAAGTGTGGTTTATGGCAGTAACACACATTTGGAAAAAAATAAAAATTAGATTGTACTGTATGACAAATACAGGTCTCACATCCATCAGATCAATAGTGGCACTGATTCCCTCCACTTGCATGAGTTGTCCCAAAAAATACATACACAGTATTTCTGTGGCTGTGTGACCCTGGAAGTGTGTCTGGGAGAGTTTATGACACTTGCAAAAAGATTTGCCAGTTTTGCTGACTGCATGTCTTACACTGTCAGTGGTGCATAACAGATTCCCCCATTCAAAACTGTTAATATATACTGTCTCTATACACACTCCTCCAGCACACTGTAAGACAAACAAACTGGAGAAACAAGTGTTCGGAAGCAGGAATGACACTGCTGTTGGTTGAGGTTAGACATCATTCCAGAAATACAGGCATACTTTCTGATTGATTCATGCCTCCTGACATTGCTGCGAGTGTGTCCTTTTGCACTGTGGTGTTACGCTATTGCTCTTCAGGTGACTAAATGAAGCAGTATACAGTTGTCAAACAAATGACAAGTCTTTTAGAGACGTGATCTTTGCTGATACTGAAGAACGTCCACTCCTGGTTGCTTGGTCAACAACTGAAGTTTTGGTCTCACTCGCATTTTAAGCCAAAGCAGACATATGCTATGTTGTACACTGTACGTATGTATGTACACTCTTCAAATCAAACTAGTAATGTTCATTAAATTCATATTTAACAATTCAGTTGCATCTTCATTAGCTCTTTGATCATTTAGTTTTATTTGCTCTCACAACTTGGATTTTGAAAAATACTATGCAGGCTTATTGCATCCGCAGTCAAACTCACTTGTCAGTGCCTGATGTTTTTAAAGCAGTGAGGGCAGTTGTAAAGTGGAGTGACTCCCTGTCAAAGGACTCCCTCATCTCCTTAAAAAGCGAACTGTGTGTGAACTTTACAGGACTGAAGCACTGCAAAGAGGAGTAACAAGTACATTTAGCTCTATCCTGCTTCAAACTCTGGCATGAAATGGCACCAGCTTCTCTACTTTAATTTGAATATTGTGCTATTCAATTTAATTAGGCCAAAACAATGATTTGATGAACTTAAATTGTGATGAATTAGAGAACTAGACAAACACTATTTCCAAATATATGCCTGTGCCTATGATCACCAGTGATCACTTAAACAGATGAAACATGAAGGCCAGAAAATGGGTGCTATAGAAAAGAAAAAGACATAATGAGCTAATTTATTTGAAAGAACATCATTCAATGTGTTTTTGATTTTTGGTGACTCTTCCAACAGGGCAGACAAGTAACACCTCCAAATGTGGAAGCCAATGAGTGACTACACAGACAAACAAATACATAAATTGTACAATAAGGTAAGACATCTGTTTCACATCTAACTACTAAGTCAATTTGAAAATCTAGGAAACTGGACAATTCTAGTCATGGTAACAAGTTTTGGAGCACTGTTTTGTGTACATATATTACAATCTCCAACCAATGCTCTAGCTAAAATGTTTTCTGTGAATTCCAATTTTCACTCCTAGGCAAACTTTCTACAGAGCATTTGTATGCATGGACAGAGATGTCAGAATGACAAAATGTGGTGTGTCAGTTTGGAAATCTGACCACATGATTCATGAAAGTATATCACTCAGTCAAATGACAGGCCGCATAGGCTACGGTTCAGGAAAGGATTACCTGCAGGCAGTGAAACTAACACAAAAGCAGAACTGCCCTGATATAAAGATGTTCTTTTAGCTTAAGATAATGGTAGTGTGAAAGGAGGTCTATGCAGCTCAGATAAGGGAAATCTGACCTTTGCAGAAAGGTTTGGAGATAAAAAAAAAAATATTTAAGGGCTTTTTTTATTTTAAGAAAAGTTTGAAAACTCAGTTAGCTTGGTTTCTGACTGCGATTGTAAACAAAAACTGTATAGGTAAATGGTGAGTAGTTACTGGCAATATCAGATGGGATGTCAGAAAGGTTAGCTTTTATCTTATAAAGGCTTAACATAAACACAATAGTCCTGTCAAAAACACAAATTTAACCATTAATTTAATGATTTTTTTATAGGTACCAAGGTTTCAGAATGGATGTAAATATTCAATTGAATTCATAAAATCTAAATCTAAATATTCAGTATCATTAAACAAAGGAATTACATAGGCAGTTAATATACATCTTTAAGTAGTTTAATGAATGCAGTCAGTTCTTCATATCCATCCATTTTTATTATGAGTGCTGGTTTGGAACCTGAGCCTGAAACACATCAATCACTGATCACTGAGTTAGCCCACCTAATACAAAGAATGTCAGGAGTAGTATAAGTCTAAATTTGTAAAATATATACCGGTATATAGCTATTACATTTGTATCAATAAACATCCAATGAAATAGCAGCTGCAGTAAAACAGAGTTTCAACCACCAGTCATAAGAAGAATAAGGCTTTTCACATCATGTCGACTGAAAATATAAGATAATCAACTCAATCAATTGCTTACCGGAATTCAATATATCTAATCCATTTTTCTGGAGCAGGAGTACTTATGTTCACTCCGTCTTGTTGCTGAACTCTCACAGTGTGTCATCTATGTCTGTGTACAGGAGAAGCTGGTGGAAGGAGAGAGAGCGTTCAATGTGCATTCAACCCAACAAATCGTTCAAATGATACTTGTATTGATATTTTCTTGTGAAAAGGAGACATTATGGACACTCAAGTGTCTGCACATTTCGGTACTCTGTCTATACCTGTGTGTTATCCCTGTAACGGATTTGTGACATTGCAAACACATATATTCCCACTAATATTTACAATTGTGCTGTGTTTCCAGTTCAGCTGAGCTGCATGTCTTTGGACAGTTGCAATAAACTACTTGAATCTGAGGGACCAACAGAGCTGACGGACAAAAACTCAGAAACAAGCAACATATTTCAAACTCAGAACCTTCTTGCTGTGAGGAGACAGTGAATATCTTTACATGTGTATCCTGCTTATAATCATGATTTTGGAGAATCGTGGCCATCTCAATCTTATCCTGGCTTCTGAACATTCTTTGCTGTACAGAACATTGTGGCTGAGATGGTGAGAAATCAAAACAAACCTGCAAGGGAACTGTTATTATCACATGTACAGCGATATGCAGAATCTTTATGTTCCACATAAATATCCAACCAGGATACTTATGTTCAGTCTGATAAGAACTGCTGCTTGACATAGACAGATCAGATTGTTCTCATTCACAGGCCCTCAAATATAGACATATAGAGATATTTGTCACACCATACGGTGATGTACCGTGAGTTGAGCTGCACTCATTGGCTGTGCAGGTTCGACTCGTCCATAGCAAGCAACTTTGGCTCCTCGCCTGGTCACACACAATCTCGTATTACAGCTAAACACTAAAATATGTTTATGAAACTATTTTAGGAGTGAAATGCAATGCAAAAACGTATTCATATTTGATCAGCACTGCATAGTTTGACAGTTTGATCTGAGTTTTGTGCATTGCGCTTGACGGACCCACTGAGATTGATTTGTCAATTATAAGGTAGCCACACCCTAAAGCATACCCTGCAATATCACCTATTTCACTCTAAATTAGATAAAACTTTACTAAATCAACATCGTGCTGTATGGAAAAAAGACATGAAACTAGCGATTGAGACCACAAACTGATTAGAAAACAGTTCACTGAGCTAATAAATGAAGTGAGAAGTCAGGTCATTTCTCTATAAGACTTAATGGTATTGGTGTATTATTGCAGCCCATGGAGCTGCCTCCTGCTGACCATTACATAGAATGCAGGTTTAAGACACTTCTGCATTGGCTTCACTTCACAGACAGAAGCTCTGTCTGTTTCTAAATCTAACCAAGTAGTTTTGGTTCCCTTGCAAATGTGACGTTTTCACAAGGTGAACTACATGTTAAAAAGGCTAATGGGAACCTTGTGCGTACGCTGAGGGGCACGACAAAGCAGAGTTTGCATTTGACAACCTGGAATGAGACTACATGTTGAAATAGATATATCAACACGTAGTGATGAGGCAAACAGCAAATGTCTAATGGATATTTTTCATGCACTGAATTGCAATTGTACAGTATGTAATAAAAGATATAAAAATTCACAACCCAGTCACACACTGTTTTACTCTTTTACAATACTGATATGCCCTCCAGTTTCTTTCCATTTCATTAGTAGCAGGATTTTTCCATCATCATCATTCCCTCATTTACATTCTCAATGAAGGCATAATTCCATGTGCTTAACTCATTTGTGAAAAGTAAAAATTGTTACATTCTATTCCTTATGCTTCTGAGCAAAGAAAAACAGGATCAGGAAACAACCAAGCTGCACAACTTGCCAGTGATTCTGTATCTCCATTAAAGGATCATGATCTGTTCTATGATTCATGATGACCATGCAGGAGAGTCATGTAATTGGAGTATATGAAAAGCGATGGCTCTCTGCGCAGGATTTCAGCTCTGTTATCAGGCTAGTTACCGTTCCAGTGTCACATCTTCTTTCCCTTTCTACTTGCACATCATATACACATCAAAGTCATATGCGAGCAGTGCACTGCAGTAATGAATGCCCCACATTTCTGCTGCTTAAATTTTATGATGTCCTATTGAAGTCTTTTTCTTTTTCCACAAGTTTTTCATGTTATAATTTCATCTGGTTTTTAATCATTTAAGGTTATTATGATATTGTAATGCCAGGCTTAAGGTTGTATTGCAATTAATTTGTGTTACTGCTATTTAGCTGATGTGAACTGCTTCTTTCTTAAGTGAAGACAAAAATGTAAAAGTTTTATGTGTTTATAAACACATTTATAATGTTATAAGGTTATTAATTAAATACTCAGTGCCAAAATAACCTTCTGTCTCTTCACTTAGGAATACTCATGGTCATTTTCTAGTCCCTGCTACTAGTTACTTTTGATGTGCAGCTTTTGGTGTTTTTTTCATTTTTGTTATTCAGTTGTTTAAACTGTAGGGGACCTCGCATTTATGTCCCTTGCATTTATTTTATCTTTTGAAATATAACAGTAACTGAATGTGATTTACCCTTACTTATAAAGGATAAGAATGGTGATATGCTATGCAGGAAAGGACAAAGTGAGGTGACCTTTGTTGTCAGGCTTAGGCACCAAAACTTGGTTAGGAGTACCTACAGCATCCTAGTTTGAAGCGAGTTTGAATAGGCTGTATAATCCACAGTTAAAAATAGTCCATAACAAATGCATTATTACTCCTGTTTGAAAATTGTTTTCTAAAAATTACAGTGCCAGCTGTTTTAGGAAATTACTGAAAACCAACCAAAACCAAACAAATCCAGTCCAGTTATTTCAAATGTACATGTTTTGGGATTTACATAAAGAAGGGAACTTAGGAAGTATTATGAGATAGACAAACACAGTGCTGTTTTTGGTATTTTCGGGATTTGATGACAATAAACATACAGTATATAAAAATACCAGCTTATCATTTAAAGTCTCCCTCTACTGGAGCGTATTGCATTCACTTGAAAAAAAAAAAAAAAAATGTTTTTTCTGAGTAATTTATTTTTTTGGTTTGGTTTTTTTAATATTTTTTTCTGTTTATCTGACAATTTTTTTTTATGTTTTCCCAAGTAATTTTTTTCTGTTTTTTGTGGTAATTTTTTCCCCCCTTTTTTCTGAGTAATTTTTTTTGTGACTCCCATGGACCTATGGTGAATCTGCCCGCACATACATGCCGCCTTCCTTCAACCCTGTCTAGCGTACCAGTCAATTAAAGATGAAAACCCTAAGATCAATACGCAATCATCTATGATTAAACAGACAGGACTGACTCCCCACAGCTGACTTAAACGCCAGATCAAACGTAAAACTTGATTCGCTCAACCACAGCCGGTCATCCGTCTTATTTCCCCTCTGAATCCGCCTCTCCCAAATAAAGGAATGATGCGTCTATTGTTTCAAATGCTCTCTAAAACTCAGAAAAAAAATTTGTCTGAAAAACAGAAAAAAAAAAATTATTTTCAAGTGAATGCAATACGCTTCCATATCCCTCTACTCAAAAATTTTATTTTGCTTTTTTGTTACACTGTGCAGAATCACGTAGATTCATAGGTTTTCACTTTCATCTGCTGAAGGGGGAAAACGTTCACCTTCAACCTTAGTTTAACACAAGGTGATTTTGTGATATCAGCTAGTTTGCCCAGTATGCTACTTAATCAAGTCTGATTTGGGAACTTGAAACCTCCTGTGCACACTGAGAATGAGAATACACTTAAAGTTCAAGGAGGGAAACATCTTGCATCCAACAAATCTATGGAAACGAACAAAATTTGGATATTGGTGGATTCTGGCATTTAGAATGAGGGAGAAGGATTATATATGATTTAATATTTTTTTAACTTGGTAAATTTGTGGAAAAACCATACCAGAAGCAAGTTATTAGTCCAAGCAGAATATTTTTATATTTCTTCAAACATCTTTGGAGGGATCCCTAAAGTTTCCCTCTGGATACATTTTAAAGTATGTAAAAAAAAAAATTCTTAAGATTAATATTTTGTTTTACATGGTTTTTCCCTCATAAAAAGCAAAAAAAACAAATTACCCACACTGAATGAGCGGTGTGCATCGAGATAGTTAGTGTTAGAGGTAACATTAGAGAGATTCAGCCATAACCTACATATTTGAGCCTCAGTCAGATGCAGATTCAGATAAGGGGGCCTATTGGGCAATTAGCAGAAGTGTAGTTAGCATATTTTATTTGTTCATGTTGTTTGTTAGCTTATTAGCTTGTAACTGGCAGTGGCTAACACAACATCAATATCTGCTTCGACTACAGTGTGTTAATATTGTCACATTGTTATTACATAACAGACATTGGCAGGAGGATCCAGGGTCTGGTTTACATCCAAAAACTGCACACGCCTTCATGTTTGCTGTCACAACTTTCACTGTGCAACTGCGAACTGTCGCTCAGGGGTATAATTAGGGGCCATAAACATAAGAATAAACACATTTTTGAGTCAAAAGAGTAAGTAGCCTATACATTTGCGGGATAGAGCATATTGTGAAAATATGAAAAAGTATGTTTTATTACATTATAAATATAAAAGGGTAAAGTAACAATTAAAGGCCATTAATTGTGTTCCACAGAAAGATCTAGCTAGCTAATGCTTACTGAAAGAAGCATTACAATATATTATGACACCTAAATAACCAGTTTGGAGTTGTGTTTAAAAATACAGTACGCTGAAGGGTCAAAAAATTTGTTCAAACTGAGTCATTTATAAAACTTGTTATATTCAACCGAAAAAGTAAGAACCAGTAACAGAACAAGACACTGAGACAGAAAGAGAGATTGCAGTGATATGGATGGGTTATGGGTGAGACCTGTGAGCACTGGACAGAATAAGAAGTTCACTTGCAAGAAATAATAATGATAATGCCACATACCAGGTCACTGCCAAAGTACTGGAAACAAGTGAGGGGAATGTGTGATAGTACATGCTCTTCAACACAGATGTAGCCTTAAGATAATTAAGCTGCCAACAGGGTCATGATTCTAAACCATTAGTATGTTATTTTGGCAACCAGGGCCTAGGGAAAGGGAATATATCTGGGTGATTTTAACAGAGGGCTTGAGTTAAGTCGCTAAAATTTGACAGGGGACAAAAGCTCAAGTGATGCTGCAAGTCAGTCTGAAGCTCCACATCTAACAACTGCCTCCTACCTTTCCTTGCAAAATCCATGTTGTATAAAGCTAACTTTTTCTTTTCTAGTCTATAAAACTTCTCCAATAACAAACCACTTAGCATATAATATTCAGTTAAAACATGAAGATAGAAGTTCTTTGGTCCTTCAGTAATAAACAGATGATAGCCACATTTTATGTCCCTGTCATTTCCATTCAGTGGCAGTCCATGACCCTGGCAGCAGATCTATAATAGGTCTAAGAGTCATTTGGTATGATCAAGAGTGAGATCAGCCAGTGATCAGTAGTTTTCTTTAACACTTATGCTTCACCCAATCACCCCAGTCTGATTGCCACTTAAATGCGGGGGGCCCATGGGTCCCCCTCTTGATTCTGGTACCGGTGCAGAAAAGCTTTACTGACTTTTTCATCTCATATAAAGCGACCATATTTAGAAACGCACGATGAGCTGCTGATGCACATGAATTCATTCCATATTTGCTGGCTGAATTGGCATGTGGGTCCCACAGAGGATAGCATTAGGGGAGTCTATATGCCGAGGCCATATTGTGCAATACAATGCAAGCCGTAATTATATTTTGCAGCCTCTCTTGCCTGATGCTGTGTCCAGACGCTGTCTACTTGCCTTAAACCATTGCTGCAGTCTGTGATGGAGCACGCCTTTGCATTTTTTTTCACTGAAGGGCAGCTCCCAGGGTGATAGGGTTAGCGAATAGGGTCATCAAGCCAGGGCTTCAGTGAATAACCCCTGTCCCCTAAGGATGGAATTAATGTGATGAAAAGTTGACAGCACACAGGTTTAGAGTTACTAAATGTCAAACCTCATCCTTGAGCCTGTATTCCCCAAGTGGCTGCATACACCAACCTTCACTCATAGACCATACGTACTACTAACATGCAACAGCAAATAGTTTTGAGAGAAACATGACAGCACCAGGATTCGATTTTCTTATCAATAGAATGAGGAAATGTTTTTAATGCAGACATCTGCCAAGTTGCAAAATGTTCATACAGAATGTCTTAGCAAAATGTCCACCGACAAGCAAACTGCAATACATTATGCTGTATACCAAGCCGTTTATGGTTTTATTGAGGCAGTCACTGCACTTGGTTAAGGTTATGGAAAGGCTGTGGTAGGCTGTGGTTAAAATGAACCATTCTTTATTAATATTGAACAAAAAACACCAAGTGTTTTTGTTGCCTAATCCTAATCACATGCAGGAGTCAGGATGCAAACCCCTGTCTCCAGAACCAAAGTAATTAACCAAAGTAATGCCTTTATATCATCCAGGCAATGCATATGGCAAAACAAATTAGTAATGGACATAATTTCTATGAGACATACAGTGGAGGACCTTTAAAGTGCTAAATCAGTTTAAATAACATGAGTTTAAATAATAAATAAATAGTTTAAACGGGTTATATTTAACGTGGTCTCCACACAGACACCAGTCAGAATCCTGAAAACATTCAAAAGGAGAGAAATGTCTCCAGTGTTGAATAATAGTAAATAATTAAAAATGTGTTTATTTTTGTATAGATTACTGTCTAGTGACCAAAGATGCAACATGTTTGAAATCTGCCCCAATAAATGGAAATATTTTATTTAGTTTCCCTGTGTCAAGATCAAGAGTGCAAGCAACTATAATTGGATGATTCAATAAGAAATTATTCCACTTAAAAAAAACAAGTGCACTCATTTTTGTTTTTTCCTCCTCTTGTCTGATCAACTCAACAACCCATTACCTGAGTGTTTTAGCTATGACTTTGTTGAGTGCAGTGTTACGACCTTTGAAAATAATAATATATAATTGGATAAATAATCCAATATCCAGCAGAATTATTCTTTGTAATTTGTAAAGCTGATAATGCAGACTGTAACATAGTTTATGTTGTGATGTCATTTTTACCAGTATTACAGAGTTTTCTTTATTTGTCTTTGAAGTGGCATCCTTTTTTAACAACAACAACTGTTTTTAGCAATGTTCTGCTATTATACTGAAACTAAAGTTGTACTTATGGCCCCAATTTGACCCATAATTTCAAATTAAACAGTTATGCACTAACAAAGATTTAATAAGGTTATGAATACCATCATCATTGGTGTCATTAGCATATGATTACTATGTTGTCCTTCAGAAATCCACACTGTAAGGCTTCAAGTGTGCACAGAGCAAGTTTCTTTCCGCAACTTCAAACTTTTAAACATCTCAACCATATTAAAATGTAAAGATCTGATAAAAAATGCTCACTCTGTGTTTTAGTCACTTAGACCTCATGAAATATTTCCCAGAGTGCAATGAAGCGACCAAATGAGGCGAGTGGATGACTTCTTCCAGGCCTGGCCACAGCTCTCACATTAGACAGCCCATCAACAGGCACATTTGCACACGGGGGGGTGGGGCACACACTGATGGTGTGATTAGGCTGGAGGTGAATCTCAAGGCCTCAAGACAGCAGTTTACATCTTTGCATCCAATGACCATAGAAAATGTTTTATAGTGTCCATCTTACTATTACACTATATTCGTTTTATCATAAACATACCAGCGGCAAGTTGTTATTTAATTAAATGTCAGAAAATATTTCATCTTCCTACCAATAAACTCAGGAGTATTTGCAACATAAGACATGAACCTTGAAAGTTGAAAGAAGGCCACATGGCAAATCTTTTAATCCTTCACAATCTGGGTTGCAACATAAACCAGGGACAAAAGGATGAATGAAGCCGTGTCCATCCATCTGGGTTGAAAGATCCAGTACAGCTGTACTTACTAAATCCACAACTTGAGCTTAATGTTATTAAAGTGGAATGAGAGACTTATGACGAGGAATAAAAAACTGTTTTATGTTTGGAAAAGGTCATTTAACTTAGGAAAAAGATCTTGTCTTGCATGTCTTTCCGTATTATAGAGGAGGTATACAGAAATATAGTTTTTATTGAACAGATTCATCAGTACCACTCCAGGTTAGATTAGAGAATATTGCTATTTTAATTGAGTATGTCCTCATTACTAAGAGAATAACCTGTGTTTTTCAATGAACTCCCATTTCCTCTGCCAGTTTAAGTTAATCAGTCCAGTACAAATATGAGGTTTTGTCACTCTTCTATTTTTAATGTCATTGTAATATCTTTATGTTTTGGACTGTTAGCAAGACAAAGCCATTTAAAGATGTAACCTTGGGCTCTGCTAACTTGTGATGGAAATGTATCACTTCTGTGTCCTAGAATTTTATGGTTATATTATAAATAAATCAACAGATTAATCTGATGAAAGTAACAATTAGTCTCAGCCCTAAAACTATCACCACAGCATAACATTACCAGATTTCTAACATTATTATGCATAGTTATGACATTTTAATATGTTAGTGTGTTCATCTGTTCATCTTATTCCTATGTAATCATGAGGAAGTAATTACCAATCACCAGTCTGGACCTTATAATTCTACTGAAGCGTTTCAGCTCTGTTGTCCAATCCTGAGGCCAAAATTTGCATCTGTTGTGAAAAATACTCTGCAAAATAAAGTGCCTAAAGAAATTGCCCAAAGTGCCTCAATTGTTGAGTGATAAACATGAGTATCAAGATCTGAGGGTATCTTGCATTTCCAGTCCTTTCTGATAAAGATCTTTCCTCTTATTTTGCAGGCATCATTTCCATGTGGAAAAGGCAGGTAAGTTTCCTATTGTTTGAGAATGCATGGTGCAGTGCAAAAGCTGTCGACAGCACTTTCATACAATAATAGCTGCGAGGAAGAGAAGAAATGGATGTGAGGTGCCACACATGCCTTTGTCCATTGTACTCACTTTTCACTCCCCCACAGGCCCTCAGCAGTCTCTGCCATGTGGCACACAAAATGCTGGCTGGAGCCGGAGAGTAACTGAAGGAGAGCACTTTGATGAGAATCCAAATATTCCTAGAGTGGAATCACTTCTTGAATATTGTTACCCAAACATCTATTTTCACATCGAAATATAACGGGTGATACTGCATATTGTGAACACATTCTGTTAAAACATGCAATGTCAAAGTGTCAATCATTAATAGAAACGAGCTGTCTTTCAGCAGTGCACGGCACGGCGGTGGTTAGTGTTAAAGAACAAGCTTGTGCTAAGAATTGGAGCTGCTTCAGCATCAGCAAATCTGGTCAGGAAACTGATAGAGGGGTGACCTCACCTCTGTCATCACCATAGCTGAAATGCCCCGGAGCAGGGCATTAAACAAGGCACGGAGAAACTGCAGTAGTAGATCTGCTCTGAGGCCAACAAGACAAGCCTGTTTTGTAGCTCCCAGCTGTGAGTGTGGGTACACATAGCCTATAACTCCCCCCCACTGCAACTATTGCTGTAAATACGGATGTATTTTTAGTAAACACGCCTTGTTAAATCAGGAATAAGAATTCTAGTTTATTGAACACTGCCTCTGCAGTGACAGTGGAGTCAGTAAAGTCCAACAGTATCTTAAAAGTGGATGCCTCTCTGCACCCCAGGCAGTATATTTTTTTGTATATGTAAGGCGTAAGCACAAGTTTAGTCAGCAGTCTTGTAAATTTGGCATAATAGAGAGTGTCACCACCCCAACATCTTGTGCTCAGCAGGAACTAAGTTGGCTCCCTGGTGCTGGTCTTGTTTAGTTTCTATGTTGGCGTGCAATATAATGAATGATATGGTTGTAGTTTTTCCTTATGAGCTAGAATAAATGGCAAGCATATATTTGTGCAGTGAAATACTTCTACTGAGACTGTGTGGGAGGAAGAGACAGGGAGAGGAAGAGAGAGGGGGTAATTGTTTGAGAGCTTGTTATATCATCACTGAGTAATAATTGCTGTAATTAGTAAGAATGTACATCCATCTCCTTCAGATCGGCTCATGAAAAAAGGGATACATTTGACAATAGGGCAAACAGATTGTTTTGTTGCAAAGATTACTTGGAGTTTAAAATCATATCAGATGTGGGGCAAATCTCCTCTGTATTCAAGCAGTCAGTGATAAGAGTCTCTGGCGATCCATAATGTTTGTCTGCAGTAATTAACTCGAGGTGAAGATTATGGGAGATTTCTTCTCTAGTGTGTACACATCATGCAGAATTCATATTCTGACCTAAGCCCGAAACAATAAGCCTCATTTATAGCTTCTGCTCCAGCTGATAGAGAATGGGGTTGACAGCGATCAAAACTGCACACTAATCTACCCAGCTGGCATTTGTCATTGATAGGTATTTATGGCAGCTGTACCATGCATTTTGATGCACATTTACATTACAAGTAAGAAAACAAAAGGAGAGATTTGCAATGTTACAAGAACCAGGTTGATGGAGGGAGCCGTCAATACTGACTGCCAATAGTCCGGTAATCATGCTATGTCTAGGTGTCATGGCTGTCACTTCTTCACAGGGAAATATGTCTGCGTTTTGGCTCAGCTGTAGAATTCTCTTTGCTTTGTTGTGTCACCGTTGAGTAAATTGTAAATTTCAACAGAATAAATATAACATTGGCATTTCAACAAAATGTTTTAAAAAATTAGTTGGTGCCTGCACAAAAAAAATAAAAATTGGCATGAGGGCTAATTAAAGGTCATGACCTTTAACTGAACAGTTAATTAACTAATTCACACATCTGATGAAGGTTAAAGCTGCTCTGTTTTGCATTAATCTAAAATCCCATTTAAAGATCTGAAGATATTATCAATCACACTGTGCAATATCTTAGCACGGCTTTTTTACGTTTTATTTAATTTGACCGTTTTTCTAGTGAATAAATGAGCTTTTGCATCAGACAGTATTGCATACATTTACACATATATTGCAGGTGAATTTTTATTATCCATTTGGTTGCCATAAATCAAACAGATATGTGATTGGGGTTATGAGAAAGATTTAAACGCAGTTCGATCCTATTTCAAACTTGCTTAAGCCTTCAAGTTTACTGTCAAGAATCAATGTCATTATACTGTCAGGGTAATACCAATAGGGGTTTTTTGAAGGGTTAACCAGTGCTGATTGCATGCTCAGCCTTATGTGGAAGGAAACCTCTTTAAATTACTAATTTTCTTGTTCTCCTTATGTGTTTAGGGTTTTGGGGAGTTGTCCCTGTCTTCTTAGAGATCATGGGCTGAGTGGGTAACTGTTGCTGATGTTGGCCTATTAAACCTGATGAGACACTGTATATTATATACAAATAATCATATGTCAAAAGGTTCTGAGGTGCATGGAAAGGTGCAGAAATTCCATGGTGCTATTGGCCTTGCACGAATAGTACCTGGATTTAAATATGGAAAGCCAAGTCATTTTATGATTACACATTAGCAGCTTCAAGAACAATTGTAAACTGCATGTGCCACTTTCCAGTTAATCCATTATACATCCATCACCCATCTCACAGAAGCCACCTCTTGTGTTCTCTGAGCACTGCCCAAGCCAGGGAAAGGGTTTGACTGTAGAAGCTCCTGCTATTAACAGAATTAACTCCAGCCAGGAGCACAGCTCAGGGAGAACACACCAATTCCATTATCTCAGCTGGACGGAGGCCATTCTCTCTCTGCCACTCTGCAGCCAAAGTGCTCCAAGCATGGAGCCCACCAAACCCATTGTACAGAGGCACAACATGCACCAACTCTCAAATGCACTCTATCAAAGCCTTTCTGCTTGAAATATTCATCTAGCTGGAAAACCACATTTGAATCTTTTGAAAATAAAAAAAACGTACAAATATTTAATTCGTTTTTCCTTTTACTGAGTGAGTTAAGTGAACTACAGTGAACCTAAGAATATTTGGTACACTTTAGTTTACATATACACCCTTTCCCAGGACAATCTGAAAACAGTTTTATTTATTTTTTTCCCAGTTGTCCTTACTGTTAAATAAATATGAAGAGCAGCAAACAGACAATAGTTTGAAAAAAAAAGCAGAGGTAAATAATTGATAGCACTTTACATTAGGGCTCAGTAATATCTCAATAATGGGATGATAATAATAATAATAATAATAATAATAATAATAATAATATGTGTAACAATGTGTAATAATAATTGTAATGAGCTAATTAGTCATATTACAATAATGCTTTCACAATATATACATATATGACCTAAACTGTACCCTACCTAGTGAGCATAGTTTGGTTTTCTTTCTGTATTATTCAGCACATTATTCAGCTGTATGAAAATATACAGTAGTAGAAAAACACTGCACTCAAAGCAACTTGACTTTTCTCTTGAACCTAAAGAGGGGGCAGAGTTTGTTTGTGTTTCATAGTCAATTTATCACTTACACGTTCACAGTACAAAAGGAAGACATGGTAGTGCTATGTACTGTACAGAGTAATTATTTTGATTACTACTTTAGACAAATTGTGCAGTGCATAGCATAAGGTAATTTCTAATGAAGATGTTTATAATTGAGTGTGTTCGGTGTCTTCCAGGTAGGTTTGTCTGAGGTGGCTTGGCTCATTTAATTGTCCAAAGCAATTCTAAGTGAGACCGAGGAAATGTTTTAATTCAGAGAAAGAGAAAGCTGAAATTTTCAATTTTCTGACTGAGGTGAAGAAAAAGCTGCTAAACTCGAGCTGCCAGCACATTCATTTTGTTAGGAGAAAAGTGAAATTATCTGGCCAGCTGTTTATGGAGGCAGTGGCAAGTGGGTTTCTTCATTAAAAAACAAGAATGAATGGATTTTGCTTTCACACTGCATGTGTTTGTAAAGGGCTGTGACATATTCCCAAAAAATATTCCTCAAGACTCTAAAATGGGGCTGTTAGAGCCTATAAACTGTTACATAATGTCACATAACAACATAATTAGTTGTGTTTGGTACAATGAGTGCATACCACCTTGGTTAATCTATTCTGTGTTATCTGTTTAATGATAATTGACAAAGTGTCAAACAGCAAATACATCCTTGCCTGTCATTGTTCATGTCAGTGAAGTTTGGATAAAAAGCAATATTCTGTTATACTGTCAGTTTGTATTACTGTATGTGGCATGCATTCTATGTCAAGTAAAGTTTTGTGGAAAAAAATACATTATTGTGATTTACTGAAAGTTCTTTTTTCCATCTGATCATTAAAAGTTAATGTTATGAAGCAATGTCCCAAAAACAAACATAAAAATACCTGTTACACGCGTCTGACTGAATTTATTGAGTATTGTCATTTCTTTGTCATTTTGCATTCTGCATTCTATTAATATCCTAGAATGGAAATGTCACATTTAAAAGTAAAGCAAGCTTGTCATGTTGAGAGCAGATAATAAGAAGGTGTATGGACTCTGCTGCAGTGTTTCACCTACAGTATGTTTGTGGTCGCTAATGGAACCCACCACCCGCCCACCTTTAAAGGTAACCTATTTGTCAGCCAAGGAGCTTACTTTTGCACTATATATAAACAGCCCAATGTGTCCTTGTAGGCACACAGGAGGCCATTAGCATACTTTGATAAGTAATACTTATGTTCAATTTTAATGTTGAATTCATAACAAATACAGACTTTTTTTTATTTTTCTCCTGGCTGTTAACAGGATCAGATGGAGTTAGAAAGAATAATAGAGCCTACAGGCAAGTAGAGAAGACCAGGTGAGGAATACAAATCTGGGCTACAATAAAATATTATCACACAGAGCATGTCATTAGTATTTGAGAATTGTTTTACACAAATGTGCCTCCTAGCTATACAGGCTTTGCAAGGAATGTTTGCGTACCCCAGCATGGCCTCCTGCAGCCATTTACCATTTGCAATAAATAAATAAATTAATCTCTGGGTTTAGGCTACAGTGGTAAAGCAGGAAAAACATTGGAAATGTTACTAGTACACTGTGACTTGTTTACAATATCCAGTAATAAGACACAAATTTATTACCATTTGTTTGACACATAGCAACTGTTGTTCTTTCCAACACGGAGGGAAAAACAAGCATTCTGGAGGATTCTGTGAAAAAAAAAAAACCCAACCCATTCCTTCTAAGCACAAAAACAGAACAAATTTATGTCTTAGTGTTTTTCAGTGCAGGCATCAAAGAGAGCAGCAGACACAACGAGAGCCAGGCAACGAGAGGAAAGAACAGCTCAGGCTGCACATTGTGAACTGCATTGTTATTTCATACAGCACACTCCTGTGACATTTTCCGCAACATACATGGGTAATTCATAGCAAGCGCGAGATCAAAACAATAAAATAAATTGTCGGAGAATCATATTGAGGTTGTCAATACAAGCATCCCATGGGAGGCAGAGGAAGATACGGAGAGAGGAAAAACAGAAAGCATTACAGAGGAGGAAAGTGACCAGGTAGCTCATATTATCAAATAGAGCATGTCATTGGCGTTTAAACATTATTTTTTACTTCAAGCCCCAGGCAATCTATTGTGACTGACAGAAAATGTTGTTAGTGATGCAACCTGATGACAAAATGTAACTTCCAAATAATTCGTATTTGGAAGTATGTGTGTATCCACTATTGATTCAAAAACATTGCATTTAGACATTTTATTAAATGAACTGAAAATGACTGTACTGAAAAAATGAAACTTTCACCAGTGGTCGGTTCATCATATCTTTAGCTCATTTAATGCATTTGACCTATTTGGAATTGCCTAAAATGCCATTAAAGTAAACACTAATATACATTTTTGACAGTGGCAGCAAAACTAAAAGTGTATTTAAATCAGGCATATCTTGCAGTGATCCTCAATTTTCAACTGCACTTTGTAATCCTCTCTTAAAGGCCCGGTGTGTAGGATTTAGTGGCATCTAATGGTGAAGTTTAGGATTGCAACCAACTAAATACCCCTAGAAACTACGGTGGCTGCGAAATTCATGAAAAAAATAATTATGGCCCCATCTAAAGCCAGACTTTAGATTAACTGGACTGTGCCAGATGGTTTGTTACACAGAACCATCAGGGATGTTGTTGTTGGAAAATGTTTGTTCAAAAAAATACTTGGCAGGCGACTGGATGAGTCATCACCGTCTATCACAGGCGAACTTCAACCAAGCAGATGAACGAATGATATAACGTTGTCAAACTCTTACCGAACTCAACAGGGGAAGAGTTAAAAGACATTCTCACACACGTGGTCACACACACCATGTTCAACCTCTGGGTAGTTCCTCATAGGACACTGAAATCAATATGATTGGGTGGTAGTTCTAAACTTTGCTTTTAATAAAAAAAACCTGCTTTCTCATGGCCCACTGGTTTAAAGAATTTCAATTTTAAGAATTTAAACTGAAATATGAGTTACTGAGACCTTGCCTGCTTGCAACACTGAATATAGAATATAGATGTAAGAAGAAAAGAAAAAATGCATAGATTTAAGAACCTTGTATATTTTTCTTGCATGTGTGGCTAGTGTGGAAATGAGGCACTTTAATTTAACAATGAACGTCTGAAGAAATTGGACATGAGTCGACTGAATCTACTCTCTTTGCTTTGTGTATTGATTGATGGTGATGATGGAAGTTGCTTTTTCTTTGAAACCCCAGTGAGTGGAATTAGAGTGGGAAGATGATTCTTTTAATTCTTGCAAGCTGTCCAACTGCAGTGAATACACTCAGGACTGGTTCATTTGATTCATGATTAATTCCTGTGAATGTGGCTGATCAGCCCCCTTTTTTTGGGAGGGAGCAGCCAGCCAGAATTGAAGTAATTCCCAAAGGTTGGAAGAAAATAATTGTGTTGGTCCTGAACACTCGTTTTGTGTTAGCAAACTTGTCGGCACACTTAGATCTGTATAGAGTGGGCTATGGTACAACCATCGGACATTGATTTATTTGCAGTTTCAGCTCAGTTGAGCTGAGCCATCCAATTTAATGTATTATTCAATGATTCACTGATGTTAGGTTGGAATAAAATGTCATTCATAAGTGTCATAGATACCTTACACAGTTATTACAGCAATGAAGCCGAATATACCAGAGAATTAAAATGCATAAATATAAATAAAGATGTTAAGTACATAAAAAAAATGCAGTACAAGTAATATATATTGTTAATATCCTAAAAAATACTTGTAGGCAAAATGTATTCAAACCTAAAACTTAATCACTCAGACACTACTCCTGTGAGTTTGATTAAAGCAGAAGGGATGATGATTTTTGGCACTGTGTTTTGGCAATAACGTACACTTGTTCCTGACGGGGACATAATATTTCAAGGTCAAAATTTCAAACCTTGTAAATACCATAACTGAAAAATCCATTGATTTTAGTGATGTAACACTGACACATAAAGGGCTAATTTCAGCATTTTTTAGATATTGATTTAGTCTTGATATTTCAATGAAGCCTGTTCAACAGTATACATTATACTTAAATCCATCACATTAGTTGAAAAGCGTTTGGTTCACAGTGAAATCCAACATGAACTCTTTTTTGGATGGTATAGTCGAAATAACTACTGACTGGCTTTAAGGAAAACAAAGGCAGTTATACAAGAACACAGCAAACACTTCTAAGACCTCTGAATTAAACTTTCCATTGTATAATAGTGCTGTAGTAGTTGGACACACTGTACAATATGCCATTCAGACACATAATCATTATGCTAGAGCTTACATTTGCAGTAAAGTAGCTCAGCCATAATAACCACATTTTCTACCTGCTTCTACTGTAACTGCATACAACCTTAACATACAAAGTGAAGATATTATTACTGCAAACTACTTATTTATTTATATTCATTCACTGTTCAGCATACTGCTAATTTCATTTAAATTAGTTAAAAAATATATTCTTACTGTTGAAAATGAGATTGGGGGCATCCTGGTGGAAGAGAGGTTGGGGCACATACCAATGCGCTCGCAATGTCCCCGGTTCTCTACCCTCATTTCCTGCCTGTCTCTGTGGTATAAAACTGTCCAATAAAGGCAGAAAGCAAGACTGACTAGTTCACGTTATAATATGAAATAAATGTTAAGGCCGATAACCCCAGCCTGTTATATATTGCCTTGCATATCATAAATGTAATATGTGCACACTATAGGCATATATACTGTATATTATACTATAGCCTTGAGCAATCAAAACACTGCATCAGGGTTGTTGTGGTCACTGATAGTCTGCTGCACTGCGGAGAGACCATCTCATCAGACTCATTAAAAACCTGTAATTAAATGTGCCTTATATGCCATCCAAGCAAGTCCTTTGGTAGATCATAATACACTCCAGCAAGTACAAGTTTAAATGGTGCAAATAAGTGTTACTCTAATTTCCATAATTTTTACAGATTACTGCTTCTTTGTATTCTGTATTTAAGTGCTATTCCTTCTCCTCAGAAACATAGGGGCTCATTCCTGTTCTCTTAATCTCTGCCTGAGATTGGAAGCTTGTGTGCACTGTTTTTAGGATGTATCTTCAGTGTATACAAGCTTTATAAATGAGCCCTCAGAGATCCGTGTCTATGATCTGTGATGTCACATTGATGTATAGCCCGAAGCTGTTCTTCTACTTCAATGAATGGGAAACTGACTGGGTGGATTTTTTAACCATTATTTATCCAGTGAAACCTGGATGAGCACGCATGCTACTGTTCAGAGTGATTGTACATGATTCCCACAGCTGTCTAGTACAACAATAGTGAGATACTATTGATCAGTCTTTTACTGCTTTACTGTTTTGAAGGGACAATTTGTGATTCAAATGTTAGCAAAGGGATTGACCCACTATTAAATGTCAAAACCTCAGAACCTGATATCGCTGTCAGATTGATTGACAGGTCCTTTAAAACCAACACTAGACAACAACTGCATCTAAATTATTAATGCCTGAGGGGTGCCAAGACGGCCATGGCCGCCATGCCCCTTCAGTTTGGCCTTATTCCCCTCAAAAGTGATATGCCCTGTGGCCAAAGTGGCCTTGATGCCGCCACCCACACTACCCCAGCTGATTTAGCTGTTTTCTCCTCTGCCTCTTTCCTGTCAATATAAGTTTTTTTTAGTCACCAGTGTCTTTTGTTGAGATTTTGAATTCATATTAGGCAAATCAAGTGAAACACTGTGCATATAACCAGCGGTGGGTTCGATTTTGAGCCTGGTTGGAACCACTGGAAAAGAGGGCGATTTATGATGATAATTTGACACAAATCTAGCACCGGCCAACCCGACTTAACTCATCCTGATGTGCCAATGCTGTAAATCTCTGAGTGAACGTCTGAGAATAGAAGATCGACTGAGCTGAGCTAAGAAATTTATAAAAATAAATTAGTAAGCAAATAATAACTCTGCATTGATCATATCACTACAACATTGACTTCCCTAAGTAGTGTTATGTATTAAAAACAAACATTCTTAACCCTTAAATTCTTTATTTCCGCTGACTTAAAATCATTATTTGATGGCCTTGCTGTCCTGGCATTTGGTCTTTGTGCCCTCAAAATAAAAAAAAGGATAAAAGAAAGGTTCCAGGGCTGGTAGTTGTAGTATGAAGGGATTGATTGCATCAGTAATATTGTAAACACTGCAGAAAACAGACTTTACTGCATGATATTTTTTCATACAAAAAAACACCTAAATCACAATCAGCACGTGGAAATACCTATAATTTAAATAAGTCATGACTTTCTGTGTCTTTTTATATTGTCTTGTTGGTAATGCAACATTGAAGACACTTGTAAGTGACTACTATCCTTTCCTAAAACATTTTATTCCACGTTTTTACAGTGTGTGTTTTTAGTAGGTTTTGGGATTCAAACTAACAATTTTACAGTCACTTGTCTGATTTTCAAATTGGAGCCCATTAAGGCAAAATCTCCACACTGTTCTTACAAGATATGACTTCTTTTCAGTATTATCTTTGTGAAATCTGTTCAGACTAGTAAGCCTACCTTTAAACATCAAACACTGTTCTGGTTATGTCACAGTTTCCTTTTCTGTCCTTTTTCAAATCAATTATGCATCAGTGTGGCATCACAGATTTGGGGCTAAAACAAACTCCTCTCTGTCATTTTTTGGCTGCACAGGAGGAGACAGGGGTGAGTGTTCACTAACACTGAATAAACTGTCCAAGGGCAAAGGGACCCATCTCAAAATTCACAGGTGTTCCCCTGGAACATCCAAATTTATTCAAATTCACTGGCATGGAGCTAGATTGAGGATGTTTAATAGGCTGCTGGAATCCAATAAGGCTGTGCTGATTTACCTATAAAAGCTAGAAATTATCTATCCGGAAAGAAAAGGAATATGAAAGTTAAATGTCACAGAACGATTTCTGCTCTTATGTGGACCAAAAGGTTAAAGGCTTTTCATCCATGAGGAAAAATGCTCTCCCCATGCATTTATTTATACTCTGGCTGTTATGGCTTTTTCAAGTGTCCCTACAGGGCTGTCTGCACTTCCAGCACCTCTCCACTCTGACGCACTTCCCCTGGTGGGGCTTGACTGCACTGGTGAGCATGTAAAGCTCGTCTCAGAGCACTCTTCGCTCTGCCTGGGGAACGACACCCTCAAAAAACACCTACATGAAAATGCAATTAAAAGCTTCTTTCTCTGAATAGTACAGGCTGTTTTAAGGGACAGGAAATGTAGTGTCAGAGCAACATGGTGCGGGATGGACAGAGGATGAGGGACCGAGGTGGAGAGGAGTATGCCATTTGCATTCTCCATCTAAGCCACTCATCTTACATCCATCATTTCAGCACTCAGTCTTAATTTAACCATCTTTTTCTGATGGAACACACACACCTCGAACACACCTAACCTATTCATAGCAGGCCAGTATTCTACTACATCCAGGATCTTTTCACAACATGTGAATGAAGACATTTTTAATTGAGTTCATATTAAGACTAACCAGTACAGTACTTAGTTCATAAGATATATTAGAACTAATTGGTTCTAAACCTTTAAATTTTGAGTCATCTAAAAGGGGTAGAGATTGTTATTCCACGACTAAGTCCTACCTTTGAGAACATTCGGTGGGTGCAAAGTGGCAAGGGAAAGCAGAGTATGTGAGCCAAATATTTAATTGCACAAATGTTTCTGTTAAGGATTAGTCTGTCTCTTAAGAATTCTTGGAAGGACGTTTCAACCATGTGCGTTTCAACCTGTGCTGTAGTTATGGATTTCAAGCAGTATCTAACTTTTTCCCCAGAGCTCTTGGCTTTGATATAACATACATTTACAGTGCTTCTGCATTAATCCTTATTTTAAGAAGCTAACCAATCAAAAGACCTCATAGCTATCACCCTTTAGCCTTTGTAAGTAAAGACAATGATTAAGTTGCTTCCCACCATTATTATGTCCACTGTGGCTCTCTCTCATGTGGTTGTATGTGGTTGTGCAGACCTCTGGAAGAAAAGCATAATCTGGCAAAAAAGAGGCTTATTTAGAAACAAGGGACCAAGCAGTATATTCCTGCCAAGCATTTATGTGTCTTTGTAATTGTGTGTGGAGATGTGGAACACCTTTGTGGCATATGGAACACATCCAGATACAGTATAGCATTTGGAAGAGAAATGTGCTGAAAGTAAAAGCATCACTTGAGGAGAGTCTTGGTACAGAATAATACTAGTTCTTTGTGCATGCTGCTTGCAGGTAGAAGAGGAATCCTTTAATTGGCATTAAATAGGGCACATAGAGACAACATAGCCAGCTCAAGTGTCTCTGGGCCAGTAATGCCTCAAATATATATATCAGAGTGGATATCAGAGTGGATGTCTCATATCCTCTCTGTGCAGCAGATGTTGAAAAGAATTAAATATCTTCATGTGCCCTCTCTCTGGCCCCCAGGCATTTGATTTTAACATTTAGGGCAGTGTTGTAGAGATGAAATTTGTAGCTTAGAAGGCTGTTGATTTTAAGTGGCAAATGACTTCAGGCTCAAGACACACATACGGTGCTGCACCAGCATTTTAACAAGGATTCTGAAGCTGGTTAATAAAATACAGTGTTGTTGTAGTTACAGCCAGGTCATTTATCAAGTGTTATCTGCTCTGTTAAAGAGAAGAGCTGGAATTCACATGAACCTATCTGTGTTTTGTGAAATCTGTGTTTCTGTCATGTTTTTGCTTGTTGACTCACAACCACAAAATACTCATTTAGTTACAACTTGTCTTTGCCTTGCTTTGCCATGGACTATTTGTGCGCTGCTGGAAGGCTATCAAAAAAGTAATTATCGTGAAACAACATGAAATTTAGTTGTTTTTAGATTGCAGTGTGGGAAACCATGAAGAAAGTTATAATTATTTAGAGATTATCATTACTGAAATATATCCCTCTCTTGCATTTCTATGAAGACACCATACGTTGTGTGGGTGCTTAATTGTCTATCTCATTAAGCACCTTATGCATTCACTGTCACTGTACAATTCAGACATTCATTGCAGATATAGCCATTATATATAACTATATATATATATATAGTTATATATACTATATAATAAGTGCCCCTTTTGTTTTAACTCCAATGCATTTGGATTGTTAATTTGCTCCATGTAGTTGTTTTTCAGCACAGTGCTGCTGAAACTTCAAACATAAATGAAACATGGTGAGCTTTTGAGTGTTACTATGTCTAAGTGTGGGTTGATATTGTTTTGTTTTGTTTGTGCTGCATGAATTGCACATTGCATACAATACACACTATTTAATATAGTCTTATTTGTGGGGTGTGATTTGAGTGGAGACTAAGTATACACTTTAAACCTCATTATGCTTCCAAAACAAAGTCAAAGAAAATGACAAAGCTGTTACAATAGGCAATAAAGTCAAAATAATGGTTGAAAACTAGTGGATACAGGCTTTTTGTCACACCACTGTATGCCATTTGCTAAATCTCCCATATTTGGCTTTAAGGACACACAGAGTGGAATATTGAAAAAGCATAAATATTATTTTACAGTGCTTCTCTTCTTCAGCACAAATTAGACTGCTGTGTTTTTGGTTGCATGCTTGCTCTCTCGATGCAAGCATTCCACTGCACAGTATGTTTTAACCCTAGGTTCAAATTGCCTGGGCTGAAATTTACCATGGGCTTCTTCTCTACGCTAATTGCTTCAGATGCTAATTGGACTGTAGGAACGGCCTCCTGAGTTGCATTGGGGATTCCCACAATCTGAATTCAAAAATAAGAAGCAAAAAGGTTTTCCAATTGCCACAAGACATCTGGTCTTTGCCCTGAAAGCATATTCATAATTAATAGACAAAGTCTAGTGGAAGGTGGCTTTTTTGACTGAATGGTCTTTCTGCATTACCCCTGTTAAATATGAAAAGAAGATGTAAACTTGGCATGCAAGGAATATGACATTTCAATTAGAGAATGCAGCATGCATTAAATTTAAAGTATAGAGCCCAGACATAATTTCTCTGTGCACAGCCTTGTCACTGAATGTAAAGGACCGAACGTCGGATTTTGTTTTGCATGCATCTCACACCACAATTTACTCTAAACCTAAACACTGTTGAATCCCATTTCTTAAAAACAAGCAATCTAGGTTGGCCAACACTTTGTGCAAAATCTTTTCTCATACTGGAATAAGACAATGCTCTTCATTCAACAAATCAACACAAAGTTTTTTTTTTTTTTGTTCAAGTCACTGTCCCTAAATATAATAAAAAACGAGGAGAGCAGGAAGTGTTGCATTTGTATGTGGCAAGTGGTGTAGCGTCTGACATAAAGGTCATATAGTGTTGTGCTGCTATCGTTATGTTTGGAAAAGTGTGGCAATCTGAAAGCGATGGCTGCCTTGAATGACTATGTTAGAGAAAGGCAGGGCAGCTAATGGAGACAAGCTCTTTCCATTACAACTCCATCTGTTCCACTGAACAGTACTGCTGGCAGCTGCACACATGTTGGAGCGAGACCGAGAAACCAGACAGAAAGGTCTGCGTCCGTGTGCTCTGTGAAGACCTGACAGAGCCAGTTATTTTATGACAGAGACCTAATTAGCTAAACTAATCAGTGGAAGTCTTTTGATTCCTCTGCTTGATGTGTTTTCTGGCGCACAAAGATGAGTAATTTTTTAGATGCTCTAATGTTGAATTTAATTGACTAAGGTGAGGTAACAAAGGCAGCACATTCTACTGGAGCAATTAATGTTTGTTCTGCTATAAGGATGAAATTAATCAAACTAAATATATTACAAATATGGTCAAACTTTGCCTCACCTTATGTAACAGTTTTTTTTTTATGTAGATGTGTCCACGGATGCCGGAGAGTACGTTTTTGTTACTGCTATACTATAAAATACATGAAAGCAATAAAATGTGGCTGTTGATTTGGTCAGAGGGATCCACCGTGAAGCCATCCTTCTACATGAAACATTTATTTCTTCTAATTCTCCTTGCAGAACCTTTGAGTGGTAATAACATGTTTCTTTCCGCCTGGCCGTGCCAGACGAGCGACAGGAAGACTGTAGGCCATAATTATCCTGTTTGTTCAGAGGCCCAGTGCTTTTTATTATTTAAATCTCCTAGGGCTGTGAAAGTGCTGAGAGGCAATTCTTTCTCCCATTTTTCGCCATGCTGTGTTAGTCAGTGTTAATGCCGCTCTGTAATTTTTTGATGTTCTGTTTGCTCAGTGTTCATCAAGAATGTGAAAGATGCCTTAACCAAGAAAAAGAAGTGGCATGACAGTGTAAACAAATAACGTGAACAAATTGCTTTTATGCAGACATAAGTACTGATGATAAAATACATCAAATACCTGTATTATTAGAGGGGATCAACTTTTGCACTGGATGCACAATGAACTGATTTCTTCCATCAGTGCAAACACTAAAGGCTTGCAGAGGAAGCAGTATTTGTCTGTTGTCCCCCAGACAGTCATCAATCTATGTTACTGCAGTATTTATGAATTCTTATGACTGGTGCAAATAGGCAGGTCCAGGCATGTGCTTATATAAAAAAATTCACATGTTGGCAAAATGTCAAAAATGAAAAAAATAGCCAAACTTCTCATTATACATAATTTCCTTAATTACTGAATTAAGCTGAACATCTTCACACAGCCTTCACACAGCATTAAAACACACTTTAATGGTTAACATCACAGTGCAGTGTGGTGACAGATATGTTGTTCCTTTAAATTACACCTCTTTTGGCTGCCACACTCAAACTTTTCAAAACAACATCACATGTGCACCGTCACACATACTTAGGGTCTGATTATGTTTGACAAAATTAAATAAAAAAGTCAATAAAATAAATTAAACTAAATCCTTTTTTATGACTATGGCTAAGGTTTAGTTAGGTTGAGGTTTAGGGAAAGATCAGGCAGCTTTGTCGCCATGGTTACAATAAAAAACATGTGGTTAAGGTTAGGGAACAATCGTGGTTATGTTTAAAATACTGACTGACGGTTGGAAGCAGGAAATTAACAGTGATGTCCTGTGTTAAAGTCTGCACTGTTAAAGTCTGCACTGCACTTAAGGAAAATAGGTAATTTTACTTGAGCATTTCAATTTCACGTTTCTTCATACTCCAATCCACTACATATTAGTGGCAAATAAAATTTTTTACTACTAGTTACTTTTCGGATCAAGATTAGATTATTATAATTAGGTCTCTCATCACAGGCTTTAGATGTCTACGAGTTGTTATCAGTTCCACAAAACACTCCCCTTTAAACTTTTCAGATCAATTAAATTTAAGCAGCCTAACGGTTCGAGGCTCAAAGGAGTAAAATCATCCAATACATCACAAAAAAAGCTAGATTTAAAAAAGAGATTAGATAATACCTTCAAAAAATGAGAAATTTTGTAGCAGGGCTTAGTTTTTCTATATAGTTTATTCCTCTTTCCTCACCTATTAATCATCTCACCACCCCTAAGATTTATCTCGTGACCCTTTGGTGGGGGCCCAACACATGGGCTTGGGAACCATTGGACTATAACTGAATATTAAGTCCAGAACAGTAAAATGCTATTTACACACTAATGCACTGACATTGACAATCTAATATTGTAACTGTGCATACACGGTAGTGACATTGCTAAGAAATACATGAGTCAGTCTTTTTTTTTATTTCCCATCTTTTAATCACAATATTTACTGCACACCATTAAAATATTTTACCCTACAGGCTTTCTATGAAAATTAATTCGGAGCTGATAGTGGGGCAGTCGCTCTCAGCACAGAAGCTCATACAAGACAATTGTACGCAGGACAATTGGAAGAGAAAGAAGCCAGAGCCTGGGAGAGCAGAGATATTTGAGTGAGCCTGCAGAAGCCTCTGTGCTGCTTATGCTGCTTGGTATGAGACCCCAGCAGGGCAGTACTGTATCCTCTGTTAACTCAAGTGTGTACCAGTAAGGGAGTAGGCCATAAAAGGTGCTTTGGTTAAACTCTTGCTGTCATTTGTAGTCATGTGTGTCTTCCTATCACTCGGAGTGCAGTTTTAGTCCTCTCCAGGCGACACTTAGCTTAAGTTTTTAACAAACTGATTTCAGCACTTATTTGACTGTGAAAGGAATTTATGCTTTGCTGCCTCTCATTAAGGGCTACTCGACTGTCTCTAGCTATGTTCAGGGTCTGATGTGTAATAAAAGACTGATATTGGTCAGTCAGTTAGTGTTGCTGAGGATACTCCCTACACAAATATAATAACACTGTGATTAATTGAATGTTTATCAATTCAAATATTCCATATGCTGAGGACACACAGTTTGGAGATAAAAAGCACTGCCATGTGGCTTTTTGTTTTTCATATTTAATTTAGGAATATGGATCTTGGAAACATTTTATTTCAAGATACACTTACACTTTGGGGGGATACATATTTTAAACATGTAGCACTTAATTAACATTATACAGTTGTATAGCACTGTGGGTGTGGTCACAAGAAACATGCTGCGGCTGGGTGCAGTATTTCACTTTTGTCTTTAGCATGATTAGATATTAATAGAATATTTTTCCGTCTAGGCTTTCGGGCAGAGAATATGAGCTCATTTACTATAGAACACCCAGATTTAATGAATGGACTAACTTGGAAATCCTCTTTTCAACAAAGGATGCCTTCCTGTCTTATTGACCCTTTTCTTCACCTGCTCTATGAAGCTGCCTCCAAAATGATACCAGCCTGATATTTACAACCCTTAAAAGCCATTTGACAGCCCCGCTATAAATTAATGAGACATGTTTATCAGCAGCACCAGGCCACACCCGACATTTTAAAGAAACAATCCTTGGTAAATATAGCAATCTTTCTCATGCATACCAGAGAATGTGCTTTGACAATTATCATCACACACTAAGTTTGAACTGGAATTTTTTAAAAAGCAATGAAAGTGAGGTTTTGGAACTATTCCTCCTTATTTGCAGTATGACATCCATGCAAATATAGTAAAATACAAGTATGCAAATAGTGGCACTCACATTTTCAAACAATAAAGAAAACACAATGACACAAAAGATGAAGGTTGATATCATGTTGTCAGAGAGATAACAGTGGAAGCACTTTTTCTCTTGAGACACTAACTTACAGTATATGACATTAAAGTATAAGACCTAAGGGTAGCACTGTCCTTTGGTAAATGCTGAGGAGGCACAATAGCAACTCTTCCCCTCTAATGCTGCTTGTTTACAGTAGGCTGAGTAACAGAGTTTGGGATTTATGGGCAGTTGTGATATGAACGAGCACAAAGACATGAAAATGTCACAGTTTGTCAAATGGCTTGTGACCTGGAACAAAAGAGCACTGTTTACAAAGCAGTGTGAGCATGGACGGTGTATGCTGTAACACGCGTGACCACGACTAATGATTACCCCTGTACTTGAACGTGCTTAAACATAATATCTCAAAAGCTCATAAGCACAAAGTAAATGTTGGCCAATCTTGTTCACATTCTTTGAAGTTGTTACAATTAAGAATGAGGGGAAAAATTCACAGTGGATGAAGATGCACATGCTCAAGAGCCTGTCTTTACAACCTTTATCCTAATGATAACCACATGCGTTAAGATGCATAATTCTGCATTAGAACTAGAACGCCATTTAGTCAACTGCATGCCATGTGAACAGCCACTCACATGTACACTTCACATGCAAACCATTTCCTCCATACAAATGACTTTGATTGGGTGTGTGTACATTCATTTAACAGTTAACAGTTTCATCATAAAAAACAAAACAATGAGATTAAAATGAAACTGAGCAAGCCAGTCGCCTGAGGGATAAATAGCTTTTTATTATGTTCTTTGTTGCCAAAGGCATATCATACTAGAGTTTAGCATCTCAATCGTAAGTAACAAGAGATGTGAAGGATTTCCTGGGTGTTAATGTATATTGTCAATGGCTGCTTATGTGTTTTGATGTGATTTATGAAACTAAATGGATGTTCTTTGTCCAAGATCCTCTAAAGACATGTACATATAAAAATAGTCTGCTTGGAACAATACTGTGTATCTGATGTATTTTTTCTGCAAAAAAGTATAATTTTCACATTACAATCCTTGGCATCTACTTCTTCTACCTCATTGAAAATTCCATAATTTAGGAATATGCAAATGTTGTTCATTTCATTTTTCAAGTTTTGCTGGACAAAAGGTACTACTGGACCTAACTGTGAGGTCCATTCTCAGTGTATGTTTACTGGTGACTTCAAGTTGTATAAGTTGCATGTTGAACCAGGGTTGACTATTTGTGTCAACAATAATGCTTCTAGACCCCGTCCATTAAAATCAGATTTTCAGTGAGCACAGAGAAACTTTCTACTTTCAGTAGATGAATGTGAAAACATCCTTTCAGTGTCAAACTCTGCACATAAATCATCCTGCACAGTGAAGCTCAAACATTCAACTGTAGGAACAAGAAGAAAAACATTTTTTTAAGTAGAGGGGGACTTTAACTGTTTGCTATCTTCCATAGTTCCAAATGTGAACACCTGTTCCCTTGTTCTCTATAAGTATGTACCTTTAAAGACCATGTGGTTACATTGCTTTTCTTGCACCAGAGTGGGTGGAATTTGTTCTTACAACAGCATTTTAATTAGGTTCTGCTCAGTGTCAGCAACATTGCACATAGCCTGACACCAAAATAACATAATAACACAGGCTACATGATTCACAAACAGAAACCTAAAGCTGCCTGTTCAATAAATTATTGCATAGAGGTGCAAGGGTATATTTCTGGAATTACTAAGAAGCAGGGTTTAGACTTCTTATACTATGAAGAAACAATGCTTTGGTGCTCAGAGACACTGGATAGAGTAAGAGTGTATTTTTCTTAACATTGCCCACAACAGATTAAAAAAAAATTAATAATAATAATTACAGTGCTGTAAAAACCCATTATGAACGAAACTTCATAAAGGAAATTTTAACTGATAACTTCACATTGGTGCCATCAATGTTCTGGCACATTTCTTAATTTGCTTGTTGTGATCCAATATGGTTAATGAATCTTGCTGAGTAGGCTGTGGGACTTAATGGGAGCCAGCTGTGCAACTCTTTGGTTTTAATAGCTGATTGTTCAGATCTGATGGTTTGCTTACTTTGAAGCATATCATTATTATTATTATCATTGCATGATGTAAATATTTCTTTAATTGATTTTAAATTGAATTTAGGCATCTAGGATAAGGATTTTTTTCATGTTAGATCCCGAATGATATACAGGGGGTGGATATCATTAACACCTCAAGGACAAGGACTTCAATTGTAAAGTAACAATCAGGAGTACTTAACACTGCAGCAAAGGTAGATCTTATTAGGTTGAATGCCAATTGGCAACATTTTTCAACTATAAAAGAAGACTGCCAAACAGCACTTTGATTTACAACTTTAAAGCAATATGAGCCAACAAATAGAGCACCAAAGAGGCCAAATCATCTGTTGCCAACCAACCGGGGTGTTGGTCCACCTGTAGTGCTTTTGTGAAGTATTTATGTTATTTTGTCTAACTGCATATTATTGGTCTAACATTTTTAATAGGGCAGTATTTTCAGTTGTCAGTTCCGATTGCTTTCTCCCCCCATCCCCACGTCCTTACATCTAAACCAATTACCTTTCTTGTCCCACATGGGTTTAAAGGCAATTAAACGTCAAGGAATGTACACAAAACAACAATCAACCTCCTAGTTATGAATGCTGCCCTGAAGTGAACTCCCCCTGCATTTTTTCCTGGATTCGTTCCTGCTTGTCAACAGGCTTTACCAAAGTTGTCTACTGCAGTGACACAGCATTAAACGATATGAAAAGATCTGAGGCAAAAGGTCAAGGCTATATGACTGAGTCTAATAAGAATACAAATCCGAAGTCCCACTCTTGGTCTGTAGATGCAATATTCATTACACCCCACAATACAAAGGATTTGCATGGACCAACAACATAATTTTTGATTATTTTTTTGCTATTTCTAGGCTGTCTACAAATGATAAAGGACTTGCTGGCAGCTGGTTTGGGCACAGAGTCAGTATCAAGAGCTCAGCTCCACACTTAGCATTAATTTATCTGCAGTGTCTTTTATGCTCAAGATAAACAATATGCACTTATTTTTAAATTTAGCTAATATATCTCTGGCAAACCCGGATGTTCTCTTCATTTTTAAGGTTCTTAGTCAGCTGTAATCTCAGTGGACACACTTTGCCAGGTCAGTGCACAGCAAGAAGGGTTAAAGTTCAAACAATTTAAAATCCACAGGCAGCAGTAGTGTAAAAGAATCTGTGTGCAAAGCTCAAAGTAGCAATGCTGCAAGGCTTGGCATCACACCTCTCTAAGAGTTATTAAACAATGGCTACAGCAACTGTACAGCAATTCTGCTACTGATCCTGTATAGACTGATTTGTAGTGAGAATGAGACTGGAGAAGCTTCCACTGGATTTGGAAATTCAAGAGCTGATAATGAAAAGGTAATGATGTTCAGTTAAGGTTGTTTGTGCATTCGTAATGTAACCTTTACAGTAGACTAACCTCAAACATTAAGCCAGGCACTACCTGGTGTTTCTATAGTTACTCATTACAGCCACTTGAGCATAGGACTAGCCAAGAGAATTTGACGTGGGGAAAATTCATTTTCCAGAGGAGAGCAAACGAGTATGGATCTGGATTTGTTTGTTATAACTGAACAGTTTATTTTTCAAATCAAAATGAATTGTATTAAATGTTGCAAATATGTTGTATACAATGTAATAATACCTTGTTACCAGGAGATGGCAGCAAAACTTAGTTTCAGTGACAAATCCGTCTCCCCCTCACTCTCCCTGACTGGTATGGGTGTGTAATGGCAGATCAGGCTCAACATTGTTTATCTACTGCCATTTTATTTGAAATCAAATTTCACAACTCAGTTGTAAACAGTATATGTTTCAATATTGTCATTTTTTACAGTCTACTAATAGTAGAACTCAGCATGCCTCAGCTTTTATTCCTTAAAAATTTACTCCACTGTATTCCAGTTTATGTTCATGAATTATCTCTTACAATCAAACACACTCACTAAACCTTTCGGGTTCAAGTTAAAGGCCTGAAATCATTTGTCAGCTCCTCTTTGTTCTGGAAGAATAATATGCTGGAAAGAACTAGACATGTACTGATCATCCCTGAACATCAAATTACTGTTTTTTACCACTTGATGGCAGTGTAACTGTGGACATCTGCATTTGGCTACATGGAAAAGCAAATCTGCTTTGCTGTGGAAAATATTAGCTATGCTAAATGATGGCAATCAATGAAAGTTATTCATTTGAACAATATGTAAAGAGGGACACACATACACTGCATGCACTGTGCAAATTAGATAATGCATGCAGCCTGCCATGAGAATTAGTAGACCAACAGAGAAAGACAAATTACAAAACAGGCTTTAAGAGCACCTATTCTCCTGTTCAAGTTCTGTTTGTTTAAGAAGAAAAAACACTAGGGGCTCTAGCTTTCTAAAGTGCACATTGCAGATAAAAAAAGATTATAGGTATAAAGGACTAGGTCTCCTGTGGTCTTCAGGTCTGTATCCATGTGTTTGCCACTGTGTCACTGAATATGTGTGCCAAGTATTCATGGCTTATTCCATGGCAGATCAGAGTGTCGAACAAAAAGAAATTGCTTTAGGAATGTCAGAAGTTAAACGATGTATATTCCTCTCTTTTCAAACACTCAGTTTCTTATTCAGTAGAGCAGCACTGTTTGAAATGGTAAACAGCATGTTGTGAGACAGTCACCATCAGTGTTATGAAGACTAGAGGCAGCCTGCTGGCCAAGTTTTAATGTTAACAGAGCACTGTGTACTGTGCTAAGAAGAATATTTCATCATGAATGTCATAGCATGCAGTGAGATGACCCCAGCACTGTATAAAATGACCAGCATCCTGCTACTATCTGTGCAGTGCTTTGGCAGGGATAATTAGATGAATCTATGCCCTAAAGATGTCAGGCTGTTCTGGGGTCAAAGGGGTGTCCAGTCTGGTACAAGATGACTGTAACACAATGTAATTATGTACCTAGTATACTACGCAGTGAATGTTTTCAGCTGTTGACATCTCTAAGTGGGCTACCCGTGGGCATTCTGAGGCCACCAACTTTTGTCCTCATGACAAAATTTAGCTTCGCTTTAGCTGTGTCCCCACACTGTATAGACTGTACACTGAATAGATGAAATTTCAGCACGATTCTTTTTTCGCTATCAATTTTTGGAGGAATAAAAATAACAATCTGAAGCGTAAATTATCCCCCCTCCAAATAGTTATTTGATTTTTTTTATATTCCAGTGATTGCTTGAGATCCCTAGACGGTTTTGTCAAAATTATCTGCAGATGAACTTTTCTCAAGCCGTGTGTGTCAGCCCAAGTTAGGCTCTGTGACGGTCATTCAGTGGGGAACGTGGTGAAGTTGTACAAGGTGTGTCAGCGAGATACAGCATAGTCAAAAGCCCGGGGGACAGTGTGTATTAAGGTTAATTTGAACTGATTAGATTAAGAAGTGGGGCTGTTGCTGTGGGGAGCAGGAGCGCCGTCGTGTCTCCTGCCGTGAAGGATGTGTAGTGTGCTTTATCTCGTGCTTCTAAGTGAGCTTGTGATGGTGCTACTTCATGCTTAGGGATAGCAGGTCACATGAGTTCAACTCTTTGATAGCATATATCCAGCAGCTTGTCACGGTTGATGGGAGAGTCAAATTGGCAGTGTCTGGAACAAGGGAAGCACTCTGGAGGAGGTTGGTGAATGCTGTTTTTTATTAATAGTGCAACCATCCACACTATTTTCCTATTACTCGTGTACGTAATGTTTGTTGTATTGAGTTTTGCTTATTTGTCTCTGTATAGTGTCTTGATATAATGTCCCAGGAGAGCTGAAGTCATTTCCTGTTATCCTTCTGTTTCTTATTTCTAGATCCCTGTAATCCTGCATGAGACAGAGCACTAAGTTAAACACTTTGCCTCCCTGCATGTACATTACAGCCGTTTTTGTTTGTCTTTTTGGTGATTTCCGCTCTTCAGAAGCTTCAAAAGGTGTCCTTTTTTCAGCAGGTCCTTCCAGTGTTCTTTGTCGTTTCTCCCTGACTCTTTTCCCCCACTTTTGTGAACAGTGTGTGCTAAAACCCCAACTGAGCTAGCACAAAATCAAACATTCGAAAAGTACATGTAGCCTTAAGAGATGTTATTTTCAAGACAAACATTTTCCTTAGTGATATAAATGTGTCCAACACAAAGAGTCTAAAGCCACGCTAGCAGCTCTATGAGCCTGTACTTATAGACTCAGGATTGGTTTGAGCATATGCAATGACAATGCTATAGTAAAGTGCTGATTAGGATAATGTTTACCATGTTCATAATCTTAGTTTAGTGTTATAGCATGCTAACATTTGATATTATCACTAAACGCAAAGCGGCTTAAAACTGACACAAACATTTCCAAACATTTCTCATATTCCAGCCATGAGTCGTGACCTAGTGGGTAAGAATATTATTCCAAAATTGTTTCTTTGCATACTGGTACAAATAGAGGCAAGAAGGAATAAAAATGCACACAGGTATGCATGGCTGTGACTAAACTCATTAAAGGTCCAGTGTGTAACAATTAGGAGGCTCTATTATTGACAGAAATCGAATAGAATATCCTTAGGTATGTTTTCATTAGTATATAGTCACTTTAAAGTAAAAATTATTGTGTTTTTGTTACCTCAGAATGAAACTACTTTACTTTAATTTACTTTTATCTACCGTAGAGGTTGCCATGTTGAATCACCATGTTTTTACAGTAGACAAACCAAAACTGTCTCTAGATAATGGCATTTTGAGCCACTTACTTCCTCCATTGTGCTTGGAAAGGGAGGGTGAATCAAGTGAGTTACAATCTGCTACCACTAAATCCTACACACTGGACCTTCAAGAGAGGAAAATGAAATCCTCATGTGAAAATTTAAACACAAAATATAAATGCATTACAATACATATAAGGGTATATTTGGAGAATAAATAAAACCTAGTAAAGAGAATGAAATCTGTGGTGTTGTGGTAATGTCATGTGTGCATCACAGAAAAAAAGAAGAAAGAGGGGGGAGACAGAAAAACTCTACCTGGTTTACTCAGAGATACTAAGAGAAAATGATGAGCAGCTTGGTTAAGCTGACGGGTGTTAAATCTGTCTGTGCTGTTGTTTAGATATGCATATTCACTGGCTGAGGAGAGGATGTGACAGAATTCTGCAAACATAGTGGATGTAAACAGCTGGCATGAGATAAAGGACACAACCAGATGTGATGCAACCATTAGAAACTATCTGTAAAAATCAGATTTGGGGCACTGCGAATTGTGACAACATAACTACAAATACTACTACTTTTGCTTAGGGTTAGAATGATATGATTCTGATATTGTACTTGCTGGCCCTTAGAATTGCACAATTTGTTTTTATGGTGTAATTCCATGACAAGATTAAGTTAAATATGCATGACCTAGTTTGTGTTTTTATGTAGTTTTTTACTGTTCACAAAACACTTACTTTACTTTAAAGTGTAAGCACTTTGTGTTACATTTTGCTTGTGAAGGTGTTATACAAATAAAGTCTGATTGGTTGATTGATTGAATGACTACAAGGTGAAAAGATGAAAGCAATGTATTATTAATATGTTATTGATTAAATCTATTTTAAAAAGTAAAGAACACAATTTCACATAACTTCAAATCCTCTATTCAACTTCAGTTTTGTACAAAGCTGTGTGTTATTCAGTGCCAACATCAATCTGCACTCAAATATATATATATATAAATACTGTATATTACCTAGAGGAAATTAAATCCCATGAAGACATGGCTGGATATGGATGGTACACTTGCATTAATGTTAACATTGTTTAAAATTACATCAGCCAGGAATTAAAGTGTCTACATATCCTTTCCAATTAAGCTCCCTTTACTACATATTAAGTGCTCAACGTAAGCTGCGGGCAGCAGAGGATGCATTTCAACACAGCTGGATATCCTTTCATTCTGTCTGGCATACAGTATATATGAAGAAATGACTAAGCCCCACAAGATTTTAGTTTTTGGAGAAAAAAAAATACTGCAGCCAAATTGAGACTCTCTTCATCTGTAAGCTGCTTTAAGCCTCACTAACGGCTTAGCTTTCCCTTATTAGTATTGGCTGCTGTGTAGATTCAGCAGACTACCCCCTTTCCCTCTCTTTGCCACCCATCTATTTACCTTTCACGCAGGCATGTGCACTGATCACTTCAAGCAGACCTTTTAAGCTCCCTCCCCCGTCATCGAGTTGCATGTTAAGACCAGAGCGTGGTGGTTTTATGTAAGTAGATCTTACTGATTGTTTGTCCAGCGTGTATGCTCGTCAAACACAGCTTTCCTTCTCAAAGTCTACCTGAAAGTACAGTTAAGCAGAATGTGTCTTATCCAAATGAAAAGTATGTGTCAAATTATGTGAGCTGTCTGCTCAAGTAAGAGTAATTGCTTTTCAATATAATATTTCACTGTTGGAGGTGAAATAGTTGTATTTTTGTTCTTGAGGAAAACATCATATTTTATGTATGTGAAAGGCACATCTTTTTCTGAATAATCTAAGAATAGGCTGATTTTCCAGCTAGATGTGCAGTGAGTAGCACCTCTCCTGGGAATGAATGCAAATTTGTTGGATATATTCCTTTGTATCTTTGCAGTCTTGAGAGTGCCATCTATTGTATATTATGTATCGGCTTTTCTCCTGTCTGTTTGACACCCCAAACAACCGCACTGAATGAACAAGTGTCTAGAGGCTGCTGCAGACAGCTTCTGTCATTTTTACTTTTGTATATTGTTTGGAAAAGAATGGATGATTTTTATGGAAATGGCAAGATGCGTCTGAAGTCTTGAATATTTAAAAAACGCAAACAAAGTCTACAAACTACTTTGTACAACTTAGAGAACATTGGGGTGGTAGCAGTAGCAAATGGTGTGCTTTTGAGAAACAGATCTCACCTACTGCCTTTACAAAAAGGCTGTCAAATTTCTCCTATATGGTTTGTTTACCACAGCCCATAAGTAGGGGGCAGCAGTGCAGTACAGACAGTTGCTGTTGTTAATTGCTGCACTGGAAAGGAGATTATTAAAACAGCAGAGGCAGACAAGGCAGATGCTTGTGGCAGAGGTTGCATAAACACACTGTAAGGTGTATTCTGTGAAACTGACCACTTACCATCATGTCATGTTCAAAACTGGCCTACAGAGGAAACGCTAAGCTTTGATTATAAATATATGCCACTTTAGAAATCTAGATGCAGATTAGTAAGAAACACTGTAAAAACGTAAGCCAATGGTGACCACAAATAGTTAAAATAAGTACTTCAAACAGCTGCTCAGCATCCACAGCTGTGGCACATTCTCTTTGATTACCTCCTAAAATCCTTTGTGCATCACACAAACACGCTTCCAGTGGTATAAACATACAGTAGGGCTCGTGATTTCTTTACACATACTGTATGTCTGACAGAATGCAAGGAAATCCAGCCGTGTTGCTGAAATCCTGCTGCCCACAACTTGAGCAGAGCACCAATTATGTAGAAAAGGGAACTTCATTTGGAAGGAGATGTAGAAACTCATTGTGGATACCTACATCATCCCTAGGAGGTACAGTACAGTAGCACCTACTGGAGATACTGTAGGTGCTATAAACAGTAGGTATAAATATACAGAAACCCAACACATTCTAACATCAGCTATATTGAAGATGCAGAACAGCATGCTGACCAAGATATAAAGATGTGCTTTTCTTTCAATTATTACAAAATGATACGCCCATTTACTGTGGTTCCACATGCTTTCTATTCTCTGAAGAAATGATTGAGTTCGCCAGGTTGCACCTGCCCAGCTGGCAATGCCAGGACCATGTAGGGGAAAAGGGGATTGTCTGAGTTTTCCACCCAGCTCTCTGTTCTCAGTTTGTATGGCTGACACACCTTTGTTCAAAGGGTCTCTGGTAGGTGTTTTTTCTTCCAAAATGAACAGAAGGGGACTTTACTTGTAAGTAATCCACATGTTGACTTCTAAAACTAACTGGGAAGTGTGTGAAGTTAATAAATGGTCTTGTAGGGAAGTGCAACAACACAGTAAGGCACTCCACTATGGTGAATGACATTGTTTTATACAGGATCTGAAAAATGTCCTGCTGTGCCTTCAACACGTTCTTGCTTAAGATTCAGAGCTATTTTAGCAACAATGCTGACAAAGGGGATGTCTCGATTAAACACTGAAAGTAAATTCATGGGGTATGAGTGCCCACAGTAATAAGTGAAGTGCTGTTTTGGGGGGTTTAAACAGACCACAGGAGGGGATGCCTATACTGTCGCAGCAGTCAAGACATGGATTTCACGTACGCCCCATTTCTCCAGCACTGATCCCTGCAAAGCACCTCAATAGGAGAGTAGTTAGCTGGATTCAGTCTGCAGGTGGCAAAAGTGACGACTTCCCCAGAGTTTTCCGGATGAGCACTATAAATAAAGGGATTTTTTAAATTGAGGTTTAATAGTCATATTTGAACGGTTTCAAGTCCACCTCAAAAATTTGTTTTCCTTCTTGTTCATTGACTGTGGTGTTTGAGCTTTAATGTGCAGGATGTGCAGAGTTTGACACTTGAAGGCTGTTTTCACATTAATTTGCTGAAGGAGGATTCTCTGTGCTCACCTTAAAGGTGCCTTGTAAAACTTCCTTGTAAACAACCAAAAGTTATGCTTCCATTCAGTGTTACTCACCAACACATAATGTGTATATCTTTGAGGTCTAACAAATTTGTGTTCACAGCATTTTCTCATACCTTGGAATCTCAATCATGTCGCAGGAGCAGGACATCATAACTTTGGAGCCAGTTGTAGTCCAGTATCCAGCTTAATGTACAGTACAAAGTGTGATGCTGGAACTTGAAGCCTCCAGTGCATACTGATAATGGATATTTCAGTGAAGAAGGAGGCATATTTTATCCAGCAGTTAAACTTGTGAAATGAATTTTATTTGCATATTGATAGATTCTGTATTTTCCAATAAGGGAATGGTCATTATCACAATTTCTAACTAGGCAATCTTTTGTGAAACACAAATTATGTTTCACAGCATAGTACCGCAGTATCTCTGTGTAAGGGTCAACTAATGCCCTAAGGTAAAACCATAGAAAACATGTATAAAAAAAGTAATTTCTCCACTTGGTACAGCAGACGGTAATAGAGGATTTTAACTAACTAACTAACTAACTAACTAACTAACTAAAAACTCTACTGTGGGTTTACAATTCTTAAAATCTAATAATTATATTACAGAATTTACAAAAATGTCATGAGTGAAGTCAGCCTCCCTCCAAAGACAAGGCTCTTTCCAAAAACCAGGCATGGAGTCCTGCAGGAGGTTCCTCCAGTGTATGAATTGATCAACTACACCAGTCTGAACAACATGAAGACTGCAGTGAGTCAGAATACCATCAGGTGTGAAAGAGGGTGGTTTCAAACTATGCGGGGAACGTTTTGATTGGATAATTGGATGATTGTGGCTTTTGAAACATATAAATTGTGGCTTTTAACAACAGTAATTTCTGTATACATTTAAGTACAACAGGCAGGTACGTATGGGACACACAGAGACATTATGTTTCATCAAAACAATTTTCAAAACAATAGAAGAGAGATATCTGCAGGACAGTTGTGTTTGTTTTTCTAGACCTAAAAAGATGGCTCAGTACCACAAATCTGTGTTGCATTTGAATCTTAAGAGTACCAGCTGTTACCATAAATCTGCATGAGGCCTTTTTCCAACACATACAAACATTCTTCAGAAAAATGTATCATCACAGGCAGGGTGCACATTCTGTCCCCTGCTATTCTGTCTGTAGACAGAAGTAATCATTGGAGTATCAGGGAGGGTTGTGAGTAAAGAGGGCAACAAGAAGGAGCACTTTTATCTGTTTGATACATAACCATTGCTCCTTAAACTCCGATATTCCACTCGATTCACATTTTCATAACAACATGTAATTGTAAATTAAATTTATATATGTTCCCTAAATCGAAACAGCATTTTGAGCAGTATTATAAAAAGCTATGTAAGATAATAGGATAGAAATTACTTTAATTGGTTGCTTTTTTGCCACGTTTCAAACTAAAAATATTTTATCGATGTACAATATGATACTTATATAGTAATATAACGTATTTTATTGTACATTTTCTACTTTCTGTGCCCAGCTCAAGAATGCCAGCCACATGACTTGCCAAGTATGTTATCAATCACTATTGTAATGAAAAATGTAAGAATTGAATGAGTTAACAATGTCATTTCTACCAAGCCCTCTGAGTGCTTTGCGTTATCTGAATTTAACACCACAAAACAAAACAATTAGGTCTAATGATGACAGAAATAATCCATCTACTTGCTCATATTATCATCATCTCTCACAAACATAGCTGCAAATATATTACTCATCATACAAATCCACGGCCTTATGTGACGAAAAAAAGTAATACGCTCTCATACATTACAGGAATTCACTCAGTCAATATTTAATCTTGTGTACAGTATTAGGGGTGGCATGTGACATTAACAATACTTGACAATGTTCGCTATCACCAAGGCCAGCCGTGCCTCTGCCATTCACTTCATGCTTCCTCTGACATCGATGGATAGTGGAAGAATATCTGAGCTACTGCAGTGACACCTGGGGGCATCACCATAGCTAAGTCTAATATTAGAGTTGACAAACGAAGTTATAGCATTAACTAAGTTCAGGGACAAAGATACACTTCACAGATTCAGTTTCCCATACCAACACAGGCATATATAGCCTCCTGTTCCTGTTAAATGTTCAGTGTTCATGTGTATCTTCAGAGTCAAACAGCCTTACAAGTAATGAGTTTCTCCTTGGACATTGATCTCTTTAATGAAGATCTACCAAGACCTGTCTAAAAAAACCTCCAGGAATTTCCATTTCGAGGGAAAGGAGACCAGTATGAAGCCTTACTGTAAGGTAACGTGACATAGTTTAACAATCAGGCAGAATTATCCAAAATGTGGACATGATTAAAACTATAGCTGAACTTTTCATGGTCACTAGCCATTAATAGCCACTAAGAGTTTAGCTTTTTCAGGGTTTCTTTTTAAGAAATAATTTTCCCAGACTCATCCAGGAGTTTTTCTTGACAATACAGGACAGCACTTGCTCACAAACGGTCATATAATTTACCAGTGGGCCGAATATTGACACATTTAACTTTAACAGTTTTTCATGCAGCTTATCCTATCAGCAGTTGAGTTTCAAACAAAATATGCACCCATGTTTATGTAGGCAAGTAAGGGAGTAAAATACAATAAAAAAATACAAGGATGGCATAAAATGTTTCCATGACTGGAAAGCTAGTCTATATATTTCAATGTTTTCCAGTATTTCCAGGATGTATGGGACCCAGATTTTTGTTTGTTTGTTACAAAATTGGTGAGATTTTGTTTCATGAACATCCTGTCCAGCAAATTGAAACAGGTGTTATAAATAGCTGTTCAGGAAGTCATTGCTGTTAGGCAGAAATGTCATATGTCCAAAACTCACTCCAAATACTTTTCAGGAAATGAAACAACTGTATTTTTACGATGATGAAACACTTGTTGTTGTTAAAGTTGGGATTGTTCTATTTAATACTTTGCATTGGTTAAATATTTCTGAACTAAAATGCAGACATGTAAAGGTTGATCAAAAGCATTGATTTATGAAAAAAAAAATACAAAAGATGGAGATACAAGATTTCTGCCCAACAGTGACAAACTTTCAATAATAAGCAACATTTGCATCATCTTGATAATGCAGGAAACATATATCAGTGTCTACCTTCTTGCATCCACTCTAGAAAATTGAGATGAATGAGTCTGATGATGAAACTGACTGAGAAACAAGAGAAGAGTTCAGGGAGAAGAAAAAGCCTCATGCTGTTTTAGTTGAAATAGATGTCTCTGCTTTTCCAACCACCATACATTTTGCATAAACCGCAAGGATCATTTCGAAGTCAGGCACCAAGGACCAGCAGGCAGGTTAACTTTTAAATACAAGATCGTGTTTCAAGCTTCTCAGTACGTTTTAAATTTTATGCATTGTGGAGGGAGTCAAGGATCTGGTATGATGGGTACAGTTACACTGCGGTAAAAGTTGATGTATCATATTTGATAGATTGCAATTGTAGAATGATTTTAAAGCATCCATAAGTGAACTTCACCATAAAAATAACAAACATAAAATACAACTACTACTAAATAGTAAAGTAAAAAATCGAATTGACCTCTAACACAATAGGATGGTGACTGTGCTGTTTATTCTATTTAAAACACTTACATAGTTTGAAAAACATGCAGCTGATGTAGACACTGCAGATGTTTTATACAGGTGCTTTCTGTTGTGCATGTGTGGGTGTACATGCATATGTGGGTGTACATGCATGTGCACATGCAAAACATTTTTTTTTCTGTTTCTTCTATTTGGAGGTTGGCCAAAGGGTAAAAGAAATATTCTGCAGTGTGGTGACAACATGATGTTATTCAAACAAAACTGATTTCACATTGCCTGTTGGTGCTCAAGGTTTCCTTAGTAATATATATGCCATTGAAATAGAAACTTTATACAAATAATGTTAAGGTGAAATCTTCCTTCCTGTCATATGCCCTCATCCCCGCTATCGTCTCCTTCCGAATCAACCTTTTACCTTCAAGCCAAGCAGAATTTCAACCCCTGTAAGTGACATTCACCGCTACCTTGTAGACCACTTAATTTAGCAACAGTAGTGTGCCTTCTGCAAACACTTTTGTTTTCAATACTTGCTTTCAAGCTAAAAAAAATAGTGCTGTACTTTGTGCTCACATCTGCTTCTACAACCAATTTAAATGTCTGTTTCCAGCAGCGGAATTGTACTGTTGGGCCTGTTTCACTGGATATGATCACTTATATGAAACAATGACACAGCTACGGTAGCACAATGAGACATATATCATCCTAAATTCTATTGGAACCCCATTTGAACTGCAGTCCTGTCTGTTTTGATGGTGAGATCAGAAATGACTGGCTTCACTGTTGTGCGGATGCAAGTGTCTGAGTAATTTTAGGGTTGTGTAGATGTAGCAGGCTTCATGTGAGTATAGGTTCTGCTGTCATTTGTCTCACAGACAGCAGCACTGTACAACACAATGTCCTTGGCTGTGTAGTACACAAGTCCTTTCCAAGGTTGAGAGTCAGGAGTATTGAATTTTTCCAACCATGTGTGAGTCACCTGCAAGCTAAGCTCCATCTCATATGTTCCTGTCATCACCAGGGATAAGATTAAATCTAACACAATGCTTTACCTACAGTTATGTCAGGTCTGACTGTACCTGTTGCACCAAGATGCTATCTCAAAAAGGATAGTAAATAGGCAAGTAGGCTTGGTGTAAAACATCAACATTGTTGATAAGTCTTTGGAGTAAGTCCATAAGTTTAGCAGGCATCCTAATGTATCAACTTATTAGGTTATATTGGGGCTTCCCCTTATTTTCTATTACATCTTTTTTTGACAAAACTGCAAAATTCAGGTGAAGGTGATCAGTTTATAGGACCCCCTCCTACTGCTACTATAAATAGATCTGTACTGTTATCCAATGTTCTCTCAAACCAGTAATAATGTACTTGCATCAGAGTATTAATGATAAAATCAAGTTGAGCTGGAGAGGTGCTCTGGTTTGGTGGTGTATCCCATAATGTTTTTTCAGAAGTTAAGAAAGTAAATCTGTTTTAAATAAGAACAAGAGACTACTATGAAGGAATAACTTTTTATTATGAAAAAAATATAGATTTTCACTAATTTTCCCAGTGGATTTGGCAGTGCCCCTGGCTGCTACCATAGCAGTTTCTGCCAAGGTGAGGAAGCTGCAATGATACCAAGGTCCTTTTGGATCACCAAATCCTTCACCTTGTCACGCAGAGTGAGGCCATAAACCCTCAGTCACTTGCTTCCACAATCTCTTTCTTTCGGTCACTACCCAGAAACCTCATGACCACAGGCAAGGGACACACAGAGCAGAAAACAGGGAGTTGGAATTGATGCACAAAATCTCAAACAGTCAAACTCACTGTTCTCCCTGACACACCTGAACTCTTCTGCTTGGAACACAGAACCCCGTTAATGGAGCAGCCCACCATTTATCCAGGAGAGAACAATGTCCTCAGAAATGGAGGTGCTGCCTGAGTCTGAAAGTAGTCTGAATGTATTTCTCCTCACAGAAATGCAAATTTATGCGGCACAAGTCCTCCAAAATCTAATCAGATCATCTTCTATAGACGAGTGCACGACAGGTTTCTAGGGGAAACCTATTGGTCTATGTATTAGGTTTCTGGCATGTATTGTTCTTGAGTTATTATTTTTTCTCAGGACTCTGCCTACACAGACAGTCCCACACCTACTACTCTAAAATGAGACAATATGTGGTAATCATTTTCTGATTATTACTACATAACTTTTATTAGATTTGGCTCTGTTCTTTCTTATAAATTGGACTCATTGGACTATATTCATTAATAAATATAATCAGAAGAGCACTGTTAGGATTTGATGATGAACACAAACTTGAAATGCTGTGCTAATATGAATCTACGGATTATAATTGCCATCACTCACTTCAATCACCAGATACCTGCAAATTTGTTTTGTCTAAATGTGGAAAGCGTATGAAGGATTATCTTCTTTACTGAAATCCAATAAAACTATCGTTAATATATCAACATAAAAACAATAGAATAAATTTAAGCTCTGGTTTGAGGGTTTCGGTTTGGTTGATGTACTAAGTAACATTTCATATAATGTTCTCTATAAAATCTGTGCTTATTAAATTTTCTGACTCCTACAAATAATCTTATATTAAAGAGCTGCATATTACTTTTTATCAACTGCTTGGATCAAAGGAAGTGCTTCATTAGAGAATCAGAAGCAATTACAGGAAAAATTACTACAGGAAAAACTATTACAGGAAAAATTACTATAATAAAATGTGGCAACCCAGTTGTTAGAAGAGATGCTTTAGTTTAAATAATGTTTTAAAATAATGTTATGTAATGTTATGAATATGTACAAACTTCTTGTTTCATTTTCATAATACACAAGTCAGACTTCAAACTGTAACTTAAACCAACTTCTAAAATGGTAAAAATAACAAATATGCTGAAATAAAAGGAAATCATTTAAACACAACATCAACCCTGTAGCCTGTTTCCAACCCTATGAACAGAACAATTATATTAAAATAAATCATATCTGACTGATTGAAAGCACCACACTGTTTGAAGCAGTATCCAAATTGCTAACACTCTCTTTTGGACTCTTACTTTATCTTTTTCCTATTTTCTTAAGAGATTAAGAGGTGAGTGCTACATAACTCTCTCACCCATGACTACCTATTTGAGACATGGAAAGAGGCCATTTCTATGGAAATGCAATGTTTACACGCATGGGAGAAGTCTATTATCTGCCATTTTGAAAATGTTAAGAGCACAGTGCTTCCTGGGGTTTCTCCTTTATATTGCTTTCAGCATTTTCTTCCTTGTTTTTCTATTTTTTCCCCTGTGCTCATCCAGAGGAAAAACAAATGGTGTAAATGTCCTTGCGCCTGATTAAACAAAGGCCCTTTCTTTCTCCTCCACGCCTATGTCGCTAGAGAGATATCTCACTAGTGTCCTCCAAAGTACCGCTTCCACTTCCAGAAGCTGAATGGGGCCTTTTTCACCTTGAAAGCATTTAAATGGAGTTGGAAGGATTGGGCCCTTCTCTCTCCACTCTAGCAAGGTGTGTCAGGTGTTCAGTAGTGTTTTGTGGAGCGTGAAGGTATGCAGAGGAAACAATGTGTCCACTGCAAGAGAATAAAGTGATAGTAATACATTGACAACACCACTCATCTCCAAGAAATAAAACTACATACCTTGAGAAGAGACATCTTGTGATGTCTAGGCTTTGATTTCAAGAGTCCTTTGCACATTACTTCAAAAGTGTCCCAAGAGTTTTGGGATTTAAAGAACAGTCTCGATCTGGAAAACCACAGTATCCCAAGAGCTTGAAAGAACCCATATAGTAGAGACAATTATTAATAAAACCATATTTTCTCAAATCATTTCTTTGTCTCGCAGTGGTATCATTTATACTTTAGCATGGTTTTGTTTTGAATTGCACAGGTATTTAGTATTGTGTTCACACTCTGCAGGGTCCAGAGAATATTTTCTGCCTTCTCAAACTCAAAGAGACAAAGGGCAGCATTTCAGGGGGATGGACAATGCCTTCTGGTCTAAAACTGGTGGCATGGCATACATGGTTTTTTTATAGGTTTGGTAGATGACATTTCAAATTGTAAACAAATCCTGCAGCCTATTTCATGGAACTTCTTCCTACACTATAATGATAAATCAAATTTCTAGTTGCAGGGGTGGAAGTAACAAATTCCATTTACTCTTGTCACTGCAATTCATTTTTGGTATACTTGTATTTTTTTGAGTATTTAGAAAACAGTCATTTTACTTTTAATTACACCTACAACAAGGTTTTTAACTGGTTATGAAACAGTCTCAGTAATATAATGCTTCTGTAAGACCTACATAAACAAACAAGACCATCACCGAGAACACTGGTTATTTCTAAATGGTTATTCTTTATTTCTGCCACCCAGTCAGATTTGTTACTGTTTTTGTCCACAGGGGCTGCCAGAATGAATAAATTGAAGTTCCTTGTTGTCCTTTTTATCTGAAGACTGTAAATAGTAAAACAAAAAGGAACCAAATGAAGAAACCAAGAAGCTGCTGGTGTGTCTGCGGCCGCAGGAGAGCAGAGCTTCAGAGAGATGGCACTCAGCTGACACAAGCTGAGTGTCAGGAGGAGTGAGAGGTACGATCACAACAAGTCCAGGGCTAGCTGTTTGTACAGTACAACAATGCAATATTATATTATATAATTACATCATTATTGTACTTCAGAACAGGTGAAAAATAAAACAAACAAACAAAAAAAGGTTGAATGCATCTACTTTGACTACTACGACTGATAACTGGTTTATTGCGCCACACAAATCAAACACACAAAAAATATTGCATGACCAACAGGTGCATGTTGGGCCTGGCTAATTACTGAAATGCTCAGCAGTGATTAAATGCATTCATTAATGAACTTCTACCTTCAGTGAGGTATGTAAGGCACCGTCACTGTGACCTTTCTGCTGTTTTTGACAATAATCCATACCACAGTTGTGACTGCTGAGCACTCTCTCAGCTTAAAATGTATATACAATTATAAGGAGCTCAGTGGGTCATAGAACCTGAGTAGACTGGTTATATTAAACATTGAGAATGATCACAAAAAACAAGTTGACCTAAAGTAGATTTTGGAGGACTTCACAGTGCTTACAAGGCTCACAGAATGAGTACAAAAACAACAGTCCTGCTTGTAACTCTCTCTCTTTGGAGGAGAACATCAACGTTGCTTAGCAACGTAGTATTGTGTTGCATATGTGTGCACTACACGATGTGTAAAAACTGAGCAATCTCTCCTTCGCTTTAATATGTGTGTTTGTGGCTGTGGAGTTTTGATGTTTATACATATCTGTGTTGTCAGCCTTGGTGGTGTTTTATTCTGTAGTTAATTCTCCAAGGAGTGTCAGGTTATTTAATTAGTGTAGCCTTATGAGTCCATATTTATTTATTGTTGGATTGTTGTTTAATTTTTGAGTTCTCCTTTCTGGTTGAAGGCCACATTGAAGACGGTGGTTGTATAACTGATATTCAATTGTATGCACAGGCTGCAAAGTATCATCTAGAAAAGGAAATTACACATAAGAGCTTGGTGGTGAGATGTACTCTAATGCACTTTATTTTGTAGCCTAAATGTGTTACTCTGAGTGTATTTTAAATTATGTTTTTAAGGGTTTCTTTTGGCTAACGTCTAACTGACTTGCTTTTTACTTTCATCCAAGTACATTTTTACACAATTTTACTTGCTCTTATAGGTAGAGTTTCTAAGTAACAGCAACAATAACAGTACATTTACTAGAGTCAAATAATGTAGTACTCTTTCTATCCCTAGAATTTGCCATCTTTGAATCCAGCAGCTCTCACTCTCACTCTCTACCCAACTCTGTTTAAGCAGGTCTTATAGAAGCACAATAAAAAGAAGAGTGTAAAATTTATCAGAATGTCCGTGGACCATGCCATTAGTGCATGATGGTATAATCTCATTCAGTTAGTTATTAACTGAGGGTTTTTGTTTGCTGGCAGCAGCACATAGATGCATGTTTTGATAAAATTGATGAAGCATCTTATCTTGCACTTGGTGACGGGCCATTGGAATATAGTGAGCTAACGTGTGTATGTTTTTTTTCTGTCTGTAACAGCCTTTTAGTATCACAGCAATACTGTCCAATAGTCTTCCATGTGACCATCAATTTTCATGACATGGTCCATAGTCTGCTGTGCGCTGTTGTGTTGGGACTGGTCAAGCAGCAAATCTATAGGGATTTGCTGCTTGAACAGTCAGATGGACCATCCCCACTTCCACAGACAGCTTTCACTGTCTCTCTTTGGTAAGCCCCTGCATACCTCATGTTGCACTTGTAAGAAAGCACAGAACACATTTACCTGACAGCCATGAAAACACCCCTACACATTATCCTAATAACTTTTGGAACTCAGCCAATCTGAACAATAGGGGGAGATGCGCAAGGCGGAAACAAACCACAGCTGCCAAAGGTGCAAGTCACTGCTACTGATGGATTGTTCAATACATTACAACATAATTGATCTCATATGGAACAATTTACTGTTCAACTTTATTTATCATAGTGAGCAATTTGAGAGCCAGAGTGACTCAGTGATCTGCAATCTAAAATGATGAGATGAAACCAGTAGCCTGCCAAATGGAGCTTACGGTCACAGTGGAACAATATACCAAGGGGTTTTTCCTCTCTCCTGTATTTGATGCCTTTATTGAAACAAGATATTGAAGCACAATAAAAGTAGGGGAGCAGTAGTATAAAAAAAGAAGGAACATTGACTTTTTATTGATGGTAAGGGAAATGACCAGAGTACTTAAAAATATATATTAAAAAAACTATATATGGTTTTATTGAATGTCTTTTTCTCTAAGTCGCAACATGGACAATTATAGGTATAGCTATAGGTGAAAAAGTCATGTTTCTATTAACAAAATATATGTATATTAAACTAAACACAGTGCTTCCAGCTTGTCCCTGGAAATCAAAGATTGGAGACATTATGTTTGGAAATAAACCCAAACACAACAGTTTTCACATATTGTGATGCTGCAGATGCTGTGTGATACAATGTGGCTGTGGGTAAAACAACGTGTGGCTTTTTAAAATGATCTGGTTGAATACAATATAAAAAATATTATAATCACTGGTGTAAATTTCAAGGCACTGTTTCAGGTGTCCACTGGACTGAACACCGTAAGCTGTTAGACAGACGTTTGTCACTACTTGTATACAGGTTTGGGCTATGTGGGCAGGACACATGTCTACTCTGTCTACTCTCACTAAGGCTGAGCATGCCTGGTGTTGAACACACTGTCACACACGCCATCTGTTACCTCCAACACTCCTGGCTTGGACAAACACGGTTATGAGTAGGTAATGGTGCGGACAAAACTTGTGACCTTGACACTGTCTCCTACGTGTGATGAACAGAGAGAGGGAGAGGTAGATTAATGAGAGCCAGTAGCCCTTTTGATTTTGGTTTGTGAGAGAAAGGCAGCAGAATCTTAGGTTGCCTGGAAACATGTCTGTCTCAGTGTGTGATGGAGTCTTTCTCTGCCTCTCTTATCTTATTCAACTTCAAAGATAAACATCAAGTCACCTCACTCAATAAACGTACATTCTCTTTTTTGACCTCATGCCAGACATCAAATGCCATTATGCAATTACTTGTGCCACATGCCATTTTCCCCTGGATTTCTCCATTTTAATGCTATTTTCATTCTCCTAACCATATATATGAAGGCAATTTTCCCACATGCATCATACCTATTTTCAGAGGCTGTGTCAGCTTGAGTCTTCTTGTCATAAGTGAGATGTAAGTAAGTCTGGCTCAGTCAAATATGATCAGTGTCCCTGAATTTAACTCAGCTTTATTCCGAGCATTAGCATTTACAGAAACATCACTTTTACTGGTGTGCAGCAAGAGAGCAAGGAGTGCTTGAAAATATGCCTTGTATTTTATTTACTTATTTTGAATCTTACTTAATAATTCATATTTGGTGCTTCTGAATGGACCTTTGTGTAAACCATTTTAAATGCTTTCTTAGCAGGACAACATAAAAACTAAATCAGTGATATATAACGATACATAATAGGGTGGCAAAAACGTAGCAGCAGAACACTATTGTCCAGATTTCCAACAGAATATGTGGGCAGTCATTTAATACACTGTACATATTGAATTGCAAGCCATGTATTAAACAAAAAGATGCTATATAATCAACTCTAGGTTGTCGCTAAGCTAAAAATGGGCTGGCTTGACAGATGTAACCAAATCCGATGACATGTTAATGATTTATTCTAAAATCTCTGTTGTGTTGTTTACAGTAGACGTAGTGCTTCACCATACACAGTACACGGTCTCAAACTTCATGTCTATAACTCTTAACTGTGTGACACTGGATGACGCTCATTAATCACCACATTTTTCCTTCTCAGACTGAATATTTTAATATCTCCATTGCATTTAGACACTGACATTACCATTTTGGCTTTAGCTCCATCGCCAATAGTCCACTATGTCTAGTCCACTACTCTCCCAACTCCCTGAGGGAAGAGATATGAGATTGATACTAACATTTGTTTAACAGTAAGAGCTCGTGATGAATTGCTGGGATAAGTCATTTGGTACAATTAGCACTAACATGTACTTGAAGTTTCCTTCTCAGATCATTAAAGTTCACCTTGATGGATTTTGTGAGGTTATTAATGTCTTGAAAAGCATATTTATTATCTCTTTGCACTTCTGACAGACAGAACATGCAATGGGTTAAGGTTACCCTCCGCATAAAATCTAAATAACAATTAGTGAGAAGTTACTTAAATTGCACTGCATTGTGGTTTTTAAGGATAGAATACTCTTTTTCCCTTTTTTTTCTCCCCAAAAATGGCACTTATATATTCCAGCACTTCAGTTTTGTTAACGGCTTGCACTGTTGAAGCGTAAACAAAAAGCTTTTGAGAGGCAAGAGGTCCTCACAACACCATGAGCTGAGCTGAGCTGCCATAAGAACAATCAGGCAGGACAATTCTATTGAAAACATCTCTCTCTGATGGATGAGATCTATCCAGTTCAAATGATTGTGTTCACTTTACACCCCCTTCATACAGACTCGATTTAGCCATCGTCCACAATTATTATTCGATCTACTGCCGTGAACACTGTGCCAAAAATGGTTTAATTTCACCCTCTGGATCAATAGCACCTGATGCAGCCCATCTCATTCTCGTCTCATGGTGAGGCACTGCATTTATAATGCTATTGACAATATTGAGCAGTATTGATGACAAGGCAGGATAAGCACCTCAGGCAATAGGCGGGAATGAAGTGCCATTTTTGTTTTGTTTTTTAACAGCTGTACACCTTTGTAATAGCTTTTTCAACCATGAACATGAAAATGAAATACCACCTAGTAAAACTAGAGGGCTTTGTTTAAATGCTTTGACTTAACACATTATCTATATCTTGACATATCTATAGAAATTAAAGGGTATAAAGACAAAATACATACAACAATAATACAGATGTGATGCATCAATTCTGTGGAGACAGAGAAGACATGTTGGTTTGTTGGACTAACAAAATGGCTCCAGTGACAAATCTGCAGTCTCTCAAGTTGTGTGGACCAGAGCATTAGCCTGGGGTGTTTATTTTCTTTTAATTGGATTTTATTGTCCTGATTTAAACCTGGTAAACTGTCCTTCATGTGTGCACAAGACATTGCCCTGATGCTACATTTTAATAAAATGTTAGGACCAGATGAAAATCTAAACAAAACACAGAAGCACAAGAAAAGGACATTTAATGAGTTTTCGGTTACTTGTAAGCTGATAAGGGCAGCCATGCAATTAAATAATTATCACAAAAATCCTCCGAAGGCAGTGCTAAGACATCCATTAAAGGACTGAATTAAGAGAGAAAACAAAACCTGAGCAACAAAAAACACCATATAAGCAGCATACTTTTATTTGTACATTGGCAATGCTGCAAAGACTAATGTCTAATAATGTATCAGCTGTTTAGGGTAAATTGTCTCCCATCAAAAATGAAAAGAAACACTAATTAGCATCATTATCAGAAATCCAATTGTCCAGAATGTAAAGTGCTACTGAGTTTTAGTGCTCCCATCCATTGTGTGTGTTATATGCTCCGTTTAGTTTCTCCCAGGGCAGCGGAGTGAAGAGGAGGGGCTGTGCTGTGCTGCTGCACCGTGCAGCTACTCACCTCTGAATCCCATCTGCACCTTTCATCTCTCAACTTGTCCCGCGTGAGGATGGATGCGTTTCCCCGCGGTGGGAGCCGGTAAAGTGTCAGAAGAATGCGGGTCGGATGGGGGGGGGGGGAAACCATCGGTAACTGGAATGTCTTTGGGCGTCGGTGATGTTTGCAATTGGTGACTGCAGAAATTTCCCAACGTGTCGGCGAGTCGACGGACCACTGCTTACTGGTGCGCTCTTGGAGAGGAAGAAGAATGGACATGCGACTGAGAATGATCTCTTTCAGCGGCTGAAATAACTGTTTTGGTTGCTTAAGTTCACTCACTTGAAACTGTAAACTGTCTTCAAAGTCGTACAAGTGAAAACAGGCTTGATTGATTCATTGATTGGGGTTTTTTGATCGCTTGAGGAGGAATTCATGCGCCGATAGCTTACGGGGCCAATATGCCAGAATGGGTCCTCTACAGTATTTCTTTCTCTGTGGACTTCTGTACACCCAAACCGACGGTAAGTTTATGGATACATCTATTACTAAATGTTTTCGTTGAAATTACATCCTGCTTCACATTTGGCTTTCGAAAAACACACCGGGCTGTGGCATGAAGCGAATTCGACCCATGATCTTTTCAGTTCAAGTGCATCCAGAAGATACCGACTCGTCTACGGTATCCCACATGATGTACAGTAAATGATTGTTCCTCTTATACGTCTGCTTAAAATCACAATGCGCCATTCCAGTGCGCCATATCACAATTGGTTAATTTAGTCTTGATATGAGCTATCTTACCATAGGCCAACTATTTAATGGCTTGGGGTAGACGAAAGTTACTCATTTATTCATAAGGGCTGCCCTAATTGAACAATTGATCCGTTACTCGAGTACAATCTTTGGCAGCTTTGTGGTACAGTATTGTGGTTCTAAATGCGTGCTGGCATAAAAAAATGAGTCAACACTAAACTTTTTTTTGTGTTCTAAACCTTAAGTATATTGTTTTGAATTAATTTAACTCCTTAGATCTCATATGCTGGTTGCCTTGTACTTGTATAGTCCTTCAAAAGTGTCAAAACCTAGAATTCATCATACTGTGCTCACTGTTTGCTGTAATGGACTTATCTTGGGTCACATTCTCTGTGGCCTTGTGCAAAGGGTTGCTCAGGCAGATGATGGACTAACTGTATGTCCTATAGCAGAAATGTTTAATGTGCCATAGAGAAGATGCTTACTCATACAGTCTGGAAAGTCACCCCTGATTGTTTTTGGTCTACAGGTTACTCATACAGTGCATGGACCTACAGTACAAATGCAGCAGAGACATATCTAAGATTCTTGACAGGAAGTGTTGTCCTTATCATGGAGTGTTCTGTACTACTATGTCCCCAGCAGCCCATAAAACATACATTTGTGTCAGTGGAGTAAATGAAGTGCAGGTGTGATCAGCACATAAAGTGGGTGTAGATCTGGCTGGTTCCAGCTCTGTAGTTACTTTGGCTGTGGTTTGTATTGGATTGGATTGCTGCTGAGATGCATTTCTAATGTTTTGTCCACCCTGTTTTACATACATTGGGGTTTAATCTACACATCTCTGACAAAGTCTCAACAAAAAAAATAGGATTCATTGCAGGGCTGTTGCATTGGCTTGTAATCCATTCGGCAGATAAATGAAATAAACATTTCAGCCTTTTTTTCGATTTAGTGTTAAAATTCTGGAGGCCCAAGCTATCCCAATAGACGGTTTCTGACTGACTATGCCTGTGGCAATACTGTAGGTAATATCTATTAGAGAGCATAATGCTTAGAGTTTGCAGTCAGTGCACAATACAGTATATATTACACGGACAATGGACTTACTTTGACTGTTCGTATCTATCCTAAGTCTTTTATCAATGTTACTGATTTTAACCTTGCAGCAGGGCTCGGACTGACTTTGTGGTTGTGACATTTCAAACTAAATTCTCAAATGACAGGAAGAACTTGAAGGACAGGCTCTCTTTGCTCGACAATCAAATGAATGTTTTGGTTATAAGCCTAAATTGAGTTCCTCTGAACTGCTGGTAGACAGATGTCACCTCAAAGTGACTTTTATTAGAGTGGTCCCTGCTTACAAGCCCTAACATGTTCCTGGCTAGCCATGAGTTGCAGCTTCAGCACCATGGATAGATCCCCATACACAGACCCACTGTAGAGAAAAGATGATCTGGGTAGCGCAAAGCATGAGCTTTAAGAGAGGCCGCATTTGACCAAAATGCTATTGGCAATGTATGTTTACCAAGAATCTTTATTTTAAAGGTTCATTGTGTGATGTTTAGGATGATCTGCCATTAATGAAATATATTATACATAATTATTTTTTCATTGGTGTATAATCACCTTTTTGTTAAAATTAATTTGTTTAGAATAAGCCATTTTTATATACAAACGCTTGCGTTCCACGGAGTGCGACATGTTTCTTCATTCATGTTTTTTGCGTGTTTCGAGGCAACTGTAGTTTCTCCTGCGTGCTTGGGGGTGGAGGGTAAGCGTGTGAGTTGCTTCTTCAACTACACCGCTGGATTCCACTACACTCTGCTCCTTTTAGCCCTAATTTTCATTCATTTTATAACTTTAGCAGGTATCAATACAGGACTATTCTGCTGTTTAAATACTAACATTAAATTCAAAGACTAAAAAAATCCAAATATCCATCCATCTATTCATCTTTTATCCCCATGCACTTATTCATATTCAGGGTCATGGGGTGCTGGAGCAGGCATTGAGCAGGAAGCAGGCAAACCCCCTGGATGGGTTGCCAGTCCAGAGCTAACATACTGACAGGACCCCGCAGGACCTTCTTGCTGTTAGATGACAGTACCAACCACTGAGCCACAGAGTCACCCACAATTTAAATCGTCTCATTTCAATTCTGTTGTCTGACAGCACAAGTCTCAAACTCTGCATTAGCCATAGTGGAGACTGGATAATGGGACAACTAATTAGAAGAAGTCACTGTTTCACAAACTGCCTGTTTGTGTGTGATTGTGGATACATGTAAATGTTGCTTAACCAAGAGACATATGTACTGTATAGGGTTTTAAAAGCATGTTAAAATCACAATATATCACCATGGTTTGGTGTGTTGGCGCCGGCTAATGGAGTGCTTTTTGTCAACAAACCTCTTAACATTATAGACTGCCACATCAATTTCATTCACATTTGCGGCTTTATTTTGGTTTCTGTGTAGCAGTTAGTCATCATGTTTGCCTTTGCAATTTGTATGATTTGTCACCATCAGAGGCTAAAAGACAAGAGACGGTGTAACATCAGTTTCATTTATTTATATCTTATTTATTACCTCGCCTTACGACAGTCCAAAAAGTCTGTTTTAGCATCTCCAAAATTACACTCTACTTCTGTTTGCATGCACACTACAGAAAAAGTAGACCTTTTAACACAGATATTATAATGTGCTCATGCACCATGAAACAGATCAGAGTTGTGATGCTGTCATGTCTGTAAACAAACATAGTGGCACTACATTTGGGTCATTCCTCTGTGACATTTAGAGATGGAACAGCAATAAAGGTGTTCACATTGCTAAACGAATGGAAAGAATGAGCAGAGTGAGGGTTGTGTTTGGGTTGCGATTACAGAATGATGATGACATGATTCTTATCTGGATAGTCAGGATTAAGCATTCTCATGACATTTGCTGAGGATTGACCAGAAATACCCTCGTTAAAGTCTAAATATTATGCATTTTAATATAATAATGTAGGCTTTTATGGGGGTAAGAGAATTGTAAACGTTGGATATCCACGCTTTTACAGTACAAAGTGAAGAATCCAAAGTAGCAGTCGCTGTTCCACTCCCACTGAGACAACATGTTTGATGATGTCAGTGTTTGATGGAACGTGTTAATGAAAAAGCTAATGAGATGTAATGACTCCTCAGCTCCTGTCTGTGAAAGTAAATATGTGAGCCTGAGTGTAGTAACACAGCATATAGTGCAGCCAGAACCTGACACTAATCAACTTTCCTTTCACAAGGACTTTACTTATACTTTATACAATATTATACTAGTTTTATTCTGTCAGTCACATGTGTGTACAATCAGTTTTTTAGCGAAACAATGAAAATATATGTTTGTGAGAGATTAGAACTATAAAAACCATTTATTGAAGTTTTCCATGTTTTCTGAGATATGACTTGACATTTCTCTCTGTCATCTTGTTTAATCAGCAGTGGTATGGTAATCAGCAACTCCCTTTGATTCACTGTTTGTATTTTGGTGATACTTGAGATAAGTGAGCGGGTGCTGCTTTGCTATTTTTGCACTGCACCCACTTTGATTTTCTCTTGACTAAGATTATGCTCATGCTAACTAACTAGCTAATTGCATTCATCCCAAACACACCGCTCTTGCTGCTGCAGCAACATTAAAATACATTATTTATGTGCATGTAAATATTATAGCTATTTCTTTAATGGCACTTTTTACTCTCTCGTTGTCCCTCTAGGGTCTCGTCTTCGCCAGAAAACTCCCTCCCCGCAGTGTGAGCACCCCTCCGACCTCATTGTCCCAAAGGAGACCAGGCAATCTCCAACCCGCAAAGCACCATGCTCAAGTTCCCACCCCTGTATATGGTACAAAGCATAAAGGACCTGCTTGAGATCTATCGCGACATCCCCAATCTCACCCCACTGTATGCTTGCCACCCAGCGGGGTCCTCTCTTCTTCCTCTCTATCGCCCACGACGAACGAGCCAACCTAACATAAAACTACGTTTGTGCCCACTAATACAGAGAGCTTAAGCCTGAACAGCATCTCTAAAAGTACATGAGGTCTGAGTTTCATCAAAATGTCCCTCTAAAGGCACGAAGTAATGTCCGGCAAAGCGAATCTCATTTCATGACAGAAAATATATATACATCTTAATCATTATATTGAGGTGTAAACTTGGGCACGTATAAAAACCTGAAATCCTTAATGTAACTGAAAAAGTAAAGAGTGTAAATAAGCATAACATTTCTGGCTATCTGTCATAGGGGATCCATATATGAGAGTCATCCATACATATGAGCACCACCCACCAATCCACTGCAACCTACCAACTGTGGTTTGTACACGTGCTGTGCTAGCAGTTGCACATATGTGTTGAAATGTTTTCAACGCCGCACCCGACGCCCTTTTACGAACCCTGTTCACCCATCCCCACTGGCAGCGCCACCCGTCGCCCACGCCTCAGCGAGCGCGCACCGACAAACACACGCGCCAGGCATCTTTAACCCTAGCAAACCCACTCTCACTGTCACGCACTTCTCACAGACACCCACCTCGCGCCAGCCCCTCGTCGCACGAAAGCCGCAATTCACATTTACTGCACACTACAGCAAACCCGGAGCTGATCTCTCTTGCCACTGAACCAGATCACCCACACCTCGGACGCACACGACAACCAGCAGATAGCAGCGGCACCACATCACACACACC
>NW_023339763.1:17928873-17955767 GCF_004916995.1 Morone saxatilis | reverse complement strand
CCTCTAGGGTCTCGTCTTCGCCAGGAAGACTTCCCTCCCCGCATTGTGGAGCACCCCTCTGACCTCATTGTGTCCAAAGGGGAACCAGCCACTCTCAACTGCAAAGCAGAGGGCCGTCCAACCCCCACCGTGGAATGGTACAAAGATGGGGAGCGCGTTGAGACGGATCGCGACAACCCCCGCTCCCACCGCATGCTGCTGCCCAGCGGGTCCCTCTTCTTCCTGCGCATCGTCCACGGACGAAGGAGCAAGCCTGACGATGGCAGCTACGTGTGTGTGGCCCGAAACTATCTGGGAGAGGCTGTAAGCCGGAACGCATCTCTAGAAGTAGCATGTAAGTCTGAGTTTTTCATCATGTCCCTCTGGGCACGAAGGTAATGCCCTGGTCAAAGGAATCTCAGTGTTGCATGACAGAAAAATAGATACATTGTTATGCAGTTATGTTTTGAGGTTGGTAAGCTTTTGTGGGGTATATAAAAAAGTGAAATTCTGTTAATGTTGAATCTGAAAAAGGTAGAGTGTTAAATTAAGCATAACATTTTGGGGCTATTGTGCTAGGGGATCCATATATGAGATGTCATCTGTCATAATATGAGCAACGTCACCTATCCACTGAACCTACAACTGTGTGTGTGTGTACACGTTGCCGTGTGCTTAGCATGTGTGCACATATGTGTGTGAATATGTTTTCAGACTGCTCGTGAGACCTGTTTGGATGACCTGTTTGAGTAATGTATGGGCAGAGCTGTGAATCGCTCCAGGGAGGGAGAGAAAAAGGGGCAGGATTTTAACCTAGCTAACTCCCTTTCACTGTTTGGATTTGGAAGGATGCAGCCTGCTCCCAGCCAGTTCTCTCCCTGTGTGGGAGAGAGGCGCTCTGGGCTATTCACATTTCCATTATGTGCTAAACTGAGCTGATTTCTTGCCATGAACAAGATGCACACACGCTCGGACGCACACACACAGATATACATGCGTGCACACATAAACACCCACATCATCTCTCCTGCTCTCTGTTTCTCACTCTCATAGAGATGTTGTACACAAGCTAGCAATAGGGAATTCCAGGCAAACCGTATTTGGCAATTTGATTTTGTTTTGAATCATAAAATAGAACCTAATGACTTGACTTAGAGTGTAGTTTGTTGTAACAAGTCTTGGAAGGCACTCATCACTGTGCTTTTGTGACTTGTGCTGATTTGTCAGCCACTCTGGATCTGTGTTTTGCTTTAAGGGGAAATCAGGGTCCAGGAGGAAGGGAAAAAAAGAAAAAGAAAAACTGAGACAAGCGTCTCAGTCAAGACATTAGCTGACATCTTTGTGTGTTTTGTGCACCACATCCTTTCTTTGTTTTATTGCTTTTTCCACATTAGACACTATTTCTATCATCTTCTTTTACTGGTGCTGTTTTCTTGCCTTTCTCTCGAATCAATAGTGTTGAACTGTCCTGGAAATACTAATGCTTAAGGAGATTCTAGGCATTTGAGAGGGCACAAATCTGATCTTAAATGAGAATGTGCGTGTGTGTGTACATCCTGTTATAGGATACAGGATTGGCTTTTATGTATAAAATGAGACATTGCGGTGTATGATATTGCTGTTGATTAAGATGTAGTGCTAAACCTATAACTATATCAATTATAACAGTATCCCTTTCTAGCTGTAGTCAGAATTTACACTGCGCTATACATCACATTTACATTGCACATCTTGAACAGTACGGTGGCATTTGAAGATGGTGAATAATTCTCTCTCATAAAGAAACCAGAGACCCAAAACTGTCGTTATAGTGTCAAGAGACAAATGTTATAGCTGCTTCACTGATTCCCTTGACTGAATAGAGGCCGACTTTACGAACACAATGAGTGTCAGAGTGATTTTGTGAGGATTTTCTGGTTCTCCTTAAATACAATAAAGCTCATTTGTATTTTGCAGCTCCAACAGGCATTCTGAATTCATTTTCTGCGTTAATTGTCACATTCATTGTATGTGTAGCAGCTGCAATTATTATTGACAAATCAGTTATTTTTCTACTGTTGGAAGAGAGGTATGCTACTTATTTATCAGCAACACATATGGAGGGTAAAATAACAGTATATTGTTGAAAATATCAAATGCCAGATATACAGCAGCTAAATATCAAGAAATAAATATGGAATATGCTTTTGTATTCGCTCCAGTGCCGCTTTCAGTGTTTCTTGAAATGCTGTCATATGAGTCTTGAATGATGTGTTGTAGAATATTGGATCATTCCTGAAGCCTTGTTTAGATCTCATGAATTTGTATGTATTTTACTATATGTATGGGGGCAATAACATCTGGGGTTATGAGGACATCCTGAGGGATCAGTTTTTGCACAGTTGAGTGCACTTTTGTACTTCAATAAGTCTCCGTATTCCTTGGCTGCTATATAATCATGCAGACCAACCACAGGACCTAAATAATCCCATTCCCAATGTACAGTACATTAAATGTCAAGTGCCTGCTATTTGACTACTGTGAGACTCTGTGGGATTCTCAATTGCCTGATTGTCAGGTCACTTTTAAAGCTGGATGGCAACATAATGACTGTGTAGGCTTTGCAATTTTGTTGCTTCAAATTTTATTCTCCCCTTTGCATTGTATTTTTTCTAATGATGTTCACTACCTAGTAATAGAAGCTACATCCAGATATCTTGCACACAACTTTACCCACAAATTAAGTTATTTCAGTCTCGTTTGCCAGTTGAAATAGCAGACACTAACCTATTTTGTTCAGCGTTGTCTCCTCTTGTGCAGACAGTGTCAATAGGTTGTTTTTTCTGAAGCTTCTCTTACATAAAAGACAGTACAACCAAGGCAGCCTCCAGTCTTCTTTGTGTAATTCAGAATATCATGGCTACAGGGATGCATAATCGCATGACTCCTCCAGGGGCTGTAGGATCCTGCCAGTATTGCTGCAGCCAAAGTTGTCATGCAATGCTGCGGGTGGGAGCAAGCGGGTAGATGAAAGTGCTGTGGGGATGCTCTGACAGTGAGTCTAGCTCAGATGGTCTGTTTCCTTAGTGTCCACAAAAATCCTCAAATGTTCTAATGGGCTATAGCATTGCATCTCAACCACTGGCTTAGAAAATGTAGCTCACTAGAGGGGTGCGACTCCCTTGGGTGCATTTGTGCTGTACAAGCCCAATTTTGGTGGTTCGTCGTGCATTTTATGAGTTTCAGTCTGACTGCAATTTGAAGGGGCATTATTCATTCCATGTGATGCAAAACACTTCAGCTGTTTAAGATGGTAGAAAATCTTAAAATATGTAAATTAGGTAGATATGCCAGATGAATCTACAGCTAGCAGCCTGGTATAAACAAATAATATACCTCATAATATTTGTTTGTCTTATAAAATAACCAAACCTTACTAAAAAACACTTATTTCTCCACAGTTATTGTTACTGATACAGAGCTTATGACAAAGAATCAATAGACAGTAACATAGCAAAATCATATGGTATGTCTTGTGTTGGTATTGATCTTGTAAACTGGCTGGGGGTAAGATGGCAAAAAAGCAGAATACAGCAAAAATGTCACCTTTTATTAAATCTGAAGAAATAATTATCTTTTCCTCACCATGTATTTCTGTTTGCTTTATTATCTATACAGTCTGTTTATTCAGAAGCTGCAGCTGAGCACTACTTCAGAGCAACGTCAACAAACAACTGTGCGACCTCCAGGCCACCAGTGGACTGGCACTAATCATCAGAGTGAGTGGCTGTTGATGGAATTAGAACAGCTCCCTCAAACTATTAAGAAGGGACAGAAAGACATAAACAGTGATGTGTTGAAGGGAGGTGTGGGTGGAGGGGCGGCGGATGCAAGGGTGTTCATTAGCACAAAACTCAAGAGCAAGATGAGTCCCCCTCCGTTTGACTGTGCTAAGTGAATTAGAAGTATAGTCACTCAGCCAGACAATCATCAATTAAATCCTCCCAGTTACAGGCAGCCACAATGCTAGATAAATCTAGTTGCTGGATTGTGTTTTGTAGTGCACTGTAGTAATTATTTTGATGAGAGATTAAACACACTGGACATTTATTTGACATTTTTGTGGAATTAGTTGAGCCAAGATCTACAAAAAGGAGCATGTAATAACATTGCTTGAGAATTGTAACAAATTTTGTTGTCAAGCTACGAGTGCTTGCCGTGCAAAACAAAGGTTATGCAATTTTTATATGGAGTCTAATCCAGCATACATTAAACAGATATAGGTGTTGGGATTCTACAGCCATGCTAGTGACTTTGTCAGGCTGTACATGGGCACAGCAGTGCTTTGAGCTAAGTGCTCACAATGCTAAGATGATTGTGTTAAATCATTTTTAATTTTTAAAAATGTTAACATGTTTCAAGCTCTAAGTCCAGGTAGAGTAAGCTAATAGGAGTAGCTAATGGCAGCTAGTACAGTTTGCATATGTAGCAGTGCACCGGTAAGTGACTTCCAGGGTTAGAAAAGGTCCATGTTGCAACAATCCCTTATACTTTGGCTCCAGTGGAGCTGATTCTTCTCATTGACGGTTCAGTCAACTACTAGAGGGCAGCCCTACTTAGCACTGAACATAAATTAAAGCCATAGCTGATGAAAGACATTCGTTTTGCAGGTATTTGGTCATATAAACCAAATTAAAATCCATCCATGATGGCACTGGATGGAAGTATTTCACAGGATACTTGAACACTTTGGCATGCTGCTGGTGCTAAAATAAACATTAGGTATCACAAAAGTCATTAGGATTCCAACAGACAGACATTACCATCCATATGAAAGTATTATAAGCATGATGAGATACCTATAGGGGTAAATGAGAAAGTATATTTTTTGTTTGTTTGTTTGTTTATTTGTTTGGCACCATACGCAAAATACCCGTGGGAAGTAGAGAAACGGGAATTTAGAATGCTATTAACATTATTTAGTTTAGGGCATAAAATTATCTAAGTCTGACTTCGGCTTGTTTTGTGTCTCTTCCATGTTGAGAAATCATCCTCATCCTCATTCTCCTTGTCACTCTGTTCTGTTCAGTAATGACATTCATTTTCATTATTTGAGAGTCAAAGCCATGCTTTCTCCAGGCATGAAATAGTGTTCTCCCCCAAATTGCAGAAGGAATCATTTATGCCCGCTTCCATATTTGTGTATAACTGGCTTACACCATGTGTGTAGTGGATTACAAAGTATTTGTATTATTTGGTCAAGCATCCACTAGAACCAGGCCTGGGCTCTGGGTGTTTTGTTTTTTTGTTGGGATACGAGAAAATATGTTGTGGTCAGCTATTAATATGTTTAAGCTCCCAGTCAGAGATTCTGAAAATGTAGTACACCACTTACAGTAAGGTTCCGTAAGGTTTCTATTGGGAGGCACTCTCTGGTGTTTTGGACAGTGGCAACTTGCCATTAATCATGCATTTCACTCTTACCCATTGACAACATCCAAAGTTAGTGCCTGCCAGCCTTGTGTGTTCCCAGGCAGATTGTCAATGTTTTCTGTGAGTAGATAGGTTGGCCACATTGCACCATCTGTTGCCAGTCCAACAGCCCTCCTGTGTACTTATCCCCTGTTTGCCTTCCTCTGCCTTACTCTCGTTAAGCTGGTACAGACTACTGAGGTTTTTGAACCCAGCTGATCAGAACTGATCTTTCTCAGCTGTTAAGGAGTTGAGGATATGTTTGAGTTCTTATTATTTTTTGTCATTATTACCATTAGCAGAAAAATTCTATAGTATATAAATTGATTAAATTAAGTTGAAACAATTGTGTCGTAATAGTGACTCTTCTTTGGTGTTTTGCCTTAGTCAATGTGTTCTGATAAATAAAATACAATGTTGTTTCACCAAAAGCTCAATAATATAGATGTATGTATATTTGTACACAAATGTAACAGTGTATTGGGATGAATATTATCATTTCTTATGCTTTGAATGATTGATATCTAGTTCTGTTTGTAGGAAATAAGCCATATCATTCAAGCACAGACACAACTAAGATGTAAAGCTGTCAATATGCCTGCACTACAAGTGCATAAATCTTTAGAAGCCTTAGGTGGGGATCACACTGGAAAAAGTGAGGCACCTTGCAATCCTTTCCACCCCATATCTCTGATACAATCCACACTGAGGCATTTTCTACAGTCATCAGGCATCAACAGGCATCTTGCTTTTAGGCAACATATAATCAGTTATCAGCAAGCCACATATAACTATTTACAGCAGCTACGTAAAGGCAATCAAAAACACAGTAGCTAAAATACAAATCTGAAAATTTACCCGAAGGTTCAAGTGCCCCATTAATGTTCCTCTGAGCTTGATGTTTGTTGTTTATGTCGTGGCAAGTTGTGTCCATTTAATCAGATACTATAGCTCCGGGTGGTCAATAATAAGCACTACTAGCCTTTTTCTCCATTTCTGTTGTTGACATTGCTGTTGGGAAATACAACCCCTGAGCTCTTGCAATTGGGCAGCAGAGGAAAAGCTGCAGCTCCCCAGAGCATTTATCTGTTGAACAGAGTTGAACTTTTTCCAACTCAGGGCACTTAGAGCTCTCATTCAGAGTCACACAAAACACATAAGAATCGCACAAAACGCGTTTGAAATTTAATGAAAAAATGTGCCACCCAGTGTTAAAACCTGTCCAATGTAATCATGGTCTTTGATTGAAACTCCACAATTTGACAAAGAAATTACAGTTATGAGGCCTGTCATTTTGTACCGGTTATAGTATGTTGCATTTACAATAGCTTTAATCCTCTATAATGTAGTGTATTTGGATGAATATAATCATTATGGATGACAATTGCGAGCTGTTTGCTGCATGCGTCTTCACTCTTGACTGATTCATTTGCAACTCTGTGTGGAGAAAACCATATGTGTTGGATTTGTCTGGTCCAAGGACAATGTGATTTTGCTTTAAATGAGGTCGCACAGAAAGTCAAATATATACGTATAATAATAACGTATAGTTGATTGCCATCTGTGTTCTCACTACAGTTAGAGTACTAGAATCCCAATGGAATATTTGCATTTTGTGCATATTTGCTCTAATTGCTGTCCAGGGCAGTGGTTGATTATAATAGCATATCTGCATTTAATATGTCTTAATGATTTTTTTAGAAATGCCACATGACCTTTTGATAAGCTCAGCATGTCTCATCATTTGTTATTTGTTTTGTCAGTGTAAGACTATAATAAACAATAACGGTTGGTGTCATACAACTTTGGAACCATATAAGTTATTATCCTCTGTTTAGGGTGGTCTGATGCTTTTAACAGTGCAAATATAGAGGTGGCCAGACCAGGCAAGTGGAACTAATTTATGCATATTTTTTGGCTGAAGACAGTGAGATAAGGGGCTAGCATCTGGTGCTAACTGGACCATGCTTACTCCTTGGAGGTCTGTGCATTATGAGGTTCGGTAAGTTAGCTAAGGGCTAGCATCTGGTGTTAATTGGACCATGCAAACACCTTTAAGAGCTCTGGTGCACTTTCTTACAGTTGGTTGGAAGAAACATATGCCTGGTGTGAAGAAGCATATTAACTGGATTTACTGTGTTGTGGCTTATTGTAGCTTTCTAATTCTTTTAAGAAGCAGCTGTATGTATGTGTAAATTCAAGATATAATTCAGCATGCTACATTTTTCAGTCAATTAGTGTTATTTTAATAAATTTGCTCGTCTTCCACCACTTTATGACCTCAATAATAAACATGTCATTGAATTTACACATTTCCCACAATGTCACCAAAAACTAAACATTATAAGCTTAGAAAAGACAGGCTGACAAGTGTGCCTAATAAACTGGCCACTGAGTGTCTATTTTACCTGTGTAAATGCTTTTAGGTGGTCATGTCATTCTCTTGAATCTTAATACCTGACATCATTTAAAATGGGGGGTTATGCTTTGGTAATAGGCAACTTGACTTTAATTAGAATTTTACTTAAATTTAAATTGTGTCCATTTGGCACTACGACTTCTTATATGTCTCTATAATAATTCTACTTAATCCACTTTTCCCCTTCAAGTGCATATTGAATTTTATTTTCAATTTCAATAATGCACTGACTCGCTATTGCATCTCTTCCTCCATCAATAAGCAATGATCATTTTGTCAAGGAAAACTACGACAAAATATATTTGTTGGTGAGCATTATTCCATAATGAAAACCAGAGTGCCAACTAAATATAAAATAGTCTATTGAAGCAAAAACTTAAATCATATTATTTGGCTTAGTGCTGTGCTCAGTTGATTAGATTTGTTTCATTTGCACTCATGTACAGTAAATGATTGATCCTGGATATACTGTTTTATTAAATGCATCATCAAGTTTAGGGCTATTGTTGGAATTCTAAAACTGTAGCATCTCTCTGTAAAGAGTTCACAAAATATTACAACTTGACAATATCAGTATAAAGATGTATGGCTGAGGCTAGACTAGGCTTTGTTCACTGTAAAACCCAATCTAATGACAGCAGCAGTCAGTACCATCAATTAGTATCACAGGGTTTGTGTTTAAGAAGTCATTGGCAAAACTCTGGTAAAGGTCATATTGGGTCAAGCTGCTCCCATGCACCTGTCACTGCCTGTGACCGAGGATCCCTGTTATGAATAAACCAAATATTCCTGTCTGCCTGAGGTGTCCAGCCGACGGATTGAAAATCCTCCAGCAAAACAGTGTGGAAGGGTGCAGCTGCCAGCTTCTCCATCCCCATCTGACAGTGCTTCTCGTACAGTGAGGAAAAAATATGTTTACTGTCAAAGTAGCCTTGAGTTTTAATGCTTAAGTTGCACTAGTCCAAGAGAGGACTGCTGCTGTGATAAAAATGAATCTAGATATTTCTTTTAAATTTAATACTACCTGATATATTTACATTCACTGCATGCTATACATACAAAAACATTTCATCATTTTATTTCGTGTGTACATGTTTGGGCTGGGACCCTAACACACAATCCATTTTCAATATGTTGGATCACTAAATGATTCATTACACGCCGCTGTCTACCTTTCAAGGTAGTATATTGTGATGCCGCACACAGTACATTATTGGCTATAATTTAATGCAGTCGTGTTTCAACATTTTGAATTTGAAATATGGGTATACATCTCCTTTTAGATGAGTTGGCGCTGGCTTAAGCTACTCCATTAGCAGACCTTGAATGAGGCCTTCACACTATTACAGATACAGCTGTAACTTATGGCTGCTGTCATCTATGGAAGCTGCAGCTGGGTGTAGCCGTCTGTTTTCTGAAAGCTATACATCCAGCCATGTTTCATAACCGCTATGTGAAGTCAGGTATCAATATTTGGATGTACAGAAGGGATTATAGTAAGAAAAAGAGTACAATTGTACAGTAATATTGAAAAACGGACCCCTGGCATTATCATGTGCTCATACTACATCTATGCATGTGTCTGTGTGTGGGTTTACTTATGTGTGCGTCTGAGTGTGCTGAAGCTAAGTCATGTGTCTCTCAGCAGAATGATAATGGTTCATAATCGACGCTATGCAGTGATTGATGTGCAATCTCTGCATACAGACTTGTCTTGGTATGTGGATAAAAGGGTATCTTCAGGCAGATTTGTTACTAATGAAAAAAAAAGAAAACACCCAGGGACTGGCACATTCTTAAGCATTAATATTATAATGCCCTATCTTCATTCTTTTCTGGTATATTAAGCTGGACTGGAAGCTAGTCATTGTGTTAAAATATCTATATTTTCATGGTGTGCTGCCACTAATTTGAGTAAGCTTATCCACTCCCTTCAGTGGTCTCCAGTCTGGCTTGGATGATGAGAGTGAAGAACATCACCAGCCAGCCAGAGGGGCTCTGCAGTTGGTTTATTATTCATGTGGCCTACCCAACATTCCACCAATCTAGGCCAAAGCACTGTTATAACTGCTAAGTGTCAAATTCCAGACTTCCGCTTGCCCATTCATTCACCTCTATCACATCTGTTTGCTCAAAAATCAACGTCAACAACTCTATCCATCGTGTCCTCTGATTCACAAAAAGGGGAGAGTGCCAGGGCCAGGGCAGCAGTAGGATGACATCAGCCTTCCCCAGTATACACCTCAGTGAGTAAAAAGGAAAGGGAATATCCGGAAGCTTGATTAATTCATGAAATCCGCTGAACGTAGTATCTTTCTTTTATCCAGCAGAAGGCCCAGGCCCAAACACTCAAGCATGTTTCCTCATGCTTTTTACCTGGGTTAGGTCAATTCATAAATAAAGGCTCTATACAAGACAGAGCGAGCACCGTTCTATGGCCTGTCACTGCCTTTTATACCAGCGTGTGTGTCAATTCATTCTCCACTGTTGTATAGAATGTAATTGCAACAAGGCAGCAAATAAGATTCCATCCATTCAGCTGACATGTGTCTGTTTGTGTAAAGCAAGCAATAGTTGCTGATGGTGTAGCAAGGGCAAAGGGAGGAACTGGATGTCAGATTCAGTATACCTGGGGTCTAAGTTGTGTATCTGATCATGAAAGAGCTGCCAACCATCCTGCACTGCATGCCTTAGCTCAATGTGCTTTTATTTCTGGCCTGTACAGGTTGTTTTGATCTCTTGTTCATTTATTAATGCATTTTCTAACTTTATATTCTCAATAAGCACCTTACATACTCCTGCATAACTCTCCCCTTCCTAGATTACTGCCTCATCTCCAACATTCAAAAGATCATGTCATGAGGTGTCCTTAATTTCCTCAATCCACAGACCTGGTGATCTGTGATCCTTAAGCTTAGATATTTCTTATTTTCTTCAGAATTTACAAAATCATTTAGTTTCTAGTATGGCTCTTCTTGTGCACTTCTAGTATGCTCCATTTACTATATGCTGTGAGGACTCTTAACTCCTCCACTGCAGCTGTAAAAACCCCTTATCTGAATTAAAAGTGATAGGAAGCACATGTCGTGAAGTTACAGGGCCTATACTAGCTTAACTTCATACTTAAAGACACTCTACACTAGTTCACAATGGAGGATGGCATGCCGTGTAATTGCATTTGTTGTAGAAGTGTAACATTTATTTTTTATTTTTTGCCAAAGCCTGATACTTTGGAGAAAGGCGCTTTCGTTCACAACCAGTGTTTTTTAGTCTCACATGAGACTGGCCTGGCTGTATACGGTAGGAAAAAGGGTTAAGTTGCAACAAGGCTAAGTGGATGTTGCACAATAGCAGCATTTAGTAGATTATAGCAGGCACAACAGTTTGCAATTCCCCATTTTTACCTTTTCCTCGCAGCAACCCTTTACACAACAGGCTCTTATTCCGTACCGGGGGAGGGAAGGATGGCGCAAGAGAACAACAATACTGAGACTAAATTCATGTGCATTATGAGGGAAAACCATAGCAGCAAGCTCTAAACACTGCATTGGAGAATGAGTCACTGTTATCAAACCACTATCATGAAATAGATACAGGTAACATTTAATTATACAGAATACAAAAATGTGGAAAGCAGTTTTATAAGCACTTATGTTGCTGTGTAAAGGATGGTGCTCTCATGGTTAGTAGGTTAGCTTGGTCTCATGCTCCGGTGGTTAATGTGCACTAGTCCATTGCTGCAGATGTTGTCCGCATGGGGACTGGGGACTGAGGAGTGACCAACAGAGCTCAGCATGGGGAGGGATGGACAGTGTGTTCCAGAACAGATGTTATCAGCCTTTGTGCGTTTGTCATTTGGGCTTTAATCTGGTCAGTGAAGGGCATTAGAGTATATAGAAGGCAAAGGGGAGGGTTGCTGCGTGCATGGGGACCCCAGCTGTCTGCACCCTTCAGAAGACAACCCTTAAACACACACACACACAAATCATAAATTCTCTTCCACATTCAAGCTCATCCTAGTCAAATCCATACCCATGTACACATGCAAACCAACCAAACAGCACACACTTTGTAATTGGCTCAGAATTAGGGCACATGGTGTATTGTTAAACCTGTGGAGATTATGCATTATGCTTGAATCTGTGAGATTATGCAGCACTGGGATATTATGCCTCCATTTTCTCTGATTGCCTCAGTATTATTTCACTGCCTGTGCTATGGTGAATAACCCACTCATTTCATCCTTTTTTTCCTCCCTAATATTGTACCTCATTCTCTTTTCACTTTCCTCTCAATTCCCTGCTGTTGTTCTGCACCCTTTACTCCTCTCCTTCTACGATTCCCTTTCAGTCTATCCTCTTCACTCCCCCTCCCTCCTCTCCGCTTCCCCTCCTTAGGGCCCCTGGCTGTCTCCCCACAAGTGATGTTCTCCTGGCCAGATGATGCATGCATATCTCTTGTGTCTTCTTGATGCTAACTCACGTCGACATTTGCACGGCATTGTGGGATTATGCTCTCGGTCATATTTCATGTAATGATGAAAATGATGATGGTGATGAGGATTCGGGGGAGGGGGGTGGGGGGGTGCTTCTATTTTCTGCCCTTGTATTTTCTTCAATATCAATCAGTGCAGTGAGATACGATGGAATAATTGGGTGTTCACAGAAAGTGTAGAAGGAATAACAAGTTTTGGTTTGAGTTTGGATTTTTACTTTCCAGATCTGGGGAGCAACACCCAGTCTGCCACACAAAGAACCAACCTCCATCAATATTAGTGTTGCGCATCAGTTCTGAATTGCTACACTTTCACAGCTGCTAATCCCATGGTCGTCTGTTTCTTTCTCATACTGGATGCTTCTTTTGTTCACGTGGTGGGCAAACATGTTTACATGAACACCACGTTCCGAGGAAGAGGCAGGAAGTGAAAATCATCCCTATTAGAGTGGCATTTTCCTTGCAAGTGCGCTAACAAGGGGAAATGTGTTCTAAGCAAAAACAGAGTGAGTGGGAAATGGAGGATAAACACAATCAGAGGAAGAGGCTTTGATTATTGGTCTAACCCTGGCGAGAGAGAGAGGATGAGTGGGGGCCATGGCAGACTTTTTGCCCTACAACAGTGTCTCTTTCGTGTGTGTACGCGCAATATATTTGTGTGTGTGAGAGAGTTAGAGTAAGATGCGGGGGGTACTGTACACATTTCAGGCACTTGCTGGTATGCAAAGCTGTGTCAGTGGATATAGCATCTATGGAAGAAAGATTTCTTCACAGTCTTCGCTACACCCTAATTAATCTGCTTAGACCTGCTAGGCCTGTCTCCAGCACTCTTACACATCTGAAAAGCCAGGCAGCTCTGAATCCAACCAGGATTTTCTCCATGGATGCCAGTGGAAAATCACTTCAGCTCCACAGCTGACAGCTTTCTGTCAGGGTGTGCAGAAATGCATATAAAGTAGAGACAAACATACACCTCATCATTTCCCCTGATGGATGTTGGGTGGGGAGGCAGTTGTCACAAGGGGTCGTGAATCCCCTGAAACAATCAGGTTGTTGGTTTGTATTGCCTCCTTGCATCCTCCTGCCTATTGGATAACAGGACACTTCCGTAGCCAACAGATGAAGCAATTCATGGGCAGTTGTGTTCTTTTAGCCTTGCCCTAGGCTATGGCTGTGATCTGGGCCTTACACAAATACCAATGACAAAGGGTGACAGTCATTTTCTGTCTCTTTCACTCACTGTTACTGCTGTTGTAAACAATTCTCCTGAAAATATCTAATGGAGTAAACTCAGACTGTACAGTCAACTGTCCAAACCTAACTTAAATCCAACTTACTCACCTAAACAGCATGCTATCAAAGAGATGTTGCTTATCTAAATACATTTGGATCTATGAGGATACTTTTTGGCTTGATGTTATAATGTTTTTGATATGGTGTGTAAAAGGGAATCAAATACATGCAACAATGCGTCTTACTCAATGCACAAGTGAATTGTGGGAGCCAATAAATGATCGATTGTGATTAAGTAAGGATGAAAATGATAAATATATAAAACCTTTTGTGCTGACTGACAATTTGGCTTAAGATCTAATGAGTAAGAGCTTGCTCAAGGACAATTAGATAGGTGAAATACATACGTGTTTTAATTGCAACACAATTAAGGTACTGTTCTGCTGATTTGAAATTATACATCTTTGAATGCTGCTGTAGCAGCTGAAGCATTGGCAATCATTCTTAATAAACTTTGAGACAGTCAGCTTGAGCTTTCTTAACTAATATTAGAGTCAGACATTTAAGGCCTTTTTAGTATTTTTTTAAATGAATAATATAATTCATCATCCACGCGTAGAAGCAGTTTTTGCATTTTCATGCAGTTATGGAGGGAGCACAGGCACACAGTCTTTTTTGGGCTTTTAACATAATTAATTTGTATTTTAAGGTGTGTCACTTATTGAGTGGAAAATGGATGAGAAGATTAACAAAATGACTCCATTCATGTAATTTGCTAAAACAAAAAGCACTGTTTGTGTGGATTTAAGTGATGTGTTTAGTAACCTGCATGTTCATTGTGTGGTGAAATGCCAATAGCTAAAGGGAAGGGATGGGAGGACAATGAACAGGCTGACGGTGATTTTTCTGGATGGGAACATTTTCTTCCTTTGTTTTATCATGGATGTGGATCACTAAGCTGTTATGTTAAGTGAGTTGTAAATGTGACAACGTTTCCATACAATATAGTTTATTTCTGTGACATTTTCGATAAAGTGGACAAAGCCCGTATTTGTCAAGGTATTCGCTTGATTTGGATGTGGGCACAATAAACTGTGGTGTGTAATCCTCTGCTAGCCAAAATGACATTATAGACACAACTTAATTAAGATAAGTGTGCTGTTCTCTTACTGTACATCACAGCTAATCAAAGTCAGTTTCGGTTTGGTCAGACCTTATTTTAAGTGCAAAATAGGAAATTAAGCACATGATGTTTTTAGTGCATTCAAATCATTCAGCAATACAGCAATAGCAATACAGCTACCTAACTGTATGTATGTTGAAGTGGAAAAATACGCTTTTGGTCAAGTGGAAGAAGAATATTCATGAAGAAAACTACATTACTACAACTTCTTGACATAATGACTTACAAAATCTGTTACAATATAGTATGGTGATGTAGGAAGACATGACTTGGTGTAGTCACAGCAGGCATGCTGTTATGTTTTCTACCCTTTATTTGTGTGAAAAATAGGTAGTAATTTTCAGTCACAATCCATCCAATCTTCAGATAGTGCTGACGTCATTGATAAGTGGGGACTACTTTTTATTTGTGTAATGTAATGGTCAATCTCAACCCTAGATTGTGACTTCTTTGAAGACACAACTGAAAGTGCCAATTTATAGTCCTTAAATGCAGACCACAGTCAACCTTCTGTCCAAAACAACGATGACGTATAACAGATGATCATGACACACAAATCCACATTATCAAATATTAGGCCAACTTAAAAAAACAAAAAACTATACTTTAATTATAGCCCACTGATGAATTGACATAACTAGCTCAGAATGTCCAGAGGAAAGCAGGACTACAGACAGTACTAATTTCACAGAATTTGCTATTCAGGGTACAGGTTTGTGTGAGTGCACTTCCTTTTCTCTGCCAGCTTGGATGATATTGCCTCAGATAACCAGCTTTTATCATGACTTAGTCACAACGCAAGTCTATCCTTGTGCAGTCATCCACACAGGATGTTTTTCAACATCAAATATGAACATTTCTTTCCTGTCAGTTTTGCATATTTTATTGAATAAATTCATGTTATCATGAAGAATTTACAATATTAGATTTTTTTATTACAAGATTGTGCTTAATTGAGTGCCCTGTGCCACATTGACACAAAACAGAAACGTTTGTAAATATTGAGTTCTATTCTTAAAATGGACTCATTTATAATCCTGCCCAAGCTAAGCAGGACACGGGACAATTTTTATTTAACTTATTTAATTTATTCTTGACAAATGTAGTTTAACTTATGAATAAGCATGTTTAAATGTATTATCTCCCATGCAGAAGAAGTTAATTTATGTAATTTGATGTGACCTGGTTTTACTCATACTTTTTTAAGGCTTTGTTAGATCAGACTAGTAGCTGTTAGATATAAACAGATTTACAAGGCAGACCAGAAGTGATCAGAAATCCTTGAAAGAATGCCTTCCCTGAGGCCCCTTAGATGCCAGTCTTACTGTTAGTTTAGCTAACTACAATAACATTTAAATCACATAACCACATCACTGCTTTTAAATACTGGCTGATCATTTTATTTACTAAATGCAGTAAGCATAATTAATTTTACTGTCTCACAATCTTAATTTTGATCAATTTGGATAATTATTGTTTGTCCGAAGTGGCATTGCTGGTTATGCGTTTGTTATTGCTGTTCTGTCAGATGCCCTCAGCAGATATTGTTCAGTTTGGTACAAAGACACCTCACATAATGGACTAAATGAACAGTAAAAATAAGTATTCAGAACTGCAAACATGACCCTGAGAGAGGCGGTTGTCAAAGCAATCTCAGCCCACCTACTCACTTGCTCTGAAGCTTTCTCGATATCACACAGTCCTCATCAGCAGCTTATTTTTTTCCCATGGAACTGTGGAATTGTGATTGAGAAGTAAGGCATATATGCACTGCTTTGTGTAGGACAATCACACATGCACACTTATACATGAGTGTGCTGACAAATGCACACACAGTTATAGTGAACAGACAGGCAATCAATTTGATGATGTTTTAATTGGACTTAGGATGAATGCTATAGCAGAACAATTCCAAAACCACCCCTCTCCTTCTGTGTTAGCTCAATTAATCCCTGATTGGCGCTAATTGCTTGTGCAAAGTCTACCCGAAATAACAGTGGATATGAAGTAGGCTGAGCATGTTTGGCTGTATCTCTTTCACTCTTTAATCCAGTGTTCTTGCCAAACAAACCAAATATTTGATGACAGAGTGTCTAATTGCCTCCTTTCTGTCTCACTTACTCGCTCCCTGCCCTTGATTAACGAGTATGGACAGGTGCATACCATGTTGATGTGTGTTTGTGTGAGGTTCAGATTTACATTCCCTCCGTGGTTTGTACATTAACACTGCAATAGACGTTCTCAATCACTAATTCGCCATCCACTAGTCCAACGGTCGTACTTGCTGTTCTCAAACCATTAGAACACTCTGGTCTGGCTTCACTCAGGCTATTAGCAGCTGTTAAGCAGGCTGAATAAACTGTGAGCTAATGATTAGAATGCATCTGCGAAATCTGAACTCTATAGCCACCACATTTAGCAACACTTAATTAATCTTAATGGATTCTGAAATAAGCCGGCCAAAAAAATATCTTATCCATAAATTACTTTTTTCTGTTCCGTAACACACATTGCCACAAAGCACTCCCCAGGGATGCTTTAACTTCCACACATTAATGTATATGTGTGTGGTATATGTGTGCAAGCGGAAGCACTTGCAGTAGACACAAACTAAAGCACACATCTTCTTTCCCAGAAAAGAAGTGTTTACCACAATATTAGCTCCTCAAATCAACCTCTCTTCCATTTTTCCCCTTCTCATCATCTTCATCCCTGTCTTTAATTTTTCTTTGCTTACACCATAATTCTCTGTCTGTCCTCTGATGATGCGAGGGAACAGAAAGAGTTAGGCGCCGCACCAGTGCAAGCTCAGTTATTTGAAGGGATGCCATTTAAATTTAGTGTTGAAGTTGAATGAATGGTTTCAGCAAGTGGTATTTGCAGGAGTATGTTTATTTGTTTGCATGCATGTGTGTGTGTGTGTGTGTGTGTGTGTGTGTGTGTAGTGCCTGCCACAGCGTCCTTATCACCTCCTCACACACCTGCTTCCCTTGAAGACTGAGCCTCCCCTCTTCTCATGCCTCCTCATCAAAGCCAGATCCAGGCACAGTTGTCGCTTCCCGTTCCCTGCACGCGTTCCCCTCCCCCTGTCGAGCTGGTCTGGCTCGCGTTCAACAGCCACCACTCCCCTTGTATCGCTCTGTTGTCCAAGCAGTAAAACCTTGCTGGTATCATGCGATCCCTGGGAGGAAAATTCATGCGGCTTGGCGGATGTACATACAGGTGCTGTAACTCTTGGAAGGACTATCAAGGATTAGAAAGGACAACAAACAGTTAAAAGCGCAAATCCTAAAGTTGGTGGCGCTGGAGGGAAGGACATTTTACTGCAAACTACAGGTGCAAATCGAATGTTTTAACTAACAAAGCCAATGAATGTGTCATACCTCCTACACAGTTAAAAAATGCTAGACACTGACTGAGGTAACAGCACATAAGCTGGGAAGAATAGTACTTTTGCCCCTATTCAAGTTTTTATCAATACCCTTCTTATGACAATCTTGAAATGTATTTTTTAACATAACCCAAAAATAAATAAAACACACACTGCTGCACACACTGTTATCAGTCCTTTCCAATTAAAAGGCATTTGTGCATTTGTGCACTACAATTGGGCTCCAGTCAACCTTTGTCCTTCACTGTAAACCCTCAGAAACAACAGGGACTTTAATTAAAGCCATAACTCTAAAGCAAACAAAGAGAAGAAAATCATCTCAACCAGTGAATGTGAATGTAAGTGTGTTTACCGTAAATGTTCTCCAATAGCCTGTGCAGGGGTCTCTGATTTTAAGGTGGCTTCGGGCATGTGCAGTAGTGCCAAATAGTGACGCAACTAATGATTATTCTCATTATTCTTAATTTTTAGAATAAATACTAAAAGTGCTGCAGAGATTCCCTGGCTTACAGTAAATGCCCGATAACTTTCACTTTATCATGAATTTAATACTTTTTTCAGTCAAAATGAAAATTGCGATGCAAAAATGATTATTCCCACATTAATCAGGAATCATATATCTGTCAAAATTATCACAATATTCATACTATAAACTGTCCAAAAATAGCAAAAAATCACCACCAAATTGATTGCTTACTTTGGCCAGAGATATGCAATTTCTTATCATATAAGACTAAGAAAATTGCATGCAAATATAGGAAGATTTGAAGGCCGTAACAGAAAATCTTTGGCAAACAGTTTGAAACGATTCATCGATTAGCAAAACTGTTTCAAAATAGAGATCAAAATTTAAGACAGTTGAATATGACTCATTGCAAAGAATGGACCAGTCTACACACAAACACACTCTGAATGTTTTCTCGCTGTTTGGCTACTAATATTTCCTTCTGCACCTGCCAAGCCTTCTATTTTGCTCTGTTTTGTGGACACAGCTCTTGGCTCATATGCCTGGAAGCTATGCAAATTCATCTCAGTTCCGTAACATCGCAACATATATGAATGTTGCATAAATCTAGGCTTTTTTTTTATACCGCCCCATCTTTTTTCTCAGAACTTACGGACCTTCAATCAGCCAACCACTTAACATCTTCTAATTGCCTTCCTGTCTGCCATTAGTGTATGTTCAACATGAACTCTCCATTAATTTCCCCTTTTTTTCCCTCTCATTCACTCGTCTCTTACTCTTGTTGCTTTCTCCATACCTCTTCATAGTAATGGCAAAGTGTGCACATTTTTAATTAACTTTGCCAAAAGAAGGGAGTCTTTGGATTTCTAATTAACAGAGGCTGAGGTTTAAGTATATTGGAAAAAAAGTAAAATGAGAATCTCCAATTCTTTGTCTCCCTTGAGGCTAGGATTTTAGGAGCAATTTTGTTATGTCTCATCAAGCATCTAGTGCAGGGTTATAGTATCTGGGTACTCACCACTTTCCTGATTGGTTTGATAATAATATGTCTGTTAAGGGATTACTTTTTGCTGGGTGGTTTGCTCTTTTTTTGCATTTGTCCAATTCCTGATCTAACGGGAGCAGCAATTTACTAATCATTGAAATAACACAAACCTCATCCATGTGTGTAACGTAAACAATCCTACCTCCAGTCATAGAGCTATTATGCCAGCATCTGTATGTGTGGTGTGCGTTCCTTCCCCACTGCCTGCTCTGTCCTCCCAAGAGAGCTGCAGCATTAATAACTGTAAGTGGATAATGCCCTAGCTCGAATTCCGATCAAGGTTTAATAAGAGCATGATTCAGTCGGCCACTGGCGGCAGGAGGCACTTTGTGTGCGTGGGTGCGTTTTCAGGCATGTGCGCATGTGCACGTAAAGTATAAGTGCATTACTGCTGGTGTATCCGACTGTTTCTGACCTTTTGCCTCACATAGTCACAAATGGGAGACCTAAATGTGCGTCACATGTCTCTATCGGCATCGGGGTCGAACTGTGGTCAGTAGAAATTAACAAGAGGATGTCATGAGTCATTGATAATGTGATCAGGAGGGTAGAAGTAGTTTTCTGCTTATGTACCTGTCCTCTTTAGGGATACAAACCACTGCAAGGCCTTTACTCTTCATTCTGGGCTTGTGCCAGTGCATCAATAGGTGACTACAATTTTATTGTTGTGGCTTTTTCTTGTGACTACACACTGGCTTTGTGTTTGCAGCTGTAGATGGAGTATCTCTGCGACAGTGTCGAACACCATGTACAATCAACTCCTGCACAGCTCTGCATGTATAGTTTCCAGTGAAGTATAAATGCAGCTCAACAGAATTAATTGGAGTGTTGCATGGATTCTATATGAGCATCCCTTTAACAGCCAGTGTTCTAATACAAACAGACTGGTAGGCACTGCAACACTGAATAACATAATACATTACAGCAGGGAGAACAGGGAAGTTAAAATGTACAGCAACGTCACACTGAAGTGCTTAAGAATTATTAATGTATCTATGTATTATGTAATATTAAGTTGCCCGTGGAAGCCAAAGGACAATACAGAGCAAGCATTATTCATGTTGAGAAGACGTGTGTTTTGCTCAGAGTCAGAGCCATTAAACATGCTATCTGTTCATTGCCATTAGCTCCAAATGTTCAGAGAGCAAACTTGACTTTGACATCTAATCCTCTTACTCGGAAGAGGACTAATGCACGCAGAGTATACTGTGCATCCGACAAACAGATACATTTTTTATGTGCATGCATTGAATGGCACAATATCGATAAGAGTCCTATTTTCATTGTCTCCCCGATCTCTTTTGACTCCCCCCCGTCTCTGTTCCTGTCTCCCCCCTCCCTCCATCCAACCAGATGGCCTCCCTCTAACAGAGCATTGACACCAGATGTGCAGTTCCAGTGTCGACTCAGGGACCAGCTGGGCTGAGTGTGCCAGTGGTTCTTTTAATGAAAATGGCTCTGCTGTATGTGCATGTGTGTGAGTGTGTGCGTGTGTGTGTTTAGGTGTGTTTGTGTGTGTGTTGTTTACTGTGGTTCAGTGGCATGTGACAGTTGGGGAACTCTCTGTGGGTGAGGGTTTCGAGAGTGAGCCACAGCGAGTTGCACTGCAGCTCAACTCAGCCATGCAGTGCTCAACAGCACACCCACCAAGGTTGAAACTATACAGCTACCCATCCAGAATAAACACTCTCTCTCTCTACATTGTATCCACCTAGACATCTTGCTATTTGGCATTCTGTTTTTTCATCTGTAGAGCTGTCTCTCACAACCCCCATCTTCCCTCATACATAATCATATATTCTTTCCTCTAACCTATTTAGCAGCAAGGGGATCACCGGTCTTATTACTAATTCATACATACTCCTCAAACAAAGAAGTAAGAGTACAAACAGTCTATGGTAGAATGTATCCAGCTGTAATTGCTTAGAAAGGAATATGTTAATTTTTGGAAATATTGCTCAAATTATGATATTTCTATCACAGATGGAAACCTGAATGCGAGGTAATACTATAATGAACGTTTCATTCTGATAAAACCTCAAGCCCCAGCTAATGAAGTTGTTACTACATGCTGCGCTCTGTAATTTACGAATTTGCTCAGAAACAATTCATTATTACAGATCGTTCTGCTGATCAATTAAATGATAAGGAAACAAAGAAATCCTGTTTGCTTGGCAATAACTCTGACAGCCTCCATAGGATGAAGACAAATGAGCTAAGTGAAAAATTCCTAAAAAAAAAGTGGTCCTTTTAAAAAAAAATGGTATTGCAAAAATTATAGATATGGAAGCCTACACCTCTGTGATAGCCTAGTTATCTGAGCTGATTATGTTTTGCCCCTGTCTCCCAGCACAGAGATTATGAGGGGGGGTAGTTTAATACCTACACCAAATGGCTGACGAGGTGGATGAGATTCCTCAAGCTCTTAAGCATGCTCTGAAAGAAGATTCTCGCACTTACAGGATAAATCATAGCCTTTTGAAATTTTTTGAAGGCAGTGTGGAGTCCACTCACCTTTATACTGTAATATTTTTAGCATTTGTTGAGCCAGGAGTGGTGCAGCAGGGTGACACAGGAGTGAAGGCTCCCATAGGATTCAGTCCATTAAGCCAATGGGGGCACAGATGTGATTCCAGATATTGGAGACTTTTAAGCTCCACAGTAATCTATCTGGCTGAGCCTCAGCATATCCACGAATAGTTTTCACCTGACTTTTACTGATAACATTTCCTCAATTTTCACATGTCCTATTCTTTTTAAAAGGACATTTCAGATAGTGCCATACTATCAATTAAACCAGTACCAGTCACATTATGACAAACAAGTGTGACAATTAAAAGTACAAACGTACGTGAGTATAAGTTAAACACATAATGTATATATGCTACCTCCTAATGTGACTTCATTCATTTTTCCATGTTCAGACTACTACTACAACTAAACTTGTTTCTGCAGAAAGTTGCAGGTAAAGTAGCTGTGGATTAGATATATCAGCCATTTAACACTCAATACTCAGTGCAAACTTCAGTTACGTGGTTCTATGACTATTTGAACGAGTACTTGACTACAACAAGTGTCAAAATATGTATCATAGTAAAATGTGTCAATATTAGTATTTTGAAATATAACCATTTAAAAGTTGTCAAAGTTATCTGATATTCTGATTAGCCCCACCCACTTCTAGTAAGCACCACCCACATCAAGTATAAACCCCGTCCATTCCGAGTACGGATAAAGATAATTTAGTTAATTGAACAGATACAGATAATGGTATACTTGTCCATCCCTAGTAAACTATTAATGAGGTTCTTATTCCAAAATGGGGCTTCAAACATGACGATGTCAGTTTACATCTGTCTTTATTGTTAAAAATGGTGTGTTTTTGGCCAATGATTGTTATCTAAGTCATCAAAATCATTTTAAAGTTATATTTAACAAGAATTAGGTTATGAGTCCACAGTCATGCCAGCGGCTCTGTGAATCTGTATTTGGGCACTGTGGCGCTTTGAACTAAATTCTAACATCTAAATTACAGTATTAATATGCTGATGTCTAGCGGGTATTTTTAATATGTTCACCATCATAGTTTAGCATGTTTGCTAAATGTCAACCTCAGAGAAAAAAATTCTGCTAGTGTCACCAAAGAAAAGGTCAGGGGATCATCAAAATCAGAGAGATTCATCTTCTGTGGACCATGGATGTTGCTACAAAATTTCATAGAAATCCATCTAATATTTATTGAGATATTTCATCCAGGATTAAAGTATTTTTTTTTTTTGCCGGGGGGGGCGGGGCACGGTAGCTCACCTGGCAGAGCTTGCACCCCATGCAAGCTGGGTCCTTTACCCCAGCGGCTCGGGCTCAATTCCAGTCTGTGGCCCTTTGCTACATGATGTTCTCTCCTCTCTCTCTACCCCTTTCCTGTCTGTCTTTATCTGTCCTATGAAAATAAAGGCATAAACAGCCCGAAAAATCTCTTTAAAAAAAGTGGTACTAGCAGGGCAAACATAACAGAAAAGTCACCTGCCCAATTTGGTGTCAGACTTTACAGTTCATGCGTAGAGTAAAATGATGGAGTCTATCCCACACATTGGCTGAGAAGCAAGATTCACTCTGGACAGGTTGCCACACTTTCTCAGGACTTACACACACGGAGTGACAAATACATTCACACCTACTGGCAATATAGAGTTTCCAATTCACCTAACATGCATGTCTGTGGTCTGTGGGGGGATACAGGGAGAACATGCAAAGTCAATTGGAGCTGAGGAAGTTCTTGCTGTTTGGTGACAGAGTGTACCACTATTTTTTGCTGTCCTAATAGTCTTTTTTAGCAACACTTTTCACATTGATTACCCTTTGGATTTCATTCTAACAAAAACTTCAATATATATAGATGTTTCAATACAGATATAGTTTAGTTACAAATAGACTTGGAGAATCTGGAAAAGAGCATTAGGGATGTGTGGGGGCTTAAGACTGTCAATCTGAAGGATGATTCCTCTGCTGCTGTTAATTAGGCTGTCTACTGAAAACACTTTGCACAATGCAGCTGTGTTTACACACATTGCTTCTGCCAGAAAAACGTGAAATGCTGCAGTGCACATATATTCAAATATTAATTATTACTCTGATGGTAAAATGAAGCACAATTTGATATATTTTTGCTCTAAATGAAAACAAAGGTTTTGATTTTGGAAATAGATGTTTTAACATTGACTGTACTAACATCTCTGATTTAAAGTATATTACGACAGTAGGTTATGCTACAGTCAGGCATCAAAATAATGAAAACAAGCCACCAGGTAGACTCCACACATACTGTAAGCCAAGTAATAATTTGCCGTGGGACTGGACGCTCCAGTGGGTGTGTTGTTCCATGGTGTCTCATCAATTACATTCCCTGAGAGAAAACACCCGGCTGTTTTTCTGTTTCTTCGGATGCCGGGGTTAATGGAGCTTTTCTCAAACGCCTCAGCCAGCCAGTAATTGGAGCAACTTAACAATCATAAGTGCAGTCTTTGTAGTGTAGGGAGCACAGGCTGCATGCAGCTTTATTAAGTATAAAAAGCCAACCTTTATTGATTGACCTCTTCTTCATTCCTCCTTTTTCCGCCTCTTTTCACATGTCCTGTATGAAACATTTAAAAACACCACCAACCATCACAGAAGGACTTCAAAATGAGTTCAAACTATCCACAGATTCTAGTCCTTTTCAATATGCATTTGGAAGCATCTGGATGCTTGCCTACAAGACTGGAAGATTTAATAATTAACAGTGAAAGGAAAACAACCTGTGAATTTATTTAGCCATTTCTAGAACTTTTTAAAAGTCAGTTAAATAAGTTTTGGGCATTTTGCTGCCTGCACATACCAAGTAGGTTTGTCTAAGAACAGCAATGGGTTAACTGCCATCCCATCTGAGATTTACTGAATTGCATTTAAATTTTAGTATAATCCATCCATAATGGGATGCACTTAAGGTAAATACAAGACACATTGTATGTTTTTCAGTTTTATTAAATAGTTTCAATTGAATGAATAATCATTGAATTTTTGTTGAAAGAATACAAGCTGTGGAAGCCAACTGGGTATGTTTTGTTTGCACTTCCTGTTTGTATGCTGTGGGAGTGTTGGTTGATTTTCCTTATCCAGAAGATTAAGACAGGATTGTCACTTTCCTTACGCCTGGTACCTAGAGAATATATGTTGGCATCCATGTCCGTGCTTGCATCTGTCAGTCATTTATTGCACATCTTACACTTCTGACCTTTCTTCTTACTGATACGTGACACAGATGTTGTCTTGTCTCTTTTTATCTCTTGTTCATCTGACCACAGTCAGTTGGGTTTGGCACATGGCGTCGTATGCAGATCAGACAGTAAAGTCAGTACAGACTGGCTCCAGTGTGTCAGCAACAGAGGAGTACAGCATCTTATACTGCAGACTCAGCCTCTTTCAGCAGTCATTTTTACCATGATTTAAAGGCTTATTACATTGCCTGCAGGAAAGAGAACCATCCCTGTGTTGTGCACTGTATTTCATCACTGCAAGCTATCTGTGATGAGCAATAGCATGTCAGTTAGAACTGTGATTGACAGGTTATGAAAGCATCAACAAATATGATTTGATTTTGATAAAATCAGAAAAAACATGGGACTAGAAAATCAGATGGGTCATATCCTTCTTTATATAGACAACATCTGAGCAAACTGAATCGATACACATAATGTGTAGCGTGTTTGATTGCAGAGCTGTGTGCTGTTTCTGTCAGTCTTAAAACGTTTTTTTAAGTAAAGCCAATATAAAGAGTGAAGGAAAGAGACAAAGAAAAGCAGCTGATAAATCATAGCAATAGATTACTTATACAATAGCAACAGCTCAGTTGCCCATTGACAGGTGTACTGGTTTCATCATAATTTAAGCTAGTTTTGGATTTAAAAAAATATATATATTAGTGTAACAACATAAGACATTTTATATTTCAATTTAAAGACAATGCCAGTCATTCATCTGCTTAATCGTTGCCTTTCATTGCTGGCTCCAATAAAAAATTACATTTATGTTATTTTAATGAATGAAATTATCTCCTCTGTTCATAAGAGTGCATGATGTTTTTGTCAGCCATCCCTATTTTTCTTTATTTCTGGGACGTATGTAACGGATAAAAAAAAAAAATACATTGCAGAGTTTTAGTGCGAGATTGCAACAGAATCAGTCATATTTCGTCAAAAGACTATATGATGCAACACAAAGACTGTGCTGTTTGGAACTGCCCTCCAGGACCCTAAAGGATTCACAGCTTATCGTGTCTAAAAGTGAGCGTCAGGCCAGTCTGCTGCCTTTAGCCCACTTGGCAGCCTGGTGGCTATTGCTCATCTGTCCCCAAGCCAGTGTGAGCACATCACCGATCTGGACCAGGATTAAAGGACCTAATACTAACAGCTGTGCTGAGATTAGCCATGTCAGTATTTACAGTTATTTTGTCAACCAGTACACCACACACTCTTCTCAAATAATGAATTTCTAGTATGTTTTCTTTTATATGGACCTTGGCTGTAGATTAACTTTGAAAAGCATTGCTTACATTTTTTTCTTTAGGGAGCGAGAATTGATGGTTGGGACTAATACTGAGGTATGTGGATACGGTGGGAACGGAACTATCTGAAGAGCTGGAAGAAGCCACCTCCCTTGTTTCACAAAATGTACTATAACTGGGCGGGTGGGTGGGAA
>NW_023339763.1:17928470-17928773 GCF_004916995.1 Morone saxatilis | reverse complement strand
GTACTATAACTGGGCGGGTGGGTGGGAAACAATAGAGATTAAGACTGACAGGGGATGAAGAGAGAGAGATGATTAACTTGAAACGAGAATGTATGCAGCACAAAAATGTTGTTGGATCGAGCAGTTTTATCTACTGTGTGTGTGAAAGATGTGTTATTAGATGTTATATGTGATTGTGTATGCACGCCTCACTCTGTACATGTCAGTGTGTACCTTCAGCAGCAAGTGCATGAATATGCATGTGTGTGTTCACAGGAGAAGCGACGTGCTCTCTCAGTGGAGACTGATCACCCCATGATGTGC
>NW_023339763.1:17915105-17928456 GCF_004916995.1 Morone saxatilis | reverse complement strand
CGATCATTGCAAGATTGGACTGATTTTCCATACCTATCTGTCATATATGGAAATGTCATGTATAAAAAATGTATGCCATTTTCTGAAGTGGCACCAAAGTCTTTTTTTTTTATAGATAGTGCATTTAAATCTGCTTAGACACTTTATGTGATGGAAGAGATAGAAAGAGATTGTGAGAAGGTGTTGGAGAGCAGCAGGTCAGTGGCAGCCACCAACAGCTGCTCACTATACAGTATGTACAGGATCTGTGCTGGGTGGCCTTTGGTTCGCCAGGGGGTGTGCATGGATGTGATTAACAGAGATTTGGGGTGAATAATCTTCTAAGCTGCTCAGCAGAGCACTGGTGATGGGGGCTGTGGTTGAGATGGGAGGAGCTTAGGGTTACTGAGTCATATACCTGAAACCCTTTTTTCTTTTTATGCTTTTAAATGCTTAACTAGGACCCCACCAATACGTCAGCAACATAGAATACCAATCTTTAGCTCTTGGATATATGGCAACCAACAGAAATGACTGAATGAATTTTTGTCTGCTGTTGTTACATAGTTTGTCCACTAGAGAGCCCTGACAAAGCTTTTTTTTTTTAAATAATTTAAAACCAAACTCAATGGACGAGAAGCATCGGAACTGGGGAGGATGCAGATCCACACGGTCTGCATACTTGCAAGCTTTCGGTTTTGGCTTGTCCGTTTTCAAGCAGGAAAAAATTGCGGCCTGGTCACAAACATGCTCGTATTACAGATCGTCTGGTGTTAGAATGTGTCTTGGGTGATCCAGTCACAAGTGGACAGTTCTAAACACACAAGTGTAAATGACTGTTGAGTCTCATTGTGATCCGATCATCGAGGTGTTCTGGGATTTAACCACATATCTTCTGTAGTGTAAATGCTAATGCATCCTGAACGACATACAATGATTGCCTACTCAACTGACAACCTGTCAGCGGCCCTCGACAGAAGAGAGGCTTCACGGTGGGAGCAGGATGCACATTTTTACTTTCTCTGGCACTAATGCCTTTCTTCGTCATCTGTGATGTGAAAATGTAAAATTTCCACGAAAAAGCGAAAGTGTGTGTCCTGCTCATAGTTACGAGCAGCTACGTCTTTCCTCTAGGGCTGCTGACAGCGCAGGAAAAAGAGACAAGCTAATGTGTTGCTGAACTGAAAAAAGGACTATAATAATGGCCTACTGACAACATTTTTGAGAAAGGTACAGCCCTATAGAAGATCCGATCACAAGTGGTCACTCGCGACGCATGTAGAGAAACATTCTGATGCCATGTGTAAACTGACGTACTTAAAGCTGCCCACTTGTGATAGGATAACACAAGACGCATGTTAATATCAGGTGTAAACAGGCTCACTGAGAACCCGAAGACACGCCTTGGTAGCAACTTGTCAATCACAAGATAACCACGTCCTAAAGCAGACCCTGCTTTGTCATCTATTATTACTATTACTACTATTATATTTTACTGTAAATGGAACCATCATTTTCTAAGTGAACCTAATGCTGTATGGAAGAAGACAGAAGATTGATTGAGATATAAACTCAGTAGGAAAGTGTTTAGTTCTTCTCAATAAAGTGAGAAGTAGGGTCATTTTCTCATAAGCTTACATTTACAGTTATCAGACTTATTTTTGAAACTAATGGAGTTGCCTCCTGCTGACCATTAGAAAGAATGCAGGTTTAAGGCACTTTCACATTGGACCTGGAAGCTCTGTCCACAATTTATTATACAGCCTATGGTAAAAACTAAATGTAAGGGATCAAAATGTTTATGTTTAAAATTAACATTGGCAAATATATCTTTTTTTTTCTTCATCTACTATATAGCCTTAAAAATTCAGTATCATTCAGATGTTATTTTGACCCTTCCTGATACCAGCTGATGGCAATCCTGTGTGTAACCTGTGTCCTATAGGTGGATGGGTGCAGGGTGGTGGGTGATTTACCTCCAGGTCACATGAACCTTGTGTACTACAGTGATATTTGATCATTTCAGTTCATTTACTCATTTAGAGATCAAAGGTCAAATCAGTGCAATCAAAGCAACAGAGCATACCATATTTTATCAGTTAATGTGGTAGCATGACATTAACATATTAATTCGTTTTCTTTTGTGCCGAATGCCAACAGTAGTGGGGGTGCAGTGCTCTGCTTCATAGCCCCAAGCCTTTTTTCAAATGCATTCATACATATCTATATACTATCCAAACATGCACATATTGTGGCCCATCTGTATGTACCCATGCAAAGAAGGATATAGCCAGGATGTTGTGGTAAACACAGCTTAGTACCACCATCTCTGGTGGCCATCATGAGATGTGTTTGATCATGCTGGATGGTGTAGATGCACAGATTACGCTTCTTGCTCTCTCGAACATCACTTCCTTCCATTAGATCCCTTAAAACTCAAGCCAATAGGGAAATATGATATAGCATACTATAGTGTATATACAGCACAGTTTTCCCATTCATCATCACTTAAGGACATAGAGGGCAGAACAAAAGTGGTTGCTAGAATTACAGGAAAGGTGCAGAAAAACGGATTAAGCCTTTTTTTAACCTTTAAAGGTCTGCAAGAGAACACATTTAGCTTTTGTTTATCTAGTTTATTCCATTGTGATGATGACGGCGATGATGACTGTGAAACACAGCAGCGTGTATAATTTCAGTTAGAGAAGACAAATGCACGTAGGAAAAGCTTTCTCTCCCTGGGTGACCGCTGCTTTAGTGAAACAAGGCGGATAAAAGGCTAGATTCTGATCCCTGACTCATTTTCCAGCTCATGTTGTACATCTCCACAATATTGCTGTAAGGGTCTATGATATCCATGGTTTTTGAGAAAGAATGTCATGGTCTTTTTCTGTATTTTGCTTTCTTCCATTGTTTCTCTCCCTACTCTTCATATTCCTCCAATATGAGGCAGAACAGTTCCCAGGTTTATGAGCATGGGTCATCTGTGCCTCCCAGCCTGATGAGATTTGAGAAAGGTTTCTTTAAATACTCAAGAAGATAGTAAGACAGAACATTACAATTAATGAGGAGGGATTCAGCATCCTTAAATGCAAAATCTTGAACTAAGGTCATGCACAAATTTTTGCATAATGCCATGCACACAAATGTGCATCCGGATTTACAGGTGTAAGTAGATGAGATAGTGTGGGGAGCAGGCTGGAGAAGATTTACATAGGTTAGTCTGAGAGATAGAGGAATGTGTTATAGTGAAGAAATGCATGGAGACAGGAGTAATTAATTATAGATGTGGAAATGTGGTCTGAGGGAATGCTGTTACTGTAACTAGAGGCATGGCAAGTGAGAGATGAGGGAATGAAGAATGGGGGAAGGGAGAACTATCCTTCTCTATACCATCCACAACTTCAATTTACATTACATGACAGGAGAATGGAGGTTAATTAAACATGACAATGGTTGGGGCGTTTATTGTTAACCCTTCACGGTGGCTGACTGGCTCCTAACTCAAAGGCCAAAGAATGCATAACAAATATGTTTTAGTCGCAAAGTGTAAATTCATATTAAAATATCTCATAAAAAGAGAAGTTATGAATAAATATATGGCTAAAATGGATTGCACAGTTGTGTGTGGTACACATTTGGCTGAAAGGGAAAAAAGTAAAACCCATTTCTATGTTTAAGACAAAGCCTACGAAGAATCATTCTAAAGGAAACAGACGGAAATAACAGCAGTCACCATTAAAGTCTGCCTCTGTTAGCTATAGTCATCCCCAGTTTATAGAAACTAAATTGCATCTAAAACTCTGCTAAATTTTGTGTTGCCACAGGCGCGCTCACTTTTCACCGTGCATCTATTTCCAACCTTCATATTGACGCTAATTGGACTCGACACTAATGATGCCAAAAAAGAAAAGTGAAGCGGTGCTAGGTTTTTCTTGCTGCCTGCTTATAATTTTGGAGACTGCTGACTTCGGTAACCACGTAGCTCCTGATCTAACCCTGCCTTTGAGATTAAACTTCATGTCAGGTTTCAAAAATGGAAATGAACTTGGGTCATATTTGGTCTTAATGCTGTACCAATCGCTGTTATGAATTTTCACCCACACATGCACACTCAAGTAGTGGCTAATCCAAAATTAGAGGTGGAAAACATACCATACAACCAATGATAATGAGGCTTAAATCACTGTGCACCCCTCAATCCAAGCCAGTGCTGATTTTTATTTTGTGTCCTAATGTTTTTCTCCAAGTATCAGTTGAAATGTTTTCTATATGCAGGGTACCATATTGTGTCTGTGAAAGTGGGCCTTGATTTACTCATGCTGTGTCCTGCTGTTGTAAGGGTAGAATTATAATAGGTAATGCACGCCTGTGCTTGGCTCATAGCCTCGGGGGACATTGTGTAAACGCTCCTCATCTCCCTGCTGATCGTAGTCCTGACTGATTGCTGATGACTTTTTTAGGGCACAGACATGTTAAGTTGTTTATTTATTCAAAAAAAAAATCCCCAATGCAAATAGCCCTCTCCACTCTAGATTTTTCCTCCCCCCACCCCCCGTGTGTGTGTCGGCATATCTGTCTCGGTTTCTGTGTCTGCCACTTGAACAGCAATGATCTGTTGTGGTCATCAGCAAAGTTTGTGATATAAGAACAGGGCAGCTGTTTTTTTGTTTACGCTTGTGTGTGTATGTGTGCATGCGTCAGTGTGCGTTTTATGCATGTGACAGATGTAGGACATCCTTGACTGCCGTTGAAAAAGTGACACACCCCTACGGGCTATCCTGTTCAAAAAGAATCTTCAGCAAACTCCAAACCACAATTTAGCAGACCACTGTCATAAGAAATGACTTAGCTGTTGTAATGCATCTTCTGACACTGTATCACGTACTGTATAAACCTTTACAACAGCGTTATGGCTATTTTAGCATCACAATGCCTAAAATTTAGGCTCAGGCACATTCAGTATGTAGAAACAGAGGTTCTATTTAACAATTTCTATAAAAAAACACCACCTGATTGCTGTTTAAACCTGCTATGTGACGAGCCGCATGCAGCACATCCGCATGCACCACATCCGCATGCACCACATCACAGCACTCATCTGTGATTCCCGTATGGAAATACAGCCATCTGTTACACGTAGCAACTCACAAGGTGTTAGTGTCTTCATCTTTCCTCTCTACTCATAAACAATTCTGTTTCTTTTTGCCTCTGCAGTATTGCTATACAGTACTACCACAACAATTTTCTTTTGGGGAGGGGTTGTAAGGTGTGAGGTTATATATTCCCCGGTGGACCAGCAGCCTGCATGCACAAGCACACACATGCACACCGGCACACACAAGCATGCATAAGAAAACAAGCAGATCACTACAAAATAAACAAAAATACGCATGAGTTAATTGGGTTGTAATTTTGTCACCCATCGCCATCTGTCTGTCACAACTTGTTTACTTACCATTTTGTATTAGGAAATGAATGAATGTCTTTTTCAATTCATTAATGTTCTAAACTGACTCAATTAGTGCTAAATTAATAGGTCAAAAATGATTAGAAAATGCAACTCCTTAATTGTATCAGAGCTTGCATCTTACTCTCTCTTTCCTGTTTCTTTCACAGATGCATGAACATACATGGATACACTGGGAAAAATGACTCCTTTTCCATTTTTGTATTTTTGGTTACATTACCCTTAATATTACTCTAGTGAATGTGTGTACTAAATGTCATGACAATCCATTCAATAATTGTCGAGACAAACAAAACAAAACATTTACACCTCATGGTGGCAATATAGAGGAAAAATTACGAGATGACCGAAGTCAGTAAGATTCCCCCTCGAGGGACCGTGAATAGCTGTAGAGATATATGGTCTGGACCAAAGTGGTGACTTTGACACTGACAACCACTAGAGCCATGCTACGAGCTTGTCTTAAAACAAATATGTTGTGGGTGACAGGGACTGAAGGAGAGGTAGAGGTCCCGGCATGACAATCAAAGTCTGCACCAAATTTCATGGAAACTCATTATACTCTGCCCAAAGTTATGAAACCACAAGCCAACTGACAGACGAGCCAACATTGCCATTCGTCAGTCACACCGGGGGGACTAAAGTACAAACATAACACAAAGCATTTTTACTTGATTTTTACTTGTTATGGCAGTTTAATATTATAACACTCAGCAACACTGACTTGCATCCTTGAAGAGACACACTGCAGTAAATGCATGCAAGCTTAATGGATATATTAAGTGCATTGTCTGTTAAATGTACTGCAGTGTTTTGAAACATCATCTACTGTACTGGGGAAAAACAGGCAGCTCTAAATACAGGCATTTGGAACCAAATGGAGTTAATATTCTCGTACTGAATCATTTGGGGAGCTTGCAAGCTGAGCAACACGCATCAAGATCTCAAGTGGGATCTTCATGGATTTGATGTCATGGTGAAATAGTGAAATGAAATTCAGTTATAGAGTGCTGCTGTAGCTGAAGAGGGTCTCAAGAATTTAGGAAGCTCAGATGGAATAGCTAAAATTTTACAACACAACCCCACTTCTCCTGTTAATCATATAATGAATCCTTCTATAGTTATTTGTATTCAGATACTTCCACCTTGTCACATATTTTTACCACCCATTGTGCCATGAAATGAAGCCCATTTACAAATCATTCTCCTTCTGATTTGATAAATGAAACCGGTGAACGAGTGAGTCCCCTGAATGGCTTGTTTGAATAATTGAGCAATACTCAATCAGACAGCATTAGGCAGTGGTGGCGTTCCTGCCATCTGAAATAATTACCACCCGACAACAGACTACACATGGGTGCTGCCTCCACAGGGGCTCCACATTTGAGGCCAGTAGATTAGAACCACCCCACACCCCACACCTTACATGCCTTCATGAACAGCACCTACCGAAACATGCAGAGACCTCTCACTGAGAACAGGGCGAAGGAAGGGGGACACCCACAGCCCTGTTTGGGGTTTGTGGGATAGCTGTCATTCAGGTAATGCATACTGCCAGAATTGAATAAATCACAAGCACGGAACCTACAGTATTTATGTATTTGGACAAGGACCCCCACCCCCATACCCTTTCAAATTTGCAGTAGCCTATTACCAAGAGATTGTATACAATAAGTTATTCACTTCCCATTTATTTAGACATGATTTATTATGTACACCATCAATCATAAAACAAATGAAAACCTTATTTTTTTATGGTAATTTCAGGGTGATGTGCAATTTGGAAGGATCCCTGAATTTGAGACAATAAGTAATACGTATAAGAGAAGAATCTGGGGATTTTTAAATTGTGTAAATATCTGAGACCTTGGTCACTCTAATTAGTACCTGTAGTGGACAACATGTTATTATTTATCTCTTTTGTTAGCACAGGGTTTTTCGATTAGTGTCAAAGATACTGTAGAAAAACTCTATTGTTCAGTTAAACTACCAGCACCATTTAATTTAACATAATACCTGTCCTCTGTCTTACTTTTTGTGTCTTGTATTTTACAGTTTTCCTGTGTGTGTCTGGGCTTTGCGGTCTCTTGAGACAAGCTTTGCTTTTACAGAGCATCGTTAATGTGACAACTCAGGAACAGGAAGGTAGTTGTGTGACTGGATGAGCGGAGTGTTTTGTCTATGGAATGGGTCGCTAAGCATATAGTACCATGTGACAGCCAGCCAGCCATATGTTGGCACCAAAGTAGTCCCTGCAACTGAGGCTCATGTACCCCAGCACAAGACTGGGTGTGATTGACAGCTGGGCCAAAGGGCCTTTGGCTCCTTCCTGATTTTCTTTCTCACTAGAGGTGTCCTCTGGGACTTGGAATTAATGCTACAGTATATCAGCAGAACAGCTTATGGCTGTAATGAGGATGAAAAGCAAACTGAACACCAAGCCAGCTTTTTTCTAAATTCTATGCTGCTTTGAGTTTTACAAACTATCATTTAGTTTTAGTTGTGCATTTGATTCACATTAGGCATTTCTTGGAAAAACAGTCAGAAAACTGGTAGCCATTTTATTAGCTGTGTATATGAATGGGGTAATTGAAAAGAGGATATGGTATGGTATGATAACTTAGCTGATGTTATCTAAATACAGCATGTATTATAATAAGGTGTTAACTGTTTTTTAACTAATTAGTCATTCATTATACCTGAAATCATAAATAACAAGCTAGTAATTCTCAAACAAATCTTAATTGGAATTCTTTACAACAGCATTCTTTTATTTTCACATATTTGTCATGATTGTTGTCACACAAGGCACTTTATTATGTAAATGTGGCCTACAGTAAGGCTTTTCACAAAAACAACATGTCATAATGTATTAATGCAAAGCGGCCACAACTCATTGCAGGATCTAAATCATGATCTCTATTTTTAACCATAATTCCAGTGATGGCTTACAGTACAGTCATTCCTGTAGCTACGTAGCTTTTGAATTGATATTCGGGATAACAGTTGTGACAGAGTGAGGAAGTTTTGAAGCTGTAACCTTTTAACTTAGCAGCAGCTAGCTCATGCCTCTGTTCAAAATGCACAAGTATGGCTTTTACAGGCATTGCTTGACAATTCTTGACATTCTCGCTCTTTTGAACACACAAAATCAAGTACAGACATCCCTGCCATGGATAAATTAAAAATGTTTGTCGAACAGTGTAAGAATGCAGGGAAAAAAGGAATTCTAATGAACTCAAGGTGTGTATGTTCAAGATAAAAAAAGCAATTTTGGCATATTTCACCATCCGTATTTCAAGTAGCTGTCATAATTCCAGGATGTTTTTTTTTAAGAATTAGAGTCCCTCTTCTGGCTACATTATTGATTCATGTCAAGAAAAGTACGGAAGTATTAGAATACTATTACACTACAGAAACATTATAACCCTCTAACAAGAACATCTCAGTGACGTTTGCTGCTGTTAATGAGATATTTTGAAACCATTTTTCCTCTGGTCCTAAATGAGACCTTGCACCTATTCCCCAGTCATTTTATAAGGCTTCATAAAGGAGTATTTGATTCAGTCAATATCCATGGTCACTGGGACTTTCTCTTCCAATTTGTACATGCAGTGGTGCAGCCTCTTTTCAAGTAACCAAGGTCTGACCCTGTGTCTGCTACAAAGTACAGGCCTATCTTCAAACTGCTGTTTTAACCAAGGTTTCATAAAAATAAAAAAAGGTCTCAGCCGAACTGGTATATTTCATACATCAAAATAACATCTCTGAAAATATAGTGAATTTCACAGCTCACTGACCACGATCGACCTTTAATTTTGCAGATGTCCAGTGAATGTTTGAATTCATTAAAAGCCCACAGTACTGTAAAGCCCATACTGTAGTCTAGACTGTAGCTTTTTATTAGTTTTAATAATAAGCAACATCGTTTTTACCATAGCAGATATTATATGCAATGTTCTTCACTTTTATGGCTCATGCAATATCATTCATAACTATAAAATCAATTTTTAGCATTATTAGGCGAATAGCAAACAGTAATATTCTTACCATAAAACTCAGAAACACATACTGAGTATAGGTTCTCTCTTTCCTATACTGTACTGTGTTTTAATGTGTGTCATTGACTTAAGGACAGTATCAGTAGATATTTCTTCAATCCAACACTTTCACTGGGTGAGGAAATGTGTGTTAAGAAGCCACTATAGGGCTGTAGAAATGTATTGTTTTTTATTTTTTATTTTAATGGATGATCTTTCACTTATTGTTTGAGACCTCCCTTTGTGTGTTGTTTTACCTGCCTTTCATGTTTCTTGCTCTTCTTAGCTGTCTTTCCTATGTATATTGTACTGTTAATCCTACCTGGCTTTACACACTCTTACATTTAGCTAGTGAGATCAAAAAGGAGCCCATACACCCTCGGGGGGACAGCTGTATTATTAAAGACCAAGAGATTGCTGAGGGTCCTGTGAGGCAGTTTTGATAGAATTGTCTTTGGACTGTCAGATTAGAAAAAGGTGGTAGAGGTCAGTAATCCCCAGACAGTTCAGTCTCAGAGCGACTTTCTGGTTCACATAATGGAATCTGATGAAACTTCAAACTAATCAACTGAATGAGCCACTGTTACAGACCGAGTAACAACCCCTGCTGCCTTTATTTTGTCTCGTAGTGTTGCGCGATGACTTCAGACAGAATCCACAGGATGTGGTGGTGGCAGTTGGGGAGAGTGCCAGTCTTGAGTGTCAGCCTCCACGTGGGCATCCTGAACCCACCACCTTCTGGAGGAAAGCAGAAGCTCGTCTTGACCTCAAAGATGACAGGATCACGGTGGGTTACTCCCCAGGGAGCACTGTGCCTTTTACATGACCCTTTTACTCTGAATCACATAGTCAGTGATTCACCTATTCACACTTCTGAAACTGTTACAATGGAAAGCACTTTGTATTGAACTGGCCCATTTAATTGGTAATTGCATTTTTTGTCAGGTTCGTGGAGGAAAGCTGACCATCTCAAATACCAAGAAGACTGATGCGGGGACATATGTGTGTGTGGCGGCCAACATGGTTGGGGAGAGAGAAAGTGAAAAAGCTCAGCTCTCAGTATTTGGTGAGTAGTCTCACATACATTCTTTGCCTGGCTCAAAAAGAAATAAAGCATGACTTTTTTTCCTCTGGTATTTACTGCACATACAGTATTTGTCACTCTGTCAAAAGTATATTTAGCATCTGTTATGTGTACTGCCCACATCCAGAAAGACCAGTGTTTGTGCAACGGCCTGTGAACCAGGTGGTCTTAGTTGACGAGAGTGTGGAGTTCAGGTGTCAGGTCCATGGTGACCCACAGCCTACACTGCGTTGGAAAAAGGAGGACGTGGATATTACCCGTGGCAGGTGAGGGTTGTGTGTGAAGGTGTATACACTGCCTATGTCTGTGTGTGCATATATAAAGCTTTTGAATGTATATTAATTATATATATATATATATATTATATTAATAAAAGCCATAATGAGTAGATGCTGAAGCACAGCTAATGGTTGTTGGTAGTTTGTGATGCTGTTGTACTGCATGCATCATGCTGTAAGGTGTTCCTGTGGTTTTGTTCACCCATGTAGACCCACATCATAAGCACATATTAATTGCATTGCAATCCCATCTGAACACTTATTTTTAAAGTCATTATCAGCCTGTCATGTGGGTCTTAATAGTTACTGCTCAACGCTTTATACTCTTAATTACAGCATGTCTCATTATACAATCTGGCCATCCATCAAAACCTTTTAATTCCTTTGGTAGGTTTAAGCATTCCTTATATTTGATGTTTCAGGAATCTGAGGCGGTGCATTTCCATATAGTTCTACAATCTGTTTGACTGGTTTATTCACGGTTCTGAACTGCTCCCCTGCTTTTGATAGATGGAAATTTGACAGCTAAAACTAATTATAGATTATGTTCTCGGATATGTGTTCAATTTCTACTAGAATTGCTATCAATAAAATCAAGCATCATGTAAATCAAATTCAAGGGTATTAACTAAACAGATAAACTTATAAATAAATATATAAAATATAGAGCCTATGTCTCAGAACCTAGCGCGTAAACTATGTTAAACTGATTATTCAGCTTGGAAGAAAAAAAAGACAAACATTTACTGCTAGTTTAACTAACACCTGTTACAAGCCATTACTGCCATATGAGACTAAATGATTCCCTCTCTGGTGTGTCACCATGTTAGAATATATTGTGAGGCAGAATATAATAACTGCCTGTCTCCCTGTCTGGCAGCCTGTCTGCCTACCTGAGTTGTGCCCTCTACCTCAGCACCCCTTGACTCTAGAAACATGTCCTACTTTCAGACCTGCCTCGCCTCACTTCCCTCCTTCCACTTCTTTCATTCTTCTCCTAAACCCGTCAGCCTCCTGGGAAGTCTGTATCTGGGTCAGAGATGTGCTGTGAATGGAGTCCTCACCAGACTCTGGACAGACCCCGCAACCCCCATCGATATTCTGCCCACACCCTTTGGAACATCTATTTCAAATGTGACTTTTTCTCACCCCTTGTGCCATTTCTCTGCCTGACTTGCCTCCCGTATCTGAATCAGTATGGCTGGCTAGACAATTTCACAGGATCTCTCACGCCAAAAGGGACCCCAGAGAGGGAGAGCCCAGCTCCTTGCTCCTCCACTCTATCCGTCTGTTGCCCCTCTGAGGCGCTTATCTAAACTCTGGTCGCTGAGACGTTTCTCTCACTCTAACTGCACCACTGCTGCCTTACAGTATGCTGCACTGGTGGATGCACACTGATGCATGGAACATATCTATGAATTAGTCATTTCTTACTGCTCGGCTCATTCATCAAATACAGTTTGTCAGACTGTGCCACTCCCTTACTCTCAGACTGTTTGTCTGTCTCTCCCTCTGTCTCTGTCTCCCTCCTCCCTTTTGCTGCCACCCCCCCCCCCACAGCACCACACACACATACATAGTATAGCATACTGCATAGCCCACACCACAGTGGGTGGCTCGTCTTTATAAATATTGAAATAGTGGAACAGCTAGGGTTCCAGCTGAAAGCACCTTTCATTTTGCCATGCCTTCATCTCAGCATAATTGCTCCCCTTTTCCTGCCTCTGTAGCAGAGAGTGTGCAGCAGGGAGTCTTAATTGCCTTAGAAAGTCTGTCTTTATTCTATCAAAAATGACACAACCTTTATAAAAGCTTCCATCTAAAGCATCACACAAGTTTTACACAACCTTGATTCAATTTCATTGTTTGTTGATTGTATTTACTTTGTTAAAATGAACATTTTAATACGCATATAATTATTATTGATCTTCCCGTTTTATGAAATCAACCTGAGATGTCATTTCACTTGATGTCACTGTTCCTCCTTCTTGCCAGGTATGACATCAGATATGAAAAAGAGGACTTCCTGCTGAGGATAAAGAGAGCATTAGTCAGTGATCAGGGAACTTTCACTTGCCTAGCAGAGAACCGTGTGGGTAAAGTGGAGGCCTCTGCCTACCTGACTATCAGAGGTGGGTAACTGCTTGTGGACTCATTTATGGCAAAGCTCATAACCCATCCCTGATATTTTTTGTATCTCCCAAAGCAGGCCACAGGACAATCAGTCCTTTATTGCCCACTTCTCGAGCATTATTGCCCCCCTGCTGAAAGGCTGGGCCTGGCCTCAGCTTTTCTTTCATATAGCGGGCTGATGTAGTTGATTGTTTCAGATCTCCAGCTAGGCTGCAGATATGAACAATCTAACCAGCTCTAAGTGAACTGTTATGACTTCTCCTGGGGGGCTCATTCCCAACCCTGCCCACTCACTCCATATTTACACCATATCAATGAGAGGAAGCTATTTCATATTAAAGGTTTATATTGTAAAAAAAAAAAAAAA
>NW_023339763.1:17897090-17915005 GCF_004916995.1 Morone saxatilis | reverse complement strand
GTTCACTTAGAACTAACTAATAAAACATTCTTAACACCTAAAAATGCATATCATACATTATCATACATACTGTACATCACAGATCTCATTACATTAACTGTTCATTCTTCCTTTATTATATACTTTATATATTGTATTCATATTCTTGTTCCTATTACTCATGCATGAATTGTCTTTATCTTGAAAAGATGTCCCAATCCTAAGATTGGTGTAGAAGCCAAACATATTTTGAGCAATATATCCCTTATGTTAAGCCAAATTTGTGCGTGTGCTTGAGTAAAATATTTTAAAACATGTATAGTGAGTGAAAGTGGAAATATAAATTTTTCCTTTAACTTTAGCTTTAATTATGTAAATAAATGTTGATAGCACAGTATAAAGGCTATAACATAATGCCATCATCCCCATTTAGATTGGTTCCCTATAAGCCTTGCTTACACTATGCATTAATTACAGTATGTCTGGCACTGGGGACAATATTGAATGAACAAACTCAAGCTTTTTCGCCTTATGTTTTCCTCTAATGTTAACGTTACTCCCCCCTCCACCCCGATGCCAACCCCTGCTATGGTTACTTGTTTGTGTGAAGCAATAATGTTACTCAAACTATGCAATGCGCATCATTACAATAGCTTTTGCCTGTTTCCAAATTCAATATTAAATTGTAAACAATGTCAATTTTCCTCTTCAGAGAACATGCTTCTTTCTTCTCTCTTAATTCCAAAGTGGTGCTGATTATTTCTTCACAGAGCTAGGCTCTGAGAAAAATGGAAAGTGATCAGTTGTCTTTGCGTCAGCGGTGCAAACAATAATACCACTTTGAAACGCCATGGGGGGAAAGTGGAAAAGTTGCCTGTTTTCCACTTTAACACAGATCAAACAAAACCTGCACTAAGGCCGTAAACACTGGATAGTTTTTTGAGAAGACGTGAGAATTTTTCCAAGGAAATGATCAATGACAAGGAAAAAAAATAGGTAACATAACTGAATCAATACCTTTACAGTTCGTGTTGTTATATTTTTACAAGCTGTTATATATTTTGAAATATTTTCACCGAATGAAGTTATTAAAGGCTGATGTGGCTGGCTATGTGAAGCAAAAGTTTTACATGGCAGTCAACCAGATGTCAATGATTTAACATTTGTAATAACTATAATTTGCTTTTTAATCAGTTTAATTTAATCCAATCTGAACCTGTCCTTGTCAAAGACCTGAGACACCTGATATACAAACCGGTTTCTTAACTGTGTGAATGTGTAATTCATGAAATGTAAGTAAAGTCTTACAGATGAATTGTTCAGCCTGTGTTTTTTTGGAATTTGTGACCCTTCCCCCTAATGTTCCCAAGGTGCTATTTCCTTGAGGCCCATGCCATCACCTGCTTTTGGTGACTGAGCTCCACCCTCCTTTCCCTTAACTTCATGGATGGAAACCCAACTCCACCTCATTCATTTCTGATTTTCATCTTTTTTTCTGTCCCTCTGTTCTACTCCTCTGCTCTCCTTCTCTCTGTGTTGTGTGTTAATCTCACCCACACCATTGTTGTGTCACCAGCTCGCCCCGTTGGTAAGTAGGAGCTGATCCCATTGTGCATGCGTTGCTTTCTTTCTGTTTTTGATCACACACATGTATGCATGGACTGTTGTGGCATTCCACAAACACATTCATCGAACTAATATTGGACATGCATATCTACATTGTTGCTATCAATCCCTGACTTCCCCTTGCAGTTTTTTTTGGGAGAAACAGTGGATTTACCACTTCACTTCTTATAAAATGGGGGTCCAGATACAGTTTGGTTGATATGCCTTAGTTCAAATACTGTTAATTAGATATCATTCATTCTGATGTTCTGGCAGATGGATGAATGGCTTGTGTGATTGGCATAGTCAAGAAATTACAAAGACGTAAATGCATGATCCTTTTAATTTGCAGCTGGACCTTCAGTCCAAGCATTTTTCTTTTAAGCTAGTCTTCCTGTACTACGCACTTTGGAAGTCTGTACAAATGTGTTGCTATTGTGTTATGGTTTATTTTACCTTTAACCTCAGAGGCACCCCAGTTTGTGGTGCGACCCCGTGACCAGATTGTCGCACAAGGGCGAACAGCTACCTTTCCTTGTGAGACCAGGGGCAAACCTCAACCTACTGTCTTCTGGCAGCGAGAGGGTAGCCAGGTAAGGATACAAATTTAGAATTTTGACAAAGTGTACATGTTTATGTCTATATGTAGGCCTACCTTTCTAGACAGACATTAATTCTGCAGTAGAATCCAGACTAAAGTATTTAAAATATAAAAAATGGCAGAGGAGCTGACTAAAAGGATCAACCAGGGGACAGCAGAGTGTGGTTCTGTTCCATATACAGATAATGAAGTGGTCGTTTATCATCAATCTACACCAGTCTGACCGGCCAATTCACTGAGCAAGAAACAATGTCATGTGCTGCATTAGAGTCATTAGACATAATGAAAGCAGGCTAATGTCCTTTCCTGCCCATCAGCTTGTCTGCTTCGGGTGCAGAAACAGACAACGCTGATGCCTCAATTTTATGACCATGACTGCAGGTTATCACAGCAGGATTATCACTCTGGGGGTAAACTGCCATTCAGACCAAGTAGGAAAGAGACATTGACCCACTTTTCCAACTGAATTGTACATAACTGTTGGAATATATAAACATATTGAAGGCATATCTTGACAACAACAGTGATTGCAGTGGACGAAAGTAGTGTTGACCAATATAAATATAAATAAATATAAATATATACATAGCATACAATGAATTCAATCTTTCCCAGCAAACAACACGTAATTATTTAGAAAATCAATTAGTATCATCTGCGTGCAGTGTTTGAGAGACCAAGTGGAGATGAAGGCCAGGAATTTATCACACTCAAATGGAAAATATGTTGTTAATAATAAATAAAAGAGAAATAAACTTAATAGATTCTTTACCTTGGGCTTGCTACAAGTATGCCAATTTTATTTACATTAATTCCTTCTTTCACTCCCTGTAGGATCTTCTGTTTCCCAACCAGCCAACACAGGGAGATAGCCGTGTTTCTGTGTCTGTGAATGGAGAGTTGACCATTTCATCTGTGCAACGCTCTGATGCAGGGTATTACATCTGCCAGGCTCTCACTGTAGCAGGCAGCATCATGGCCAAGGCCCAGCTTGAGGTATCAGACGGTAAGTCTGGACACACACACACAGATTCAAAGTGTTTATCTACACTGTACACTACTATGAGAACTACTGTTTTGTGTGATTTAACAGCACAAATATGTGATAACAGTTATTACTATGGTTATGCCCAGTTACGTACATTATGCATCAGGGAGTTACATGGACAGTGTTAGTGAATACTCAAAACACAATTGCATGCTTGCATGGCACAATACACAGGTAATTTCACCAGAATTAAGCCATTTCTTTTTCCCCATGGTATCATCTGGAGGGTTTTCTCCAAATAGCTGTAAGATGACCGAAACACCACTGCTGTCCTGTTAATAAGATGTAAAAATTGATAAATTATAAACTTGTAATGACAGCAGTTTGTAATTGTAACATACATATACCTTGATATTATATCTGAATATCACATATGTTATCATGTGTTACAACAGCAAACTTCTCTTTCTGGATGTCATAACATCATTCAGATTTCAGTCTGTGGAAACAAACACATTTACTTAACTTCCTGAAGTCATGTTGTTCAAACTGGGTCAGTGTTAATAGTATTTTGTATTTGATGTTGGTGGATTTCTTTAGTGTGATGTCAGGATGCACACTTGGCTTTAAAATCATACAAAAAACACACACATAAGCTTGTAGTAATGTCCAGACCTTACAAAACATTGAAAACCAGTGTATAAAAGGCTGTTTTTCTGCCCACACTTATATTGGACGAAGATGCACATGTTCTAAAAGCCAGTCACCCACAATTATCCTTTTCATTATCACCTTGCTGTGGTAAATTTGAATAGTCTGAAAAGACTAAAATGTGTGTAAAATAAAACTGTCCCTTTGATGGAGAGACACTTTACTTTTTTTTTGACAAACCTTTAATGTCAGTATTAAGTGCTGAGCCGCTGCCAGCTGGGAGCTGTTTATGCCCTTCTCTCCATTTGTTTCTTGGCTTTTTCTCCCACACATTATTAAATTCTCTTTAATTAAAAACATCTGTTGAAGTGTTTTTTGGAGCAGAAACGACTCCTGTTCTGTCACTCAGAGGAGATGGATCAATATCAAAATGTTTGGTTAAGAGCAGGGAAGGGAGAACTGTGCTTGATTGATGGCTGTAAACAGAGAGTTGCCGTGATACCAAGTAAAGTTTTGGAAGCTTGCACAGTGCTGTTTTTAGCATTTCCAACGAGTCCTCCACTGTATGAAAACCTTCTGAATTTTCAGATATGGACTAGCGCTGGGTGTTACCTTGGATGTGCAACTAATAGGTTAATTAATTATCCAGTTAGACTTGAGAGAATGGTTTGTGCGGCAATTTAAGGATGAAGCTATAGCGATTCCTGTGTAGAATTAGTGAGAGCGGGACAGTTGACAGCTGATCATTATAGGAGCAGAAGTTATGCGCTCTAACACCTGTATCACTTCATATACTACCTTGCAAGCTTGAGGAAGACCGGAAACAGAGGTATTGTTCTCATTGAGCATACGGACAGACAGCTGAGATGCTGCAAAAGTAGTTTGACAGTTTTCTGTGGATGTGAAACTGGGTCACCATTAGAATTCATTGTAACTGCTGGAAATCCAAGCTGACCACTGCGCTGCCCTCCACGTAGGAGCAAGCTACACTTTTTTTCAGATACATATTTCAAGCCTACAGGGGGTGAGTGTTTGATACTAGATTCAACATGTCTGACGGATTCCTACAGACACTGAGGATGCCTGAAGGCTTAAGTGGCTACCAGTGTGATGCTTGATCAAAGAGTACAAACCAGGACCTCGAGAGTTACCTTTCAACTCTAGTCTTGAGCAGTGGTGTAGTGGTTTTTGTAGAAATTGATGCTCAGATTAGATGCACTTATCTAGCAGTCTACCGATATGGGATTTTAAATGGCCGATGCCGATATTTAGAAAGCTAGGCTGTCGATGACCGATATATAATAACGATATCAAAAGAAGAAAACAATGTACAATTCTATTCTATTCTTTAGGAAATTCGGGCATATGTTTACAGCAGGATGCTTGAAAGTTATAGTAGAGCACTTGAAATCAACTTTTCCCTAAATTCACAAGAGCACTAACATTGTTAAATAACAAGCACCAGACTGACAAGGCTGCCTGCAAGTATGTGTCAAGACATATTTTATTTATCTGCCTTGTGAGCGCCAACATTATCTCAAAATGCCAAATAATCGGCCCTATTAATCGGGCGACCAATTAATTGGTCTATCAACACACTCGTCTACTCAATGTTTTAATAATCAACATTCCCTCAGTAGCAGCTAGTAATTAGGTCTCACAACATCCCTTTATCTGCAAACCTACTGTAAAACAATTCCATTTATTTTGCCTCTGGTAGTGATAGGTGATACACAATCTTGAAAAGCAACATTTTGTTATTGCCTTTGTCACTAAAGCTGGAGTGTATGATTACATTTCTTATAGGACAACAGCTAAATTAGGAACAGCAATATGATGTTGTTGTTGGCTCTCTAATCACTTGGGGTAATAATAACTTGCTGTACAGTAGATTTGATGTTCCTGAAAATGCAATGCTAGACTGTCTATCTTTAGCCAATATAAGGACAAATCTTATACTATGAAAGACCGGTCGGTGAAGGATTTATTTTATGTTCATAATACATAAATGCAAACAATTCAGCCTCCATAATAACTTCCACTGTCCCTGCACCTAGTTGTACCTGATTTTTCAGCTATTCTGCTTGAGTTGCTGTGTTCCTCATTGTCCTGAAGGAGGTGTGATGAAAGATAAGGCAGGGGGAACCTGCTGTAAACACTTGTGCGAATGGAGACAGACCTGATAACACTGGAGAGCAGCAGTGAGGAAATTGGAAGCAGGGGATAGTTACAAGGCCTAGAAAGCTTCAACACTCCAGAAATTACTGTTGCAGAGTGCAGAGGCTGTTTTCTGGATGATATAACATGCTTTAAAAAGCTTTAAAAGAGACGAATTGTTTTTCTGCTTGGCATGCTAATTCATAGTTTAGTTTAGTGTGGGGTGGGGGTAAAGATGCCAAGAGGGAGGAGGTGCAGCCATGAGTCAGAGTAGGAAGAGAGAGGACAGGCATGAATGTGTAGAGAGGTGTTATAAAGAAGGTATGGTAATTAGCACCACGGGTGAAGCATCGTTAATCCTCGCCTAGTAATTAAAACTCAAAGGTGTGATGCAGTGCCATGAGCACACTGCCCTACTGTGGAAAAGGCTCACAAAACAGTCACTTCCTCTCACAACAAATCCAACAGATTGAACCCTGCCATCTTGGGCCTGCAACCACAAATGCAATTACTGCAATCACAAATTAACACTTGTGATAAGGTCATGTCTTTTTTTTCACAAATCAGGCAAAATCTAACCATTTAGAGCAGAGAGTCATTGTTTCACGCCAAGACCATGACATCAAAATTACAGTGCTAGAAATGTATTCAAATAATAATACCCATTCCTTGATTATTATCCTTAGCCCTGAAGGACCGCCCACCACCCATCATCCGGCAGGGCCCATCCAACCAGACGCAGGCAGTGGGAGGTGTGGCCCTACTTAGGTGTCAGGCGTCAGGGGACCCAGAGCCTACGGTCACCTGGCGAAAGAATGGGGCCAGTCTGCTTGGAAAGGACCCACGGTTTTCCCTGCTGGAGCATGGCAGTCTTCAGATCCAAAGTACCAGGGTGGGTTATGGTGGATTACAAAGAGATGCATGTACATAGGACTTAGCCTGCACAATTGTACCTGTAGCATTACATGGCACAATGGCCTACTAGAAAAATATTGAAGGTTAATTCCATTGAATTGAAATTTAGGTCATATGTTTGTAATTTTGACCATCAACTCGATTACATATGATAACATTACAAATATACCAAAGTCAATGCACTGCAACATTGCAACAAGTACTACAAAAGTCAGACAATCAGTGTTTTCAACCTGACGGTTCATTGCCCCATCAGAGGGCTGTTCCCAGCAATAAACATCCTATCTTACTGTTACAGATAGAAATGATGGCTAAAAACATACAAATTATGAAGCTGTGATAAACAAGAATTATCTGTTCTGATTCTGGGTTAAACTGCATGATAACAAGTGTCCTGCTGAGGAACATAAAGATTATAAGGAACATAATCTTTACCCACCTTTTTGCTGTACCTGAAGTGTAAGTTTCACTTACAGAGCTTCTACCAGTACCTAAGGATTATTTAGATATTATTCATAAAAACAAAGGATTGTAAATTAATCTTTGAGATCAAGCGCCATATCAGTTGAAGCTCAGCGCCATATCAGTTGAAGCTCCATATCAGTTGAAGCTCCTTTACATGTGTGCCTGAAAATAAGCACATTATGCACACATTTCATGTTCTGCCTGCAAGTTATAGAAGTACCCTGCAATGCATTTTCTTTAGTGAGAAGGGTTTCTAATTCTACATTTGTGTTTTATTATTTTGTCATTACAGCTTTAAAAAAAATCAACATAATTTTGCATACATAGATATACATTCAAACTTAACTAGTCTACAAGTTATTACATCACATCATATCCTATTGAATGTGACAGATGAAAGAGAAATTCTCTCATCTGCTGGCTGGTCAGCTGAGTGTAATTCAAATGGACAAGTGCAGGCAGGTTGCTTTTAAAAGATGAATAGCGAGTATTGATTTTTATAAGTTGTTAAACGCTGCTATTTAGTCCGAATCTCTGAGGAAGCAGTTAGACTCAAGGACTCAAGGACAGGGACCTGTGAGAGAAGTCTAGAGGGGGTAATATAATGGAGGAACTGCAATATACAGTGTCCTGTCACAGTGTCAAAGTGCTCTTTCTGTGTCACTCTCTTTCTCTTCTACTCCCTCTCGAGAGATAACATAGTCATCACTGGCTCCTAAGGCATTGCCAATATAAAATAGATTGTCATATCACTTATATCCTGTGTCAGCACTGATGATGATAATGTTGATGGCTCTGGGAATGGGGGGTGACTATTATTGGAGGAAATCAATTAAGAAAATTAATGTAAGCTCTTAGTGGGCTCTTTTTTTTCATTGACCGGTCTTAAAGTTTCTTCTCATCCACTCTCCGGCTTTTCTCGAGCCAAATGCAGGCCAGTGGAGGTTAATGCATTTTTACTGTACTACTAGCTGCGAACCTCCTTCAAAAGCCCACACTGACATAAGAGCTTGTAGAAACCATCTGGGATCAGAGTTACAAAGGCTATTGGATTCAGTCGAATACAGCATCAGAGCACAGCCTGAAAGCTGTATCATTTGTGATTTGGATGAACAGAAAAAAAAATCTTTATGGGTCAGTTTCAAAGAGACATCTTCACCTAACTCTTTGGATTTTAGTGCTGAATTTGGTTTCTTTTACAACTCTGAGCCTCAGTCTAATTGTTAAAGTCATCATGCTGCTGATTAAAAGGAAGCTTGTTTGAACCTTAAAGATAATATCATTTTCTGTCTTCCTTAGCTGTCTGACTTAGGGTTGTACACCTGTGTTGCTACCAGCTCCAGTGGAGAAACCTCCTGGAGTGCCTACTTGGATGTCAGAGGTCTGCTTCAGTAGAAATAGCTCATGAAAATTTAACAAAATGAATGCATATCAAGCATAACTTTGCTTAATATGCTTTGCTTTTGCAGGTATTCATTTTTGTGCCTCTGCGTTTCAGATTCCACTGACCTCGAAGACTTCATGTCTCACAACGCAACGGCCCTCCCAGGGCCGCCCTCCAAGCCAGAGGTCACGGATGTTACCAAAAGCAGTATCTCGTTGTCATGGGAACCGGGGCCAGAGGCAGGCTCCCCAGTGTCCTCCTATGTCATTGAGGCCTTTGGGTATGTCTGTGACCTATGGCCTTAAGCTGCATTTAGTGACCCCGCAACTTTCATGGCAGTAACAGATGTGGGGTGGTTCTGTGTGCAGTTCAATTAAGCTAAGACCGTTTCAAGCAGAATATTATGGGTGGCTTATCTCTTACAGTTTTACAATCCATTTTACAAGAGTGAAAAATGTTCTGCTATTTAAATTTGAATGCCAATTATTTGGCAAATAAATTCTTAGTTCAAGCAGAAAATGATTGGCTCATGATAATTAGCTTTTTTTCCCCTTACCAAATAGTTGACTAGAGACTAAAAGAAAGGACTACAAAAACATTTTTTTTTTTTATTCTGATAATTCTTTTTGTTGATGACAGGAAGTATTTCAAAATATTTCACAAGTGAGCATGGAATGGCTGTATGACATGTGCTTTTTTTTCTCCTAGTCTCTAGGAGCACGACCCACCAGTGTTGCCCCAAATAAACTGTCCGGGTTACTCCTATAGTGATGAAAAGGTTCTTCATAATTAATTAGATTAATCATGCTTTTTCTACAGTCAGTCAGTGAGTAACAGCTGGCAAACAGTGGCAGACCACGTGAAGACCACCGAGTTCACAGTCAAAGACCTACGACCCAATACTGTCTACCTGTTCATCATCAGGGCAGTCAATGCTCAAGGGCTCGGGGACCCCAGCCCCATGTCTGAGCCTGTCCGGACTCAAGGTACAGAAATAAGAATGGATTGTAATAAATACTTAGCAATAAGCATCACTATTCCACTCTACATGCCTGCGTTGCTTTCTCTCTCTCAGACATTAGTCCCACAGCGCAGGGAGTGGACCATCGTCGCGTGCAGAAGGAGTTGGGGGATGTGGTGGTTAGCATGCATAACCCTGTGGTCCTTAGCTCCACTTCAGTGCAGGTCACCTGGACTGTGAGTACTTATAACATTTGACAGTGGTTTATTTTTTTAACTTCAGAGTAAAAAACAAATCTTGTCTAAGCTTGTTTGCGAACTCTATACTTGGCATGCCACTATGGTTTGGATCTGTTGGCGCACACACAGATTAAACAGTGGGATTCATAGTCTGAACAGCTGGTGCTCCATCAATTTAGAATGGTTTGAGGTGATGCAAGAATCAAGACTAATGTTTCTATTCGGGACAAATACATCACCATTAGGTGCTACATGTGTCACTTCTGGAGGCAGTTTGCAGTCAGCCCTTTATCTGGGAAATGTTATTTCTGTCTGTTGGCAAGGTGTCCCGACAGCCTGCTGTAGGTTAATGACACACCTAGGATGGGCTTACACTAGTCTGCTATTTCATGCTTGTCAGTACGACAAGCATGCACTGTAATGCTGCTTGCAGACTGACACAGTGACAGGATAAACCTGTGTTTTTGTGGTCGATCTGAATGGGTCTGCGGATATTCGACAAGGCTCCGTTGGTGGGAAAAAAAACTTCCCAATGTCAAGCAATGGTTTTTATTAAAGTGGTTTGTGTGCACTGTTGGATTTGGTCTTAAGTCTTTGTTGCCCTGTGCATGTCCTGTGGGAACAACAACTTTAATTGGACAATCTGTTACAGAGCTTAATGTTAGGTGAGAAAATAGAGATGCTCAAGTGTCACTCCCCTAGTTGCCTAATTATAACCATAACCCTCATCCAAAACTTCATCTTCAACCAAAACCTAATCCTGACCCATCCACTTAATATGTCCAAACTACTTCTCAGACTTAGTTTACTTGGGTTCTGTGGAGAATGCTAAGAATTTCTGATATGATATCCGCAAGGCAACAATACAAAAGCTGCTATCTTCATAGCTGTGCTGAAAAAGCACACTTTCGTAAGAGACTAATCTATACACAAGTGTGTGTATAGTATGAACTGTGAGAACTCTCACACTGAAATCACCACATTCTTGTGTTTATAATGCTTTTAGATTCACCAATCATTTTGTCAAAGACACACAGACGAAGGCTACAGAGAGAGAGAGAGAGAGAGAGAGAGAGAGAGCAAAAAAGAGAGAGAGAGAAGAGATCCATCCTAATATATTTGGACTGGTCTGATAATAAACAGCTGCTTTATATCACTTGTAAAAGCCTTTTCTTGCTTCTTCCCTTGTTAACAAGCCATTACTATGAGTTGTATCTGTTACATATTTTACTCTTCCCCTAAAAGGCACCAGCAAAATTGAAAAAGAAAAGAAAAGAATTTTCTTTTGACTGTTTTGATCCAGTATTTTGAGTCCTAAATCTGCTGAAGGTCTCTGACTCAGAGGTACTGTTCAGCTTTGACAAATACACTACAGCACAAACACTGTTGTGGTTTCCTGCTTCTCCACTGCTAATTAAAGTGTACGATTAACTAAGCGTGCATTGTCACTGACAGAGGACACAAACTGAATGCTGATCCACTGCTCCAAATCAGTTAACACCTCCCACATCATTACCATACAGCATGTCTTCATCCCACTCTCTCTCCTTCTCCTCTTCTCTCAGGTGGAGAATCCATCCCAGTTTATTCAAGGCTACCGTGTTTTGTTCCGGCAGACATCAGGTCTACCCTCCCCAGGGCCATGGCAGATACAGGACTTGAAGGTTGCCTCAGAGAGGGACATAACTCTCTCTGATCTGAAGAAAGGCATCGTCTATGAGATTAAAGTGCGACCATACTTCAATGAGTTCCAGGGTGCAGACAGTGAATCCATGACAGCACGCACCATGGAAGAAGGTAAGCAACAAATTAATTCACATTTCCAACAAAAAAATCAATTTCTCTGCTGACTTTATGTTGCAGGAAATGTAAGATTTAGTTACTTATGCATGAGCAGATGCTCTTGTGTAAATGATTATTCCTACTTTTATATTTAGTTGCCGCTAGTAATGGCTTCATGGCTAGATAGTAATGGATAATGGCATTTCAAGTACACCCACCCACACACGCATACTGCTGCATTGCCATGTCCCCTGTGTGTGAAAACAGGTCTCCCAGACAGCGCAGTGGGGGTCTTTGACAAGCCTGGGCCTCTGTGGGTTGGTGGGCAAAGAGGGAGGGCAGAAACTGTCTCTTTTGACATAAGCTCAACTCTCTCTCTGCTCCTCCATGGACCCCTGCTGCCATGTCTCAGTCGCACACCAAGACCAGACCTGCGTAATATGACCCCCCTTTACCATCAAACACACACAGTCTCAATCCCCAGTGAGCTTTATTGGTGGTAACACTTGTTGGTGTCCTCCTGTCATGCAGGTCAATTGATCAACTGTTTGTGGCACAGCTGTGTGCAACATAAACATAATTTGTTGCAAGCTTTATTTGAACAATAAATTAACAATGTGCAGTATAACTCCATAAATTAACTATAGCATTAACCCCTTTTCACAGAATGAAAGGATGTCATTATCTCCAATATCTCCAAATGAATGTCCATAAATCTGATTATAACTCCAGAATCATCACATTTTTAAGTACCAGTGATAGTTATTTGTACATACAGTACATGGGTACACTGGAAAAATGCTCCTTGCTCATTGCACATTTGGCAGACCTCTTATCTGTATTGGCTACATAATTAATAATCATCATAGTTCACTCTTTCTTCTCTTATAAATAGTGGTTCAATAATCCCAACTCAAGGTCCACTTACTAGTTTTTTCCCAGAAGTCCTAACTTGCTTGAAAACGAAAGGGCAATTCAGGCACTGAAAAGAGCAGTGAGTATGGAGAAATCATATTAAAAGGCCTTTATTGTAATGGCCAAATCATTAAAAAAGCCAACATGTTTCCAGGTCTTCATCAAGAATTTAAATGTCCTTACTTGCCTCATCCAAAATGTCCGAAAAGGGCTCTCGTAGTAACAAATGCACCTCCATCACAACTGAGCCAACCACTGATGAGGACCTTGTGATAGCAAACCATTCTTTCCAAGGTCAAGAAAAAAATGTGCATGCTTAATTGACAAAAGTTGTGTTTTGCCTGTAGTCTTGGCAGGGGACCTCTTCATGTAATTGTATTCAATTGCTGCTGCATCAGCTGTGTGGAACACTGGTTGTACTGGGAGCAAGTCAGGCTGAGGCCATTAAGGCATCTTTACCCCAGTAGGAGGAAAAGAGGGGGCTATGACCAGGGTATACAGCTGGTGGAGAAATTCACCTCACCGTAGCCCAATTAAAATGGCCACACAGGATCACTAGAGGTCTTTGTGGACTGGTGCACATGCTCTCGTTAGTTGGATCCTGGAAACAAGGCATCATGGTAGAGGAAAAATTGGCTTGATCTACCAATACTATAGAACCCTGAAATGTGCTGATCTGCAGAATTATGAGGAAAAAAACACTTGATATCAATCAAAAGCAGGTTGGGAATGTGACACTGCCTTTGTGAAACCCTAGCAGAGGGCGTCTTTGGGGCCTCAGAGGTCAAAACAGCTGATGTCTCCCAGTACATACAGGAGCAAATTGTGTATTAAGATTGATGATCCTCACAACCATTCGATGAGTTGTTGGTAAGAGTAATGTGGCCAGAGGCAGTAGGCACCGTCATCACTGTTATCCATAGGATCCTAAGGCTTCCCACCACTGCTAGTGGCAATTTAAAAAAAATGCTATGGTGTGCTAATGTCCCAGGCAGGTATAGCTGTTAGAATGATATACTGATATTATGAGACCAGGGCAGGAGGGTCAGTGAAGAGAAAAGACAAGGCCATCCTATATTGAATAGAGCTCCCCGATTCTACTGAAAAGGGTTGATTTTACATTACACCTGTGTTATGCAAGGGCAGGTATGTTGACATAGAAATGTTTACTAATTCATGAATTAATTAGCTTAATTGATGCACTAATTTGCATAACAGGTTATGTTTACCACTTTATATCCTGTATAGCAGGACATTAAGCAGCTTAAGTGCCTTTTGTTTAATTGCACAGCTGTGAGTAAAAACTGAAATGTTCCCTCAGACATTGGAGGCATTAATTGCTTTAAATTACTCTCTAGCTACTGTGTTCATCAGTCGTAATATCAGTATTAGTCACATTATTAAGAGCATACTCTTTGACCTTTTCTGCTGTTGTGGCCATTTATTGTAATGTTATCCTGAGTCATTACTGGTATTGTAGCCATTATTCATCCTCAGGGATTGTTCTTGTCCATACGGAAATTGCAGAAGTACACTTAATGATTCCTGTCTTCTCCTGATGTAAACCTTTGACTGACTAGGCAAGCTCCATCAGTTTGCTGAAACAGCACAACTCAATTGACATTTAGAAAACTTAAGTGTTCTTGCTCATTGCTGTATTCCCATTAGCTAACCAAAAATACTTATTTATAATTTTAATAAAATCTCCTCTTTGGCGTAATCGAACTGTGAACTGTGTGAAACTGAATGCATAATCTAGTGGTCACTTTACAAGCTTTCTGTCAGTTTCATCCCCCATTTTGCTGCCCCCTATGTAACGTTCGCTGATATTATACAAATGGTTGACCATTTTAAGGAAAAACCAACTCAAACCTCCCAGTCTCTGGAGCCCACTCCATTGTCTAATATGTGTTCAATTGATTCACATTATTTTCATTCTCATAAAACCATTCAATGACCCGTCATTTCCTGTATAAATCTATGATCTCTATTTGTCATGTTTCTCCACTCATTTAGTCAGGTTTTTCCTTAATTTGTCACTCGACTGCATGCTTACAGCTGTCTTTTTGGAATTGTACGAAGCAAGCAAGAAAAGGTAATCGGGATGTAACAGTCTTGTCCATTTACTGCTTTCTTGCTAGAACATCCTGTTTGTTTGATTTATATTTGACAAAAATAACTAAATAGCATCTGAAAAAATGAAGTACATTATAATCATAAATTAATGAGATTTTCGACAGCCAGTTCTGAAATTAGGTCGTATTATCACTGCCTTTTCATCTTTTTTTATTTTTGGAAAGATATTAAAAAAACTGGTAGGTAGCTAGCTTTTGGCCCAGGCCCAAGGATTTATTATTCTGTGTTCATGTGTCCAACATCTGGATGTTGGAGCTCAGCTACTGAACAGCTCTGTCATTTCAAAAAATCTAAAAGATGAATGATAAACAAACTTTTCTTGGCTGCAGTTGTGTTAGCTTGTGGCGGTTTCCGCTTCATTGGATGTTTTTGTTTGTCTGTTTTTCCCTCAAACAGATTTATGATTAGGATTTGATTTTGTGAAATTTGGCCTACAAAGGTGATGGCTTGCCTTAGAAATGATGAGCCAGAGAGCCACATAAAAAGTCTTGTTTTTTTCATCATGTTTTTGTTCCAAATGATTTGTAAAGGTTGACTTCCCTGCACTACAGTCCATGTTTGTTTTAAGAGTTATGATTATTTGCGTCCATTCCAGATGGTATCTGAGCATAAATATATCGTAAGTATAGGATCATTTCTTTGGATGGCCTGTCATACGTCATTTTGCTTTCTGAACTGTAGAACCATCACTGTATTGTAATAGTACATCTGTGCGAGTTGATTTAACAGTAATTACTTTAGAAAGTAAATACAGTCCAAATGGCTGAATATAGATATCCTCAAACTGGGTTGAGTCAATTTGTTACAGTAAACGTAATAGAAAAAAAACTGTATCTCATATGGCAGATTTAGTGCCTTTGTACTGCCAGGCTGTCAAATATGTAGCTGACATGCCATATCTCTTTAGAACCTCTCTTTTAAGCATAAGTTAAATCATTCAGGGAAGTTTGTTTCATCTTTCCAACTAAAAAAATCTACTGTTTTGCCTTTTTTTTTTACTTTAAGAGTTAACTGAGCCAGATGTTGAGAGCTTTCCAGATTTCAGAGGACTGGTACAGACAATTGTCATTATTCTCCTGATATGTCCTGGCTTTATTACTCTGATCTACAAATACAAGCACTCCCTTGCTGTTGACTCACTGAGACACTGTGCACATGTTCATTGCATTTCTCTCCAGCCATTCACAGAACCAGTCCCATCTGGAGAATTTAAGTCACAGTAACCATGTTGCTCTCTGGCCAGGTGGCAAAACAAAACAATCCCATCATGGCCCACCTGCTTTGGCTTCTCTGCACTCCTGTGGCATTCAGTGCCTTGCTTACATTACACTGCAGATAGCATTATTATTTTGTGGCTCCTTAATTGGGTTCAGCGTAGTTATTTCATCCACTCAGTCAGAACATAATGATAGTTTTAATGGGAATCGTGAGAAAATATGTGTCCAGAGCGGTCTGTTCAGGGAGGGATGATGATTTGCTCAGTTGCATAGACACGGTGTTTGCCTCCTGCTGTCTGCAGTCTCTTTAAATCACCGATCTGTCCATGCAGGTTATCACGCCAGTTTGGTACATTTAAAATGTCCCATTAAAGAGCAACTTTGAATTTGGCACTGTGAAGCATAGCGCCACATTTCTGTTGACAAACCATCTCAACATCCTCATTACAGGACATGGACATTGACCATTTTCATTCAGATAAGATATGCAGAATTGAATACAGCTACTTTGGAAGCATTTATGTGTGGCCTTAATGGTTCTAATCCATTATGGAAGTTATGTTAGCTACTAGGCTCAGCCAATTTTCTTGGCAGAGGAAATTCCACTCATATCTAAACTTGTGCGTCTGCTTGGAATGGTTATCATTTGTGCAATTAGTAAAGCACAATTTGGACCTCCAATGCTTTATGTGTATAACTTATGATGCCAGTAAAATAATAGAATCTTAAACTCAGTATAATGGAAGAATGGTGTATTTTTTAGGTCCCAGTGCTTTCCAATTGTATAAAAAAAATCCTACCATTAAGTTTGGAATTTAAGATGAAGTGCTCTGGTAGCCATCTGCTGCACTGGCTTAGAAAAAACCTTGTTGTATGCCTTGCTGTATGAATATGAATTGAGGTAGTGGGTGAGACAAATCAAGTCTTTGACATGATAAAGAAAATAGGAGACACTCACTTTTCTGTTAAAAAAACAAAAAACAATATGTTGAATAATTGTATTCTTTGTTCTTATGTATTTCTTTTGTTTCTTTAATCTTTCCACCCCACACAAACCCCATCAGCACCCGGTGCGCCTCCGCAGCAAGTGACAGTGTTGACAGTAGGGAGCCATAACAGCACATCCATCAGTGTGTCATGGGACCCTCCTCCCTCCGACCAACAGAACGGCATCATCCAGGAGTACAAGGTAGGATCCAACTCTGCACCAAACTGAATATTTTAGTTACATACTGTACAACCATACAATGAATTCTCTCTGGCGTGTCTGTCTTTGTCAGATCTGGTGTTTGGCCAACGAAACCCGCTTTCATGTCAATAAGTCTGTGGACGCAACCATCCGTTCAGTGGTAGTCGGGGGGCTGCAGGCTGGAGTGCAGTACCGCGTGGAGGTGGCTGCAGGCACCAGCGCAGGGGTGGGGGTCAAGAGCAAACCCCAGCTCATCATTTTGGGTAATCCAGTCACACACACACCAAACCTGGAGTCAAATGAAATGACCTCATAATGGGGGACCTAGGTCTCCATCACAGATTGGGGGGTCTGGAAAATGATTTATCAATTTATTGCACTTGAAGAAAGAAGATTGCGCTTTACAACGCAGACGTCTACTGAGAAATCAATAACGTTTCATTAAGTGTAGTGTCTGGTAACACTGTGCCAAGTACTGTTAGCCATATCAATAATCCTCTTCAATATGTGGGCAGCTGGCGCTAACAAAGTAGACAGTGTTTTTGTAGGAGCTTATCAGACTATCACATCTTATCAAATAGCTAAAGGATGCCCAGAGTATATAAGCCTAGAATCAATATCGAAACCCAGGCCAGATGCTCTTCATCTGCGACTTTTGACTGATATATAATAACACCCTTAACGCGCAGGGAAAGGGAAACACAGGCCTGTGGACCAAAGCTTAATGATGG
>NW_023339763.1:17878833-17896990 GCF_004916995.1 Morone saxatilis | reverse complement strand
CTGTGGACCAAAGCTTAATGATGGGGGTGGGTGGGGGGGTTCCTGCTGGAGACTGTGAATCTAATTTCACAGCACAGTAGCCGCAACAGAAAATCAAACTCTGTCAGAGCTGCTCTGTCAATCTCCTGTCTTGCAGCTCAAGTTGATAAGTGCACTGCTGAATTGATTTACTCTGCCTACATATTGGATGCACTGATGCTGGGTTTTTTTTTGTTTTTGTGTTTTTTTTTTGCTTTTACCACAGTTACCCCCCACGCCCCCCATCTTTTGGCTGTTCCTGTGTGTTTGATATATGCTGTGTTGGTTTTTGTTTTTCAATATGCATACGATGAATGGAACGATGGATATTTAGCTTTTACTGAAAATATTTTGTTTCCTTAATTTGAGTTTCCTGGTAAGTTAACCAAAAAAAAAAAACTAATACACACAATTAGACAAATAATACTGGTAATTGTTTTGTTTGTTTGTTTTTCATTTACATTTCCCTCTTCTGTGAGATATCTATAAATTTTTGTGTATTTTGTGGTTCACATTTGAGACATGTTTCGACTACAATGGAAATGGAATAGATTTTTTGGCTTTATTTCATTTTCATCCCAAATGATTTCCATTCACAGCAAGTATTGAAATATAATAATTTGTTCATTCACTTGTAGTTAAATTGACATTCAACCATTTATTTGTCTCTTTTCTGTGTGTGTGCGGTGCCCCCAGGTGCAGAACTGAGGGATATAATGACGGGATCAGAGGGCAACAATAGCATCTCAGACGTAGTGAAGCAGCCGGCCTTCATCGCTGGTCTGGGAGGGGCCTGCTGGATTGTCCTCATGGGCTTCAGTGCCTGGCTGTACTGGAGGAGAAAAAAAAGGAAGGGACTCAGCAACTATGCAGGTAAAAAAATCAATTTACATGGTTCTGCATCAACATGGAATCTCATGGAAGCACACTAGGTTTCTCTCTTGGATGAAAGCTGATGTCATCACACATGCGACTCCATTTGAGCTGGCTAAAATGCAGAACAAAGGAAATATATTCAGCACAGATGGAAATAGGCCCTATTGACTTTAATTCACTGTGCACTGATGTGCATCAACTGTGCTGAGTTCCATCAGCACCGCACCTCAACACTCTAATACATTCATGCGAGATAAGTAATTTAACATCCCCTTCCATTATCAGACCATGGCTGGTGTTGTTTGCACATTAACACGAGACGCGTCTAGGTTTACGTATGAAATATTCTTATCCCTCTGTGAGTCAAGCATATAGCTGTGTGTGTGTGTTCCATTATCATAATGTGTATTGCAGCTTTCAATGTAGTGACTTGGGGAGAGAGTGCTGTGATTTCCTAATTCAATAGGGATTTACATGATTGAGTTTGAGCTTCTCTGATCCCTTCTCGCAAAACAAATTGTGGAGTTTAATTCCAAAACACCACATTTCCAGTAAAAAAAAAAAAGAAAAAATGTACAGGATTGGTTAAGATACAAATAATTCTACAACTAAATGTTAAATATCATTGTGCAAACTTAATTTATTTTTACAGTAATGTTAAATACCTAATAGCAGCATTAATTGTTTTATTGTTCTGTTCTGAGGTGAATCATTTGCCAAATAATAACAACTTCCATGCTCCAATTTGTATTTTGGAAGAAATAATGAATTAGAATGATGCAGATGCCCCCCAGGGCAAAATGGGTCAAATGTCTCACCTTCATTTGAACTGTATCCCTCAGGGCAATCAGTGTAATTCAGAAAATGCTGGAATGCAAGTGGTTAGATGAATTACCGCCCCAAGTTTCATTAAAATGTGATCAGTGCTGACATACCACAGGTGATAAATGAACAAAGCAAAGATTAAAGCACCCAATCCGTATTTCCACACCCTTCTACACCCACATTTCATTAATGTTTTTTTGTTTCATATGATTGCATCTTTTTGATTGTAATACATATGATTCATGACAGTCTTATCTACCTTCTAAACACTCTCCCTGTCTTTTGAATTCCAGTCCAGTCCTTCACCTTTACTCGTGCAGGTATGTCTACACATCTGTGCATTATATATTGAAATATCACAGGGATTTAGCTGCCTACATTCTTGACAGCAATAATGTGTGTCATTTAAATGGATGGTGGAACTGTACATTTTTCCACAAAATAATTTTAGTTTAATGTGTTTTCTCTCTGTCCTCCCTCTTTTCTCTACAAGTTACATTCCAAAGAGACAGAGGCCTAATCAGAAATGGAAGGTGAGAATTTAATTTAACTTATAAAAGCCAAGAAACCCTACCGTAGAGCTTTCCCACTGACATTTGACACACGAGTGCCATGCAATGTAATTTGCGGTCTGCCTTCTCAATGAGAAGAGCCTATTGTAATACCTAGAATGAAGTGTTCTTTTCATGATAAATGCGATTTGCATACATGTTCTTATTTCCCACCCTGCTTGCTTATATCAGTTTATGATTTGCACTGATGTACACTTGATGAAATCATTAATCACTCCTTTGAAGTGAGGGCTACCAATTAATGTAGGTGGGCTGCTGTTTTGTTCCCTGGCTCTTGCACAGTTCATCCATGGTTGTTGGCAGAGCGAGAGGTCGTGGGAGGAGGGGAGAGGTGATGAATGTGCTGTTTAAAAAGCTTGGCGAACAGTACACTGTGATGGGTCGTGTGTGGGGATAGAACAACAAAGTGTTGGACCTTGAGACTACACTCGGTCGCCATGAGAATTTTATGGCCTGATCACAATGCCCAAAGTGAAGCCTCCCTTTGTTTCCCCTGAATATCAAAGCGTACTGAATCAACAAGAGAAGAGGACATATTTGCCTTGCAGAAAGCGAAAGAATGAAGGTCCTCTTCTTCTCCTTCACTCCCTCTTTCCTTTTTGTCACACCTAAGCAAGCAGATAAGCCCAGAGCTAGAGCAAATGTTGCAAATAATGGACTAAAAATAAACAGTTTCTTGCCTAACCCCTTTGTGTGCACGTTAGTGCTTCTTCCCACTGTATACTCACACATGTGCTATTGTGTTGGTGTTGGCATGTGCTTCTAAACAAATGTATGTAAATGTATGTAGATGCGTGTGTATTTTAAAATGGAAATTATTGACGTAATTGTTTGAACACCTTTGAGCTATCACCAAGTCAGCTGTGAACAATTCCCTTGACACTTGGTGAATCAGCCTCAGTGAAAAATTCACTGTTTAGCTGCACATTAAGTAAACATATGCAAACAGGATACAAGAAGCATGTGAATGTTGTGCCATTTTTACAGCAGCTGATACGAAGTGGTTGTAAATTGTCTTTGTTTCTCCCTGAATTGCTGCCCACAACTTTCCTACCTTGAAGTCAAAGCCTGTATTCATGACCGTTGTATTTCACTAAGACAAAATGACACGGTAGCTTCCCTAAACCACCTAATGGGCTTTTGCTGTCTCTGTTGCTATGGAGACAGTGCACCAGTGTAGCTGATCTGCCAGAGGCTGTCCATGATTCTCAATTTAAAATGTAAATTTCTGTTGTGCTAAGGCTCTAAAGTGGATTTAGTGTGTATTTAGGCCTGCCTTGTATCTCCGGGGAGAGTAAGGGGTGGTGGAGTTAAGGGGAGGCAGAAGTCTGATTTATAGACTTGCCATTTTATGTCTCTCTGTTGTTTATTGTCGCCTGTGCGCCGGGCTGCTCCACAGGCGAGAATATGCTGAATGAGTTTTCACATCAATTTGTTGTTGATGCAGCAGGAAGAAAATGAGCAATACTGTTACGGTGCGGGCCGGATGCTTAACTATGTCACCAGTTCTCTGTCTTACCCCATCTCTCCTCTGTTTGTCTCTCTACAAACACCCCCTCGCAGCCGTCCGGGGCTGTTAAAAGCGGGTGACCCAGGCCTCCCCTGGTTGGCTGACTCCTGGCCCTCCACAAGCCTCCCAGCTAATGGGGGCTTGGGGAGTCCGAAGGGCGGCAGCAACTTTGGCCGAGGAGGTAAGAAACATAAACAGACTGGGGCAACGGAAAATACAGTTCTAGCAATGCCCAGTCAGACAGTTTTGATGTTCATCCATTGGGAAGCTCAGTGACAGGACATCACACATAAGCAGGCACACACAAACAAACACACACACACAAATTAAAAGAGCCTTTGAGGGCAATCCTTTACTAATGTGATTTGACAAGCCTGATATTTGGATTAAGTTTGTGCTGTTTGCATATACTTTTTGCCTCTCATTCTCTCTCATGCCCCGCCAATTGTGCACTTTTCGACGTTGTATGAGATTGATAGTTTTGATAGATGTGTTTGTATTGTGTATTTGTGTGTTTGCATGTCCTCTCAGCCCATTGGAACCCTGGTGAGCTGCAGGCTTTATGTGTGCAAGACAGTAGAGCTGAAGGTTAGCGCTGTTTGAATATCCCTTTTGTGAACACTCACCGGGCTCCCACAGCGTGTTGCATGCTAATTATGGTTGTAGATAATCACTTTCATTTATATCAAGTCCATTTGAGACCTGTATTTAACTAATACAGAGTGCCAGAGCAGCAGGGAGTGTTAATGACCTTAAAGATCGTTAACTTCATGTCAACTTATCTCTCCATGATCCCTTTTCCCTTTCCCTCCTCATTCTGTCACCCTTCTTTTTTGTCTCAGATGTTTTACCGTCCGCAGCGGTGGAGAAGACGGGCACCATGCTGTCTGATGGTGCCATCTACAGCAGTATTGACTTCATGGGGAAGGCAGGCTATAGCAGCCCAGCACGAGGCAGTCAGCCCACCCCCTATGCCACCACTCAGATACTCCAGTCCAACAGCTTCCACGAGCTGGCTGTGGACAGGCCAGATCCCCGCTGGAAGGCTTCTCTCCAAGCCCAGCAGGAAATAGCAAACCTGGGCTACTCGCTAACTGACAGACGCCCTGGCAGTGGTACGAGCCATGATAAAGACAGAGCTCAATTCTGTGTTGTTTTTTGTTTGTTTGTGGTGTGATGTTTGCACTCTTGTGTATTTATCTTGGGTATCTGTGGACTTCATTTTGCCATAACATTCCAGGTAGTAGTTTTATTTTTCTGGGAAGATTTACCACAAACTCCAGGAAAAGAGAAAAATGAAAAGGAGGGAATTTATTAACTTAGAATGGACCCTTAGGATAATGTTCTTAATTACGCTTCTGTCTTCATCAGAATTCTACCCTGAGAGCTCATCTAGCCCAGAAATGTCACACAATCATGACACATTTCTTTGGGTTAACTTGATTAGTGATGGCGGAAAATCCCCCAGTGTTCTGAGTTATTTATTCAGTGTATATACATTTAGTAAAGTCATGGAGGCATTTCTGTCTGTACTTTCCATAGTCTTGCACAATAGGCTGTGTGCTAGAGCTAAATGTCAGACTTACCAGAGATAAAGAAGAACAAGTGCAGAAGCTGTATGGAAGCAACTTAAAGTGGTTCGCTGCAGGTTTTGATGCCTCTTTAAGAAATGTCAACATTTGGAAAAAGTCCTAATGCGCTGTCAGCACACAAAAAGGAGAAATAATGAACACTGGGTGGGAGACAGGCTTGAAAAAGTTCAGATAGCAGAGACAGATAGAAGATAGCTTTCAAGGCAGTGCTGTGTGTTAGAGTGTGTGAATTCAGTGTAGAATAATGTCTGTTTGTGGAGCGTGCAGGGATTTTTTAGTGCTGTGTAGAGTCGACTGAACTCCCTTCCCTCTTTACCTACCCCCAGGTGCAAAGGTTGGGAAGAAAAAGAAGGTGAAGGGTGGAACAAAGGGCTCTAAATCAAATGGGACATGTTGGGCTAACATGCCCCTGCCTCCACCACCGATGCACCCTCTCCCTGGTACCGAGGTTGAACTTGACCGTTACCCCCAGGAAAACCACGTAGGAGGGTAAGATACGTTCATATCTCATCAATCTCGGCCCTGGAACAGATGCACACAAACACAAAAACACACGTCGACAGAAGAAACACATGCAAACACAGAGGTCACAATATCCTGCACCTGTGCCCAGAGTGTGTGTGTGTGTGTGTGTTATTTTTCATCAGTGTTTTAACAAGAGCTTTACACACTTCACATAATGCTGAAATAGACCTTAAGCTGCCTATTTTCTTAACATAGAAAAACAAAAATAGGTTTTCTAATAACTTGCCAGCCCATTTAGACTACAATAGTCAGTTTGAGCAGACTTCAGGATCTTAAGATAGCGACCAATTGAAAGTGGTGAGAATACCTGTGTATAATTAAATTAAATGTAACATATTTCCTTCAACATAAATATACAATCAGCTGTTCAGCAAAGTCAAGGTGATGATTAAAGGAGAAAACTTCTCGTCCACATGACAGGTATGACAGCAACAGTTGGGCTCCGCCCATGTCTGTCCAGACCTATCGCCACCAGAATCTGGACAAAGAGGTAGAGGAAGAGAGAGGTCCCACTCCCCCCCTTAGAGGAAGATCATCCTCACCGGCAGCACCCTTCAACCAGCCCTCATCTTCCTCTCTCAGCTCCGCCCACCACGAGGAAATGCAATCCATTCTGCAGGCCCACTTGGACGAGCTGACCAGAGCTTACCAATACGAGGTGGCCAAGCAGGCATGGTAAGGATCTTTTAAAGCTCCAGTCACCTACATTTTGAGTCCACCTTCCTTCTATAATTTGATTTGATTTGAAAAAAACTTGTGTGCCATTTAGATCATTTGAAAGCCTTATACTGTGTGTGTGTGCATCACAGTTTTGTTCAAATATGTTTGCTTTGCAGAGTAGGAGAGATACCTGTAATTTTATTCATTTTATTCTGTTGATAGTTTTGGTTTTGCATATCAATGGCCAATGTTTGAGCGTCTTATAATGCTGGTATTTACATGTGTCAGCCTGAGCCTGCAGTCTATGTTTCTTGTAAGCGATAAAAACAGCTCTCCATTGATTACACCTTTGATGGAGCATTGGAAAACTTGACAAGTCAGTGGCGACACGTGTTGGAGGGTAATGACTGGGTTTAGTCTAACATGCTGTTCTGACATCAGTAAATAGAGTTGGTAATTATGCATGCATCTCCTCTATGGCGGGATGTGAGCCATCATGGAGGACAGCTGTGGGGGAGATAACAGGCATGTTGGTGACAGCCCTGCCCATCCAGATATCCTTTATCCAGTCCAATTACAACTCTATTGTGTTAGCACAACACACACCAGCACTGAGAAAGTAATCAGTGAAATCACTGCAGGCATTCATAGTCTCTGCATTGCTACCTTATTGAATATGCACTGATTCTGCATCCTGAAACATGTTTTGGACTATTTTCCCTGCTCATTAATCTGACCTCCGTTAGTTATTTTGCATCTATTTTGTTCATTAATACACTGTATTTCCCCACAATTAATTAGGCACATGAAGAGCAGTCCAAACGTGTCCAACACCCCCATCCCTCCGATGGACTTCATGTCCAGTACACTGGGCTCTGATTTGGGAGACACTCTCCTTTCTGAAGAAGATGAAGAGGAGGAAAGATACGCTATGGTGTCAAAGAATCTGTGTGGCTTTGAATACACTCCCGGTCACAGCGTGGATAACCTTGAGGGCTCAGGTATGTTTTGCATTTGGTAAAACTAATTTGACTGAAGTAACTGCTTTTAAATGAATAGACCACCGGTGTCACTGACAGTCAAAAAAGCAGGCCCACATTACCTGGCCTAATCACTGCATCATTCTTGCTGCACAAACAACAAATGTGGCCAATGCAGCTGCAGATAGATAAATAATGATAGATGACGTGATATGGCCACATTATGTATTAATATATGCTAATGAACTTCAACAATGGAAAATATTCACAACGAATGTATAAAAATGGAAAATAAAATGTAGTAAAGGAAAATGTTGGATGTCAGAGGTACAAGTACATATTCAGCTAAAATATCGTACTGTTTTTAGCTATCATTTTGATTGATTATTAATACAAAAATACATGTCTTAACCGCATCACAGAATACGGAGATTAATCCTTGTGTGCCTTACATGGATTGTTTTATAAATAAAATAGGTTTGTATTAGAATATTTAATGCAGATGTGAAAAATAGCTGTGGATAGATCATGAAAAAATGCAGACATCTTGCTTTTTTCCCTTCCACGTGTAGCTGAAGAGGCTGCAGCCACTCAGCCCAGCTTCCCTAGGAATTTCATTCCTATCGGACGATTTTGCAATAGATGATTTAACTCCCATGACAATGTTCAGTGCCAGTGCAGGAAGAAGTGTGTTCTTTATGTAGCAGGGCAAAAAGCCATGACTACAAGCTTTTCCTAACCAAGCTTTTCAGTTGCCATGCACATATATTATTATAAATAATGTAAAAGAAATGGTCAAAAATGCAATTTTTTAACATAATCCAGGGTTTTGCAGAATCGTCCAATATCAACGTGCTGTCTGCCAATAGGGTTCAGACCACTGAGGCTGAAAACACAGTCTGTTGGCTGGCTGAGCTATAAACCTACGGACACACTGCATAGAACAAAGACCATGGCACACAGTGGCCCGTTTAATTCAAACACATACAAGCCCCCACACGCTAGTTTAGTGGTTGTCTTTTAGAATATTACATAGCAGATTGGGAATGTTTATGTAGCCAGCAGGGACAGTGATTGGCACTCATAGGGAATGTACAATTTAGTGTAATATAAAACAGTTTGATAGGCTCAAGATCATTCAGATTATGCGACTAAAATATGGGTACCCTTTTTTTACTGTAAGTATTCTCTGTCAAAGAGATATTCACACAGTCTTTTAATAGTTAGTTGAATCAATTCTTGCATAGACATCAAAAGCACAACATAGAATATTTTAAAAACTTTAGTAGTGCCGTGCTTAAAAGTCACACGTCTAACATTTAAGATTTGATGCATTTATAAATAGGGTCCTGTCTGTTTCTTTAGAGGGAAACTTGAAGGCTTCTCCACAGGGACAGAACTGTGCCATTTTTAGACTCCATTGTTTGATAGGTTAACAGATTGACTTGTGCATTGAGAATATGTGTTTTCAATATTTTTGATAACTCGTTGTGGGGCAAAATACAGGTCAGTGTGACTAAAAATATTTACAAACAATTAGCAATGCAAACATTTTATCGCCTCATGCTTAGCTGTCACATATTATAAGGCATTGTATTAGAAGTGTATTCGGGCACATTGAGGAAATATCTTCAGCCCAGTGAAACAAATCATGAACAAAGCCAGTGTGGCAGCAGCATTTCCACAGGGGGTGCCAAATTGCAGCTGTGGCTTAAAATGTGTTTGTTACATATTTCCATGCTGTCTGACTTAAATAAACATTCAAACACTGCTCAAGATTTTGAACTTCATACAACTTATATTGCTCCATGAAAGAAAAATGGTTCTTAAGGCAATCTGATTAAAGCATTCATTAATACTATTCTCTAAGAAAGTATGCTAAGTAGTACGTTTGAAGGATTTATAGTTCATTTCCACAAAATCCTGTGTGATGGAATCAGTGTATGAATCATTTTTACACCTCTTTTCAAGATGTCACATGTAGCCCAGTATCTTAAACACAGATTTGACATAATATTTCAATCGATTACATACATCCACTGTGTGTGAGCCAAATATTTGTTAAGGCATACTTAGCCAAATCCTTATCTTCACAAACTCTCTCTCTCTGTGCTGCTCACTGTAGGTAAAAGCTCGCAGCAGTGTCGCTCAGACAGCTCCGGCACAGCAGACCATGATGCACAGGGCACACATAGCCTTGGCCACAAGAGGGCCCCACTGACTGGCCTCAAGCCGCAGACAGACAAGGTCGGGACTCTGCCCAGACGAAGAGACACCAACACAGATAGTGAGTTACAGTCTCTCTTACAGTAAAATTGTGTAACTTCAACGAGGAGTGCGTCTAACACAATGCCTCATTTGCATCCTTTGCTAAATACTCTCATCCACCATCCACTCAACAGCCCACACACCGGTCATGAAGTCCCTGCACAGTGTTGGTTCCCGCATGCACAGCTCGTGGGCAGCTGCAGCCTCAGACCCCTCTGAGGAGTGCATGGTGACCGTGTCGACACTGGAGCGGCAGCATATGGCTTCCTGGAGCGGCACAACAACATCCAACAGGGCCACCCTGAGCAGGGGTTCCCACAAGAGACCTGGCACAGATCCCTCCCACAACGGGCATCCTCCCACAAACAGCACAGAGAAAAGGGAACACTGTGAGTGTCAACCCTCTTGAGAATGTGTCTGTGTGCATATTACACATAATGGATGTAATCCAATGCAAGCAAGTGCTATCTATATCTGCTGAGAGAAATTATATGGTTTTACTGAAACTGTCTTTATATTTTATAGAGAACATAATAAAGCTTAATTTTCACCCAAAACAGCATACTTTACAGAGTGAAGTCACCTCTGTAAATTGGGCCTTTACTTTTTTTTTTAACAATAAACAATTAATTTGCAAAAAAAGAGAAGACAATACACTTCTGTACTGTATACATCTCAATAGAGAAAAATGAGATGACCAAGACAATCAGAATTGTAGATCTGGAAGAATTATGCTCAGCATTTGCAATAAGAAGGAAAGTTGTTGAATCCTACCAGTTCCTAGCTTGCCTCCAAACTGAGATACATCCCAGGATTGTGAAATTGAGATGCAGATATTGAGAGTAAAGTATTCAATGTCACCAATACTTTACATGTTTTTTTGGTGTGTCTACCTGCCTCTCTTTCAGAGTCTTTGTGAAGCATCATTCCCTGCAGTTGCTGCCTGTCCCAGGACACCTTGTTTGTAAGCGCTATGAGATTTTCTCTCTGCGAGTGACACAGAATGATGTCTGGAAGACGGAAAGGAGACAGAATGAAGACAAAGAAGCAGTGTGCGAGATAAAATGCAGAGCTGTAAATGTCATGTACAGACACAGACACCAGTCTCACAGTGTTATTTTCATCCCCCTCTTCAAAAGAGTAAACAGTATGTTATATGTCCGCTTCTATTTTCTGTCACATGCTGTACAAAGATTCACACAGTGGAGATGAAGAAGAAAAATCACAACAAAATGACTAATTAAAATGAAAAAAGACTTGCATAATTTGTAAATATATTTTTTAATGTTTTTCTCTTTCTTTTGCTTTGCTATGCAAGCCAAACCCAATGTTGTATCTTTTGTGATTTATTACTGTGAATCATTTTTCATTAATGCTCAAACTGTTAGCTTATTTTGATGAAGCTACTGTATTGTTGTACTTTGCACAGAGCGTTTTGGTAAAAAAAAATAAGCACAAACTCATTGTCAGCTGAGCTGAGGAGGAGAATCAATAATGGCAAAGAGGGACGTCTATGTTAAACAGAACCTAAACAAAAGATATATACTTGGCTGTGCTGTATTGTTTTGAGAAATACTCATATATTGAGAGTTACAAGGGAAAAAACACAGTTCATTACTTGGAAATTATATGCCAATATAACAAACTGTTTCATACTACTTGCTGGGAATCCTATTATGCATTATACTAACAATGGTTCTCAGTGAATGGTTACCAAAACATTTTTTATGGTAACAAAGCAACACATCAGTTGTGATATCCAAAGCAAAGACATAGAAAATAGGTATGTGTCACTTCTCTGCCATTCCCAAAAAGAGTATGTTAATAAAAAAATGTCTATATATTTGTTTTGGTAATTATTTTCCAATTACGTACAGTGACATAATGCTAGTGCAATATTGAAAGGGCAATATGACAGTAAAGGGAAATGTCCTGATGTTACCTGAAGACAAATGAGATGCAGAGTTTAACGACAGCTATATATGATGTTAAACATCAAAGAAACTATACTAGATTTGTTCTTGTGTATTACACTGTTCAATGGTTATGGATTTACACTATCACTTTACAAAGATGTATAGACTTGAACGACTGCCAAATTTGAACATCTTTTGAAACCCTTTTCCAGTTTTAAAATGCAGCCAATTAGCATTTTCTGCCAATGAGATTCTCAACGCCATATCTTTACACTTGTTTGGATGATTTTGTTCTGGTCGTTATGGCTCTCCCTTTGAAGAATCTTTACCTGCCAGATTGGTTTGCCCTCAGGAATACACAGCCACATACAGTAGGGCAGTTTTTCAATCCTTTGATGCAAAATAAAATGTGTATGTGAAAATGAACCAGATTTCTCCTCACAGTGCCTATGAGTCTGACACGGTGTTTGCATTCACACACGTCCATTTTGGAATTTTGAAAATCCTTGTTACACTTGGTTTCTTTATGTCTCTTTTTTGATATCTGATAATCTTGATAATCTTAAAGAGCAGACACAGAATAAAACAATATACTTTTTGATTTATAAAATATACACATTATCACCTGTGCCTAAACAGTTATCTTTCTTTATTCAAATTCTCCATGGGATTCTATAAACCACCAGATATATGTGGTTTTAAGGCAACATGACCATTATTTTTATTTTTTTAATGGCTCACACAGGTGCTACAGAGTTAAAGGATGGTCTGTTGTGCTGGGTTGTTCTGACTTTATTGATCCTCTGTGATTCTGTTTCTCAAAGACAGCTCATGGCAAAGGTCAGACAAAATATCAACACAGTGTACTGATAGCTTGCAGCAAATTTGATTTAACAGAGCGACATTTCAATCTATCCGAGATCTTCATCAGGCATTGTCAAATAACCATCACAAAGCAGAACAAGATAAAGATGTGGAATGTCTCTTTTTAGAAGATGCTCTGGATGATTGATGGGATTCATGCTTTTGTATAATATTTTTCTTAATGTTTTTTCTATGTTTGCCTTTTCCATAGAGGCATGCTTCGTCCCCTAGATTGGAGTATCAGATGCAATCCAGCTCTGCTCTGATTGGTCCAGTCTGAGAGTAGATTGACTCTCAATCATGCAGATCACAACCACCTGAGTGATGAATGTGTTTGTGTCTATATATTGCTTGTTCTGCTTTGTGATGGTTATTTGACAGTGCCTGCTGAAGATCTGTGTTAGATTGTCAGGAGCTATCAGCACACTGTGTTGATCTTTTGTCTGACTTTTGCCTTCAGTTTGTTTTTTTTTATTTTTTGGATGTCCCTGCACACTGTGTCAAAGGCAGCTTATAAAATCTTTTAAACTCAAACAACAATCCACAAGGTTGACCGACGTCCCTGGTCAAAAAAACATTTCTTTTTTTACTACAGCCTAACAAGTTCCTTATTCAACTTATTATTCCATGACAGATGAGCCAGGTGAAGCTGAAAGTCATTATGTTATCTCTGGGCCACTTGACAGCTCTCTTAGCGCAGATCTGGACAGCACTGGGGAGAATAGCTTCAGGTGCAATAGGTGCCCAGTGTGGGACACCTTGTCAATATTTGTATCTTGAGACAGACAGACGGGGATTAGGATTGTCTGCAGATATTGTGCAGGGGGCACCATGTGCAATCCACCGTTTAAGCTTTAAATCCTACTGGTTGGGTCTCCAGAAGTGCTATGGGGACAGAAGAGTTTGTATTGCGTACTCGGTTCTATACCCACTTTGACAATTTGGCTGTCCTGAAAAGACCCCCCTCCCCCGACACAATACCGCCACCAAATATTATATAGTCCTCCTAAATTACCCAGCTTGTAGTACATGTGGATTTAATGGAAGAAGGGAAATACATAGTCGAGCCCACAGAGCCCAATTACAAGGCTTCACCTGCATTCACAGAGTCACAGTTCTGTCTTATAAAGATGTAGCTTAATATAATGGTCTTGTGTGGTCACTTTATGGGGTGTTGTGGTTTTGGTTGGATGGAAAAGCAGTTTCCTGTAACTGCTTTTTACAGCTGAGACATTTTTTCAGCACTCAGGGGAACAATTTGGCCTCAAACTGCTTCATTTTTTTGGACATTGCTTCAAAAAATGGGAAAATAATGGGGATCCTTTTTCTACAGAAAGCACTAGTGGTAATAATGACAGTAAAGCATAGGAGGCCATAATAAATCAATACGTTATTTAAGATTTAAAATTATACACACAGCCCATTATGATGATTTTACTCTTTGAGAGATGGTAGAACAACAATGGAAAAAGCTTAAACAAGTGCTTAATTTAATTTGTAAAATATCAACGTGCTAAAAATTAAAGGTGTTGATATTTAAGAGCGTTCTCGTTGTTTGGAGGTTTGGATACCACCGTATGATAGAGTATAAGATTCTTGTTTTTTAGTGTGTTTGTGTTACCTCTTCAGTCTTAATATAAAATTCATGCTGTTTCTTTAAACTGGAATACTGGGAGTCAGCCAGGTCAGGAGCAGGAGAGCTGCTCTGTAGCTGACCCTAACCTTTTACCTCTGTGTAAGAGAAGCAAAAAGACAGTTTCACCTTTGAGGACTTTTAGTGAATTTGCCAGGTTGAGTGTTTTATTATATTTTATACTCGTAACAGTAGGTAGACACAATAAGAATTAAATTATTTGTAGCAGATTTTATGACACACTCGCAAATAAATCACGTAATTCATCTAAAGACATTGTGAATACGCACTTCAAACTCAGTGTTTTTTGTCATTTTGCAGGTGCATTTGCCACCCAAATTAGCCAGATGAAGATTTTGAAATAAAAGTAATTTAAACAAAATCAGTCAATGTTCCCTGGAAGAGGGGCTTTCTGATTGTGGTTGCAACAAATAACATGAACAAGAATAGTAAACCACCATCTTATCTGGGTGAACTGGTAATTAAATGAAAATAAAAAATTACTGCAGTTTACATGAACAAAATCAGCCTCACACAATTCAGACAGCAGTCATATTTATTCAAGATGTAACAACATGCAAAAAATATTAGCATATTTACTTACAGGATCTCCGTATCCATTGTGCCACAATCGCAAATGAGGAGCCAATTTTAGACATAAATGTCAGATTCATACGTTTTCAAAGGAAATGTAGACAGTGTGATTACAGAGCTTGTAAAGCTCCTCTGTATATTTTGAAACACGATCCAACATTATGAAAATATGCAAAGTAGGCTTTTATATTACACAGTGATATCTCAGGCAAGAGACCCAACTCCATTCACCATACTGTATTTTGTTTAGTCTTTTAATACCACACATAACCGTCAGACTTTACATACAGTGAATAGTAGTCTACATGAACTGCTGTAATATCTTACTCTGCAAATATTTATTATTGCTGCTTTAAAGGAAGACAAAAGGGAACCATTCACTCCTTTTTTAGAACTCGAGATCCATCATTTCACAAAACTTTCCCAACATGTGGTGGTCAACCTTTTCAGTATGATTATGTGTACCACTGCCTTGAAAGGCTAATTTGTGACTCATGACATTTGGCTAATTGCACCATTTGAACAGTGTAGTAGTTAACATGCACCCCACCTGAGACCACGGGTCCCGCTCTGTGGCTCAGCTACCCTGAGGCTAAGCTAAAGGACAGTGGTCTCCTGGCCTTTAGCTCCCTCAGTGACCAATTTATTTTCATCTTGTTCACCCTGATGGTTCATCTACTACTTTTATGTTGCCGCTGACATGAAGCAGCCATGCCTCTCCTGGAGGTCTCTGATAGAAGGCATTTAGGTAAATCCAGAGGGGGCATGTGTATGCTGAAATTGATATGTATCTTTGTCCATTCCTGCTCTCATTCATATAGATCCAGACACAGTCTCCAGGCCTCTGCTGGGACTAGTTCTACTGTTTAATCCTGGAACCAAGACCCAGCAGTTGTATGCTAATAGTTTAGCTTTTCTAGTTAGGACACTCTACACTAATTGCCCAAATAGTTTTCTACAACAGTCTGCTGGTATTGGACTTTTCAGTGGAGTAGAAAATATCTTTGTTTTTTTTTAGATGAAAAATATTTGGATATACATAAATTCTAGTTTTTTTTTAAATGATGAATGAGATTAATTTTTAATAAGGTTAATAAGGTAGCTGAAATCTGTTTGTGGAAAAACCATATCAGACATAGATTATTATTCAAAGCAAATTATTTTTATACATCTTAAAACATTCCTGAAGATTAATAACAATGACATGGCATGTTAGATTTCATTGCCTGTATTTAACTTGCACAACTATCAAAATTATTCCCATCCCTTTACCATTAACATGCACGGGTACAAACTGCTTTTTGTAAATCCTAAAAGGTTTTCTTAAGCTGTCTTTCTTTCATCTATTTTCTTACAACCCTCTGTCTCTCATTTTGCTACAAAATCTCCCTTCAAAATCTTTTTAAGTCACTGTCAGCATGTGTGCACTCTTAAAGTTGCCCCCTTTCTCCCGATGCCAGATAAGGTAGCGGCATTATCCTCTTTGCTTTGAGTGCAGCTTTTGACAATTTAGCAATCCCTTCTCATGTGCCGCAGTAAGTCCTTTCTTGGCATCGTAGGACACATCCTCTCCTGGTTCGCAGTCAACTTTCATAGTGACAGACAGTGATATATCTCCATAAACAAATTTGAATTTATCACTGCTGGATCGAGCTCCACCTCACCACCAGATTCATTATCTCTGACACCTCCTAATTCCTCACCAACTGCCTGCTTTAAGAGAAAGTAATCTTCCTCAAACACAACTGCAGTAAATTTGAAATCATAAATTTGCACTCATTACTCCCCCCCCCCCCCCCCCCCTTTCCACTCATAACGTCTTCTCAACATCCAGTGTCATCTCCTATCAGTGTCAACCTTGGTCCCTCCTTTGCCCTCCAAGGGATGTCAATGACTCAGGAAAAACATTGCTCTCTGGAGCTGAGGAAATGGATGCTATCTCTGACACCACCTGTTCCACTCATTTCATCTGCTTTGAAGATAATCAATGTCTTCATCACCCCCAGACTTCTTTCCTGCAACAGTGCCTCCTGCACATTTCAATCAAACCTTCATTATGTTGGAATATCCTATTGCCTGAAATTACATTGCCGTTCAAGACGCCAAAGCTGCCAGTTCTCCAATAACCTCTAATGACTTCCACAACCAGAAGCAGAATTAATATTTTTGGTATTATGTTAAGATCGACATTTGGTGTGCGATAATTGGGAAAATTTAACACCTAGATGACATATGGTGCTGGTTCAGCTGTGTAGGTCAGGATGATGACATTTTTCAATTCGCAGTACAGCACTCAGTCATACTGTCTCTATAGATCTGTCCCCTTATAAAGATTGTTCAGGTTGAAGCCATCAGTTTCACTTTTCTCGTCTCGCCTCTCTCGCTGAATTCTGCCACATTTGCCCTACTGTCAGTGGCCGCTCTGTTCACACAGATTGCAGAAATCTGCTGGATAAACACAGCAAATATTGAAAATGAAACTTTGCACACACACAGCATGCACAAGCGCACACACACTTTACCAACCCAGTATTTAGAATACCAAGGAAACACTGTGAAATAACCTATGTAGACAGGTTGTCCTGAGAAGGAAAAAAAAGAAAGAAGAAAAAGAAATGGATGGATGTAAGCAGCATTCATGGGGTTGAGAAGTAGTTTCCAAAGAATAACAGAATTGCTCACACAACTGAAATCTTACTAATTCCTTTTGGTTGCAAATCAAATAATGGAATAATTCATGAAGCGCTGATTGCAGAAGACTCAGTAACATGATGTAAAAAAAAATGAATATTAAATTTTCTATTTGAGTTATGCCTATTCACATTCAGCTTTCAACATTTTATGAATTTTCTCACCTCAGAGGCAATAATAAAGGTTGAGCTTTTTTATCAGAGGACTAAAGAATACATTATCAGCAATCAGTGTCAAGTGTTTTGATTAGAGGGACATACCTTTCCCACATGCCGATTAAAAAATCACCCACCATCTTAATCATACAGTTACATCACTCAGCTTGAAGTATAAATTGGCAGAAAAAGTAGATCACACTCTGTTGTGTAGCTCTGATGGCCTACAAAGAGGTCAGCCTGTTTGCATAAGTGGTACACACAATATCTCACAGGTCTTTATTGAATTGGCCCCACCTACTGACATGTGTCAAACATCATAAATCAGCCAATTGTTTATCATTATGAAATGTAATAAAGTGTCAGCAACTACGAGGAGAAAGACATCTTTTCTTTGCGCCGAAAATCAATTACATGTTCCATTATATGTGTTTTGATGTTTAGTTTTTGGCTTTGGTCTTGTGTATAATAATAATAA
>NW_023339763.1:17849406-17878733 GCF_004916995.1 Morone saxatilis | reverse complement strand
CCATTTTTTATTATTTATTTTATAATTTATTATTCATTATTTATATTATTCTTTTATGTATACAAACGAACCAAGAAGCACTAAACATCAAGCACACAAACTATATGGAATGTATGATATTTTCTGCCAAAGAAAGGAATGGTCTTTTCTCTCATCGCTACGTTGCCTGCACTTTTATTACCTTTCGTAATGAAATTGGTAAATTATCCCACTGTGGCTTATAAGGTTCTCTCAATGTACACTTTTCAATACAATGTTTAAAGTTAATTTATAGTATATACTGTAGAGTTTCTGTAGTGCAGTGTTTTCTGGTGTGTTGCACAAGATCAATTTCAGTTATTTCTTGCATATTTAGTCACTGCTACTGTCACAAAGCAAGAGGGTGACAACAGTTGACAGACTGGACAAACTGTAGCTACAAGCCTCAGCAACAGGATTATGCAGAACACACACCATAGCACATGACCTCAGGCACCCCCTCAACCCATTCTTCACACTGCTTCCATCTGGTTGTACAGATCCCTAGCCTGGAAGTGGGCACGCTATGGCAGTTTTGACAGCCGTGTGTAAGTGTTATATGTATAAGATGTGTGTAGAAATGCGTATCTGACGTCTTTTATTTCAAATCTAGGCCTAACAGATGGCGAAATGTAATAGAAATAATAGGACCAGCCATGTAACGTTTATGCAGTTTTTACATAATGAGGATAACAAGTTGTACGGGACAATTTCAGCATTATAGGACAGCCTTAAAACAAACAAAACATGCCCAATCCCATTCACCAAAGCAAAAGGCTAAATTTAAAAAGCTGCCTACATCATCACCTTCACGGCCTTGCAGAAGATCCCTGCTGGCTGGAGAGCAGGGGACTAGATGCAGCGGGGAGTGTGATGTGAGTTGTTGTGGATCAGTAAGCATACAGGAGGTTGTGTGCCCACAAACCTTTAGGTTCTGTTGTGTTTATGTAGAAGTAGGCAACTGGCACCTCATTGAGAAATATGATCCTGCTTAAAAGGTGAAGAGACCATCTACCAAACTTTGATTCCCTTACTGTTAGACTCCATACTATTAAATTTGGCTCTCGGAACATATACTGCTAACAGTTGACCCTCTGAAATGGGTCATTAATCTGGAGATTGTAGTCTAATACATTTTCATACACTGACTGATTGAAGGTTGAAGTTGAAAGTATTGTAAACGAGCTGTAAACACAACTTAGTTGATAGGGCAAACTTGTTAGCAAAGTTCCTACTTATAGGTGCCTACTTATATGTTGAGCAGATATGGAGAAACATTAACATTCATAAGCAGTCGTGTTTCTATCTACCTTTTAAAATGTGAGTCCAATATTCATTCCCCCTCTGCCTCTGTTTTTGGTCTCCATAAACTCCAGAGGGAAATATCTGGCTCCGCTCAGTGTTCAACAGCTAGTTGTTAACATTGTCTGTTGGCTGTTTGGTGCTTGGCAGGTAACATACACTGGGTTTATTTATGATTATGAGAGCAGTGAAAATGAATAACTAAAACAGTAAAGATGCAGGCCAGACAACCAAAACAATGAGCTAAAAGATCCTAAAAGGGGTCATGTGATCCATAATTAATAACATTTTTTACAATAGCCGCTTTAAAGGTCCAGTGTGTAACATTTCAGAGGATCTATTGGCAGAAATTGAATATAATATTGATAGGTATGTTTTCTTTAGTGTATAATCACCTGAAAAGAAGATGCCAATGTGTTTTTGTTATCTTGGAATGAGCCATTTTTATCTACAGAGGAAGTGGGTCCTCCTTTCCACTTTTCCTCAAGTTGAACCACCATGTTTCTACAGTTGCCCAGAACGGACAAACCAAACACTGGCTCTAGATAGGGCCTTTTGCATTTTTTTTTGCAATGCCACCATAGTTTCTCCTATACACTTGGAAGGTTGAGCTGTCAGATTGCATACTGTCGTAGTGTGGTTTGGATGCAGTATTCAAAGAGCTGAATATGTGTTGTGTTATAGCTATAGCTAGCTTACATTACATTGTAAATTTGGTGATCTGCTCCAGCATATATTAAAAGTAAATATATAGTCCTTGATTAAGTCATTACAACAGCTCTTAATAGCTCTTTTAAATTCTCTTCCTAGCTAATATTTCTAAATGTTATTCCATTGTTGATGTTTTGAAACTAAACACAGTTTAGTTATGATTTAAACATCAATATTGATCTGGAAGGAATTTAGGGGTCTTGTGGATAATAAAATATGGAAATGTGTATTACCGGTTGATGTTGTTCATTTGGACAAATGTTTCAATCCAGAAAGCTCCCAGTTCTCACTGATACAAGGTCGGCCCGGAAGGCAGTGTTGCTAAGCAACAGGTAAGAATAATAACAGTGGAGGATATCGTTTATAAGACAGGTTAAGGTTAGATAGCTTAAAACACTCTGAAGATATAACAAGTCTTGACAATATTCATTGACTTCATCATCCTCATTGAATGCTTCCACATCAGCATCTGAATCAAAGCCCGACTGATGGGGGATTTTACCAGCAAATTACAATAATGATATTTAAGAGATTCAAAACATATGATTAGCAGATTCATTTGTAACATTAACACGTACATAAATAATATTGTTTTATAACAACCCCTTCAATTAGTGCTTTAGTGATCAACATATGTACTGAGCATGTTGGCAAACTGTAATTGTGCTTTGTCTTTTTAATTTCGTCTACTCCCTGCAATGCCACGTATATAACATGTCCCAAGGAGACATTGGGCATCAAGCTCCCTTTTCTCATTATGATCGTCAAGTATTTCACCTTTGAAGTCCAGGTAGGCTAGGCACTCCTACAGATGCCGACCCCTTCCATGTCTAGGCAGCATAGACAAACGTGTAAGTCATGCAGTATTGGGGAAGCTACTTCGAAAGCTTTGCAAGCTACCAATTATTTCACACTAGAAGAAGTTGGATTATAACAAAGTTACCCTGGGGAGAAATCATGTTTGGGTAACTAAAGCTACTTAGAAAAATTTGTTCAAACTGTATCAAATTGACAATATATGTGATGTGATACAAAATTATAACTAAATATAATTTAAAAAAGTCACATGCCAGCAAAAAATGACACTCATTGCCACCAATTACATTTTACAGGTTAGTGTACAGATGCAGATTAGGAACCAGCAGTCTCCAGATGCCACTTGCAATAGTGTGGCTTTAGAATCTCTTCAGTGAATGTAGACTGTATTCTCTTTCTGCTGCTAACGTCCGACCTGCTGCTTTTTCCTGCTTTCTGTTTAAAGATGACATTACACATTGATATAATTAATATGTTTTTCTCACAATAAACGCAATAGTTTGTGTCTTGAAAACGACAGGTTGTACAGCAGCCATCAGCAGCATGTACATAACCAGGAAAATCAGGATACTCCAGTGTTAACGGCTTCTAGAATTAATCATTTTAAACATACAAAGAAAAATAGACAGTCCATTCAAGGACAGGAGATTCTGTTTCCTAGCAACACCAAAATAATGAAAAAGTGACCACTAGCTAATCTCCTTTAGTTTTATGGGTCCCTAGGAGAGACGTGTGGGGTTATCACAATATATTACACATCTGATTTTCTATTTAAAGATTAGTACAGAACATGTACCTTGGTAAAATCAATCACCATGATTAGTATTCTAATCATTTCTATTTCTGAAGGCAGTCAGACAAGAAACATAATTTTCAGCATCTGACAAATACCTAAGTCTAATTTGAAGGTCTCAGATAAAGTGAACATCCATTTTATCAGGCAATCGGAGTCATTCCTTTCACTTCTCAGGCAGTTACAGTCACATGTGGGTGATATCCGAGGGAGCACACACACTGAAGTAAAACAATCTGACAAAGGACCACAAAGGTCACAGTACCTACTCACTTCACTTATCACTACCGAGTGGAGTTGGGCCAGGATCAGCCTTCCTAATAAATCACAATGAGGTCTAATTATAAAATGACTGTAATTATTTGTGAATGATGCACCAGTGACTGAGTCGAACCTGACACACACATACACGCACTTTGAAAGATGTGTGAACAACTTTCTTTCAACAGCACACAGCTGCTCTGTTGATGAAGGTTCATAAGTGAGGTTAATTAAACAGTATGTCTCATCACATCCTCACAGTTTTCCTTTCTCCCATCTCCCTCACCCACCTTACCTCACAACCACGGAATTGGATGGGTTTACCTGTGGGACAAAGTGAAACACGTTCAGCAAGAGCCTGGTGACAGCTGGAAATCGGGAACTGAACTAAAACAACATGAATGAACAAATATCTTTGAAGATGTTTTAATTATATTAATAATGAATTTCAACTTTTTCTAATTCAATCTAAGATTGTCAAGAATGGCTGGCCTTTTGGAATAATGTAATGTAAATTGCATTTGCTTTGAACATATTTCATGGTTTAAATCATTGAAGGATACTTAAAAGAATCTTTTACTTGATGTACCTGCTATACGAAAGTGCAGTTTTTCACATCTCATTCTTTTTCCTGAATATTAGGTAAGTTCAAGTTCAAGTTCAAGTTCAAGTAAGTGGTTCAAGAAAAAAATTATTGACATAATTTCCATTAAATTAGCAACCCTTATTGTATGTGCTGTATGTGCGTCATTGCTTTAAAGTTTTCAAGTCCATGACTTATCCAGTTTTTTAATGACTGTCAGTGTTTCCATGTTATATGTGTTTTCAGAAAGAACGACCAGGAAACATGATAATCATCATACTTTTTTTAGCTTTAGTTGAGATAAAGTTCCAACTTGACAAACCAACACACGAGTGAAATGAGGGGAAGAATCACCATTCACTGCTCTTTACATCTTTGAGGATTTTCAGCCATCTAGGTTTTTGCTGTTTTGATTATTCATGGTTGAAATCAGTATTTCATTTGAAAGTGCAAAGAGGATAGGCAATATAGAATTAGGGTAAAAGAATGAGTTAAAAGATTATCTGTTGTTGCTTAAGGAACAGCAATATTTATTCAAACAGAGCAGTTAAAGTGACATATTAGTTCCATATATAACTTACAGAATAGGGCTGGACAATATGACCAAACTCTATAGCACAATGTAAATGTAACTTTATAACTATAAATAAACAATATATTTTTTTTTCTTAATACATTAGTGCCCAATAATATTAACTTTTTTACTGGCTTCATAATATTTGTCCAGTGTAAGGTTTTGGACCTGTGGACAGTGGGCAGATGGCTGGACTTCTGGTCATATGCTTGTTCTAGCTATTCTTCAATTGTATGGTATTCTGACAGTTTCATTTGTTGGAAATTACTGTATGAGTGAATTCAGGTCTGTAAGAGATTCATAATCAGTAATTTGATAAATTAAGTGCATTGTCCAGCCCCACTCCAGAAGTTATGGCCAAGGTCAAGGGAACACAGGACTAAATGAAATGGACTCAGTGTAGAAAACAATAAATGGAACCAGTCCATGTCCAGATTGTTCATCATCCCAAAGGGAGGACAAAGCGGTCAAGATGTTAAGTAAAACCTCCTAAAGGTGAATCTGCATGCAAGTCTCTCAGTACACACAACAGATAGTTTAAATCTGAATGAAAGCAGCTCAATTGTACGCAACAGAATGCACAATCACAATCAAGATCATTTCTCAGCCTAAAGTGAACTGACAAAATGATTAATAAGACTCCAAAGACTGATTTCCTCCAGGCTGAAATTCATATAATAATGACTTAGAATAAAATTAATTGATTGTGCTTTTATAACCAAAGTAGAACAAATAATACAAAGACAAGATGTACATCACTTATAAAACATTAACACTGTTATATAAAATTTGAATTTGAAGCACTTCTGTGGCAGTAAACAATTTCAAGAATTTACAAGATGGCTGGTAATGACTGAATAACAATTACAGTAAAATAACAAGACAACTGACAAGCAAAGATCATGTATGGACCGCATCAAGCAGTCATGGACAATATTTGTGTAGACACTCACAATCGCCATCAAATGTGCATTCATCTTAGTTTGCTGAACAACCAGCGGTTCAGGCTCTGGGAAGCTGGCCACCCAAAAAGCAAACAATAAACAGTGCATCAAATTGAAGTCAATAGACTTAAACATGAAAGCACTTTTTTTTTCTTTTTTCCAACACCTAATGAGAAATTTGAAGTAGAAAACAATAGCATGTATTGTGCAGTCTTTTTCCATATCGTAAAGGTCATAGTCCTTCGTCTGAAGCAACTGCAGGAAATTCCTTTTGTGCTCACGTTGCTTCTTAGCTTTTCAGGAACTGTGAAGACAAAGCAGCTTAATGTTTCTCTCATTGAACTTAATGTACTCAGTGTGTCACAGATCATGAAAGACAAAAGAAAGGCAAAATAAATTTATATCAAGTAGCTAACAGAGAATTTTAAATCTGGATTCCTGTTTTTGATTTACCTCTTCCACCTGTCCGGTCGGTGCTACCTGTCCTCTCTGTTTGGTCCTTGAGTCTCCACATGACATAAAGCTGGATGAATTAGTACCATCGGGGTCCCTTTGAGCTTGACCTGATGGGAAAGAGGGACGACTGTACAGAAAGATGTCCCCAAATTCTGAAGGACAGACAAGGAGGAAAACCTTTTAGTTCATTAAATCTATTTAAAAAATGTTTATTAAAAAGGCCTAAAGTGTGAAATACAATCCACTCATTACCTGAGTGCTGTCGGCTTTTGCTGCTTCCCTTTCCTCCTTGTTGGATCTTGTGCTTGTCCTGGCTCTCTCTCTGCTCACATGCAGCCTCCTTCACTCTATGAGTCCCAGTGCTACCTCGTCGACCCCGGGCCTCCCCGGAGCCCATCCGAGGCAGGGTGGCACCCCTCACTTTATAGTCACCGTGGGACATCTGGCTGGAGAAACTAAGAGGCATGCAAGAGTCTGTGGACACAGTAGAGCACAGCGATCCAAATGTTAGTTTCATTAGAAGATAAAAAGGAGTGAATGTCTAATCTCATTCTCGGCTCAGTCTTTACCATCATTGAAGACATCTTTGGGTTGGTAGTCCTGTTGACCAGACTGGTTCTGTTTATGCCTCCTGGGCCTTTTATGTGTTATTGCAGGACTCATGTTGCTGTCTGTAGACATGGGACTGCTGGGTCGCTGGTGTCGCCGGCCTGAAATTGTCACACAGATTTACCACAAATCTTTAGATTACATAACATGTTACAAATAACAGTCAACTTAATGTTGACATGTAATATAAATACTGATGCATTTTATTTGTCATTTTAAGTGGACATCTATGGGAATTATTTATTACATAACCAACTAAACTAACTATTTATTCTTTATTATTTAGTCATAACTTAACATTTAATGGACGTTTATAGGTACATACTTACATTTAATACCAAGTTTTAAAGGGAATTGATTTGATAAGCCCACAGCAACACGATTTTTTTATTTAAACCTTTGGTTGATAAAACTAATGCCATAGACTCCCCATTAGGCTTCTAGTCTAAAAGTCTATCATAAAGTTTTATGATAAAGATTCATGTGTCTGTAGACTGATGCAAGCTCAGACTGTCATGGATGAAAAAGGCATCATTGAAGAAACACAAAACTTAGTGTATAGTATTGTGTGGCATCTAGCAGTGAAATTGCAGGTTTGTCCATTCTAGGCTACCGCAGAAACATGGTGGGCTTCATGGAAGACGACGCACGTTATCTGTAGATAAAAATGACCTAAGGTAACGAAAACACGAATATTTCTATAATTAGGTGATTACACACTAATAAAAAAAAAACATACTTATGAATATTATACTGCATGCATAGATCATCTTAAATGTTACATACTGGACCTTTAAAGTTGTTATTTCAATACAGAAAGGAAATTTCATCAGTATATTAACAAATTAGTGATTTTTTTTCAATACATTGGAAACACTTTGATCTGCTTAATCATGCAGTCTGGTCAATAGTTTGCAGATTGCTGCACAAAACTGTACAGCTATTTCATTCAAATATCAAATCTTTCTATTGATGCATTGTGACCTGCAGTACTTGCTTTTTATCTTTCTTTATATTTTCTTCTTACTATGTTTATTGTTACGCACCCAAAAAACAAGGCACAAATAAAATACATGGCAAAAAATCTGATCTTTGTCCTGTGCAAAGAAATCAAACAAAGTAGAGAAATATGTCACAGCCATGCTAGCACCTTGGTGAGGCTGTCCTCCACTACACAATGGTTCTATGAGCTAAATGCTAACATCAGAGTGCTAACATGGTCACAGCAGCAGTGATGATGGAGCTACATGGAAAGTTATTACAGTGCATCTTGTGGAAACTATCTATACCAAATATCTATACTATCTATACCAAATATCTATACGAAAGGTCAAGACCATCCACCTGATAGCAGGTGGAGATATTTTTCTCAGAACCATAAATGTCAACCTCACAGTGGCGCTACAGAAAAAGTCAAGAGATCAACAATTAGAATACATCATCTGGGAACTATCAATATCTGTACACAAAACAAAAAATGTCTTCCCTGGAAGCCTTCTCACCTGACTCCTCTGGGTATCTGCACATGCGCAGGCCTACAATATCCCGCGATGAAGCCACTGCCTGGTTGAAATCGCCGTCTGTAAAGAAGGATCCCTCTGAGGTGCTGACAACACTGGACCTGCCTGATGAGATGTTGTCCTCAGATGCTGAGCCCCAGCTGTTAACCATGGACCCCGTGACTGATCTGTCCAGATCCCCGGTGCTGGAGGCTGGGGTCTGCTCCAGCCCATGGAGGAGCAGCTTGTGGGGAGAGGGCTGCTGCAGCTGGTGTTTGTGCTTCTGCCGGTTGTGGTGCTGGCTGTAGTGACTTTCAGCGAGCTCGGCGTCTGTCTCCTCCTCTGCCTCCTCCTCATCCTCTTCCTGCCCGTCAGTGTCCACGCAGAGGGGTATGGAGCTGTAGGTGTGTGTTGGGGAAAGAGGGCGAGGGTGGCTCGTGATGTGCTGGCTGGAAAGTGCATAAAAAACATTATTAAATAAATCAGTTAAAAATGGTTGAATGCAGTGTCAGGGAGGTTTAATTAGGATACCTGAGGTGCTCGGTTCCATCGTGCAGGCCATTGCTCAGGTCTCCCTTTGGTGGCGTGATAGGCGGGTGACTATAGGACACTTCAGTGGATGATGGTGCCCCTCTAACTGGTGGAGTAGGGCAGCCTTCTATTCTCCCCTCTGGATCAAAACTGATAAGAAAAGGACAACTGACATGAGGTAATGGCTAAAGGAATGAGGGGTGCTGGAAGTCCTGACACATTAGTCACAGCCCATTAGACAGCAATGCAAATCCCCTGGCCCTCCATCCAAACACTCACATTTCCATCATAGAAAAACCTATAAAGATGAACAATACGCTTTCTGCACCATCTGTTTTTTTTTATTGCATCTCTTAAATGCAGGCTTCTTTCTGTTCTGTTCATTGTACATTACATGGACTAATTTCAATTATATAAAACCTGCTGTCATAGTACACTGGCTGTCTGAAAATGACAAACTGTGTATTCAGTTTGGTGTTAGCTGTGACAATATGGCCATGTTTGGGCAGAAGGTTTGCAGCTAAAAGAATTCCTCAGATGACGCTTGTATGAGTAAGATAACTTTATCATATTATTGTTTTTTTTTCAGTCAGTTTAATATGGTGGGCTACAGTTTGCTAAGGAGCAACATAATATGCAATAGCTGGGAATCTAACATGGCATATTCAGGATGGACAATCAGAACACATAAAGTAATACAATTAGTGCATATTTTAGGCCATCTTGAAGTGCACAACTGTAGCTGTTGGCAGCAACTGTTCAATACCCCATATAAACACTACCAATGAAGGAGCAATGCATGTATGTGTGTCTGTGTATTAGTGTTTGCTAAATAAAAGTACATTCATCTGTGTCTTTTTCCCCATACCTCCTTTCCATGGGTAGGCTATACTCATCACAGTCCCAGGCATTAGCATGCGGAGTAGACTGGCCTTCTCCCCAGGTTACTGCATTATGTTTCGGGATCTTTGGGGCCCGCGTTCCCTTCCTTTGATTTTGACTCCCTAAGAAATGAGAAGAAAACATCAAGGTAAACACAGACTCATGGCTTGCCTCATTAGAATTCACGGCAGCCAGCCTTACCTGAGGTGCTGTTGCTGCCTCTGTCTGAGCTGTGGTGTGAGCCTCCTGTACTGTGATCACGCATCTGGTTGTAGGGGATAGTTTTAGGATGGATCATTCCTTCACTTCCTTGCAGATGATCTGAAGACAAAGACGCAATTTGCAACATCTTTCTTATTTTCATATAAATGATGTAAAGCAAATCCAGGTCAATCTTACTTTACCTTTATTTAGCATGTTTTGCTCAATTATGTTGTACTGCATCTGTGCTGCCATCTCCTTTGGTATTGGAGGCAAGTTGGGGGGCTGTTTCCAGCACGGCACGTCCAGAGGCTCTGCTATAGCGCCACCAGTGGCTGCCTTATTCTTAATGCTGGCCTGAATGAGCTGTGTGGTGGCATATGGGATGGGTTCATATGTGGCTGCTGAATCTCCGCCTGGACTCGCATAGCACAAGTTGGAGTTGGTGAACGTTTTAATCTCATTGAGTTTGTTGGAGAGGTTCACATCGCTGTAAATGGCCGTCTCTGAACCAAGCTGTCCCCCCTGTTTGTTTTCTGGATGGTTCCCATAGTTGGCTATGCAGTCAGCTGGGGAGGGAATATAAGACAAAGCAGCACTTGAACACAGCAAGAGCACAAGTCACAAAGCTTCTGCAAGGCTGGAAGCTGTTGAATTTTTATTAAACACACAATATATACCTCAGAGGACAGCACCTGAACTATGACATGTACTCAGTCTTGCACTGACCTGGTCGGCTGTATGTTGTCATGTTACTGTCGCTGGTGCCATTGCCGTTATTGCAGCAGTTGATGCTACAGTCCTTGTGATTGGCACATGCATTTGGCCAATTGTCTGGCAGCCACAGCTGGTTTAGAGGCTCGCCCATGCTGAGAAGGCCAGGTCTGCAACAAGGAGGACCACAGTGCTGTCAATCAAAACCTGCATATTTCGCTGATGAATGAGCATGGGGTGGATGCATGAGGTTCGCATCCTTTAGAGCAGGTAGACACCTCCCCCTAGTGTTTTCACAAGGTAAATGCATTTCTCCTGTCAGTCTTTATATAACACAAAGGAACAAAAATATCACTCACCTGCCAGCACTGCACACAGATTCTCCTCTTTGATATGCGACTGCAAAGAGAAACAGAAAAACATTAAACCTTGATGAGCTGTCAAAAAGAGGAAGTGCCAAAGGCAGAGAGAAAACATGAAAGGCAGGGAGACATTTGAAACAAAAATCTTAAGTCAGAAGTGTAGACTTACTTCAATACATGCTTCCTTCGACAGGGCATAGAGTCTGACTCTACGGTTTAATGTACATGAAGACAACACAAATAATTGCCTGTGCCTTTACCGATCTCAGCATAACTTCATACTGTTAGAGACAGTTTCTCTTCCAATCACCAGTAAAACATCAAACAAATAAAAAGTCTTCTGTAGAATACATTCCATATTTTCCTTATTTAATCAAATAAACCTAACCTGTGGAGCAGGTGGGCTTACCACACTGTCAGCATATAAATGTGCTTCAAAACACATTGCTGCTTTATGTACTGTATAAATTAGTTTCTACTTTAGAGAAGATATATTTAATCAATTTTAGCTCATAAACTTGTTTTACTTTATTTAATCACACTTCATTTGCTTTTGTTTGCTGTAAATTCCATGATGAGATGTTCATAAATCCCACATATAGTTCTTTTAGCCTTGTGCAATCTTTTAGCTGTGCTTCCATACCTTTCCATTTTAATATGTAAATGACCATGAAAAAACTGATATGCACCCATCAGTGAGTTCTGTTCTATTTATTTTATTTATTCTTTATTTTCTCTTTAATTTCGCCTACTTATTTTATTCCATCTTTATTTATTTTACCTACTTGTTATAGATATGTGTTATCAGTTTACCTTCTTGTATTTCAACATTTTCAGCAATTTTATGAGTTTTGTAGGTTTATCCCTTGTTATATATTTTTGGGTGTGTAAATTGTTTAGGTATCTTTGCTGTGTTTTCTGTTGTTCTGCATCAAGAGTGTCTAGCGCTCGGTTTCGAAGACTATTTTTTATGAAAGTGCTATACAAAATAGATAGTTATGGTTTGGATCTTATTTTATTATGGTATATTCAGGGTTTTAATTCAGCACTTTTTCTCAAATTGAGCTCTACATATATAGTTTTACTTATGTGGCCAAAATGTTACATAATAAAAGAAAAATTATATTAACACTATGAATCATACTGTACATACCTGTAGGTGTAAGCGTGTGAGATGACGCGGGACTGTTTAGACAGACATATAGAGGATAGAGGAAGGGAGGGTATTGATTGAGGCATTTAGTGATATTTTCAATAGGACTACCACTGAGATAGTTGCTATGTTGCTAGGGTTATATCACACTAATGAGGTGTGTCCTCTGTCTAAGGCATGTTCTTCTCTGCTGTGTGATGTACATGTCGTATTTGCGATGCTGAATTAACGGATGTGTATTCGAACATGGTTTGTGTGAGAAATAAACATTGCATTATCTGGCTATTCTGCTGTTCCTCTGTCTTTGGCAACACGAGTGTCTCCATGTGTGTTATAAGGAATGTTAGTATGGGGGTGTGATCATGCATGTCCGAGAGGAAGAGGAGAAGGGAAAATAACAGCATATTTGAGGCAGACATGGTATAAAAGTGCCGCGCGGTGGTGACGGAGTTGGTTGGTTCTCACCTCAAAACGTATGCTGTGTGAGAGGAGAGGTTGACTTGTCTACTCCTCGAAATGAGCCTGCTACAAGCTCAGCCTTTTACTGTTGCTGCATAGTCGCAAATGCAAATTGTTGTTTCTGAAGTCTTTTGTGTGCCAAAAGCAGATTAGGCCCGAGTATTTTTCACCCTTTGATGTGATCTGCTTATCGGCCTCTGAAAATATTCCGTAATATCACTGAGACGAAGACTGAAATGCTGTTTAGTGTGGTGGCAACATGTCATGGCTTGATCCCTTCTACAATCATAACGACCTTCAAAAGTGACATGATAACCCGTTTTGCAGACGCACACTTGGCCTATATGGTGAGCATCTTGAACAGACACACATCTATCTGTCTGCCTTTCTGAAACACACACACACACAACAAAGAAACACACACCCTTGCGGATGCCAGTGTATGTGCTGCTGAGGCCACTTCTCTTCTTGCGGTGCCGGTAGAGCCACACACTGAAAATCATGAGGACCAACCAGCAGGTGGCGCCAATGCCCGCAATAAATGCCGGCTGCCTCACCACATCTGAGATCTGAGACAAAGTGTCCCTTTCCTCGCTGATATCCATCATCTGGCCTGCGGAGTCTGATCAGTAAAATAAGAGACAAATCATTATATGTGCATGAAAACAGCAGTGAAAGCATAACTGAAGATTTAATCGTACACAAAAATGTTGATGCTGCAGCAAAGACACAACAGCAATCTACAAGTAAGTACAATATGATGCTTTATTTGGACACTGTATAAGAAAAGAGAGGCTAACAAACATTATAGAAGTTTTCCACCTGAGATACTGTCACAGTTTTTAGGCCTATTTTTGTCACACCTTACTAAACAATTGGGAGGACTCTCACCCAATTGAAAGAAAGTGACGTCACTTTTGACCCCAGGTCCGGCGCCGTTGCTGGCTGCAACCTCTACGCTGTATCGAATTCCTGGTGCCAGACTGGGAATGAGCACAGAGAAGGTGGAGCCGTCGACTGACTGGTTTACATGGTACCGACTCTCGTTACCCAGGCACCAGATCTGTCAAGAAAAGGCGAGGAGGAGACGGGATAACAGTGATTGCCTGAGGGACACATCCAACAACACAAGAGGCACCAGCAGCCTGACAAAGATTCCATTTACATTTTAACTGCGATTCGCATGATTCACAGCATGAGTACAGCAGAGGGCGGGAGCCTTCTTTTCATACCTTGTACTCCTGAATGACTCCAGCCTCTTCCTGCTCCGGAGGAGGTTTCCAAGCAACGAGGATGGCAGTCCCATTGGCATCACTCTTTGTCACTGTAACGCCCTGGGGTGCTCTGCTTGGGGCTAAGACAATGAAGCATACAGTTAACCACGCAGACATAAACACAATCTCATCTGATTCTTTAAGCATGGTACGGCCTGAATCTCTAACAGCTTTGCGCCCTTAAAAGAGCAATCGAGAAATATTAAAGAGCAGTATTAAATTCCTCTATATTATATTTATAGATACACTGCATACTGTAGAATAAAAGTTCTCAGAAAGTCACCTTCTTCCAGTGTCCTGACTACCTTCACCTCGCTGTCAGCTCCCTGGAACTCATCAAAGAAGGGGCGCACTTTGAACTCGTAGATGGATCCTCTCTTCAGCTGACCGATCACCACTCCATCCTCCCGTGGGGCACGTACCTCCAGGACATTCCACTGCCCCTCCGGCTTGCCGTGCTCAGCGGATGCCCTGTAAAGCACCTTGTAACCCTGGATGTATGGGGACTGCTGCTCGACCTAGTGGAGATGCAGGGATAAAACATGCATAAATGTCATAATGTGACAACGAGACCCTTTGATCACGAGAGACTAAACTGGGTTTAAATCAAAGAGAAGTGTGGCTGTACTGTTGTAATGTAAAGGCTCCACAATATTACCTGCATGTGACTTAAAACAATATACATCTAGGAGGTTAGAGCCTCATCTCGTGTGAGAGTGAAAATCCTGCAGGAAGGATCTGTTAATACTCAGTTAATTCCATTCGTCTTTAGGGTAATACAGATTAACATTTTCCTCATATCTGTGAAATCTCACCGTAAACCACAATATGAGGTCATTAATCGTTTCCCCTCAGCATGGTTCTGGTTAAAATCAAGCCAGGAGAGGACTAAGCACTTTCCATTTAAACCATATAATTATGACAAAGGATGCCTTAAAACATTTCTGTGGAGGCATATGCATGTGTTTGGAACAAGGCATAATGTATCACACCAAAGACAAATTCACTTCCCTATGTAATGGATTGATTGTCTGCTCATAAATGTTTATAGAAAAAAAAAACACATGTATATTCAACATTAAATAAAAAAAACACTTTTAGACAGTTTTAGCCTAGATAGTATTTAAATTTCTATATTTTACTGTATCTCTGTTGAAAATGAGAGCTCACCTCTTCATGTTGTTGGTAAGAATAAGGGAAAACATATCAGAGGGCAGAAAGCTGCTCAGTAATAATCCTCTCTGTCAGCACAGTCTTGATTTGCTGTTAAATACATAACCCCTTGGCTTTTACCTCATTTGTTTATGTATAGTGTGTGTTTACATTTACTGGTAAAATTGCACTTTTGACCTTTTCCCATATTTACCCTAACTTTGACATAGAGTACATGTAGCAAAAAATGTTAATTGCGTGCGGGACACTCATCATGGAGTGGTCCCCTCACCATCCACTGCACCCTGACAGCAGAAGACGAAAGGACGGTTGGTGTGTGCAGGTGAATAACCACATCTCCCAGCTCCCTCTGGATGTGGCGGTGATCCACTCCCTGCATGGTGGAAGTGCTGTCTGTTGATGCAAAAGGGACAAAAAGAAGTGAAATAGAAACAATGAAGCAATCATTTCAACTGAAATAAACAGCAGATGATATCTGTTCAATGAAATGAGGCTAAAAAAAAAGGATGAAAAGCACACACACTGACCCTGTGTTCTAACAGAGTCAGAGATTGGACTGGGGTCGCTGAGGCCATAAGCATTCACCGCTCGGACCATAAACAGGTAGACAGTAGCAGGCTTCAGGTTCCTCAGGACAAAGGTCTGTGTTTTTATATGCTCTGCTAAGGTCACCCATCTGCTGCCTAATGTATAACTGCAAGGAGAAAAACACACAGGTACAAGGCAAGTTTCATCACATGATAAATATGATATACAGTTAATAATTAAAACACACTGAATACAACATAGGTCGAACCTGAATGCCTCGATGAGGTAAGATGTAGGTGTTGCACCAGCATTGGGGTTGGATTTCCACGACAGAGTGAGAGAGGTACGGCTGATGTCAGTCACCTCAGGTTTAGATGGAGCACTGGGAATCAGGTTAGGGTCTATAGGGTGACTGGACTGAACAACAACTCCAAACTCTGCCACAGAGATACCAACAAATCCATTAAAGTACACTATAAATGACTCTTCAGTATGTATTAACAGCCTTTATGACTATATATATCTATATATCAATTAGTGTAACCTACCCTCCACCTGTAAGTATGCTGTCCAGGAAGCCTCTCCATTGGAGCTAGAAGCTACACAGGTGTAGAAGCCTGTATCTCCAAGCTGAGGAGAGGAAGTACAGTGGCAGATATGAGTGGGTTGTTTGGCTCAGTGCAGCTACTGTAACTGATTGCTAACTGCTGTATTACTTTATCCCCTACCTTAGCGTAGCGAATCTCCAGTGACCCTGCGTCTGCTATGGACATGCGGGAGTCCACTGGAGACACTACCACACCGTCCCTCTTCCAGTGGACTGTAGGAGGTGGTGAGCCAGATGTTTGGCAACCCAGGACCACTGTGCTGTCCACAGGCACAGTCTGATTGAGTGGACCCTGCCTAATCACAGGAGGAGGGTGGTCTGACCCAGCTAACAAAAAAAAGAGAAAGTAGGGAAGTGAAAGACTAACAGGTGCTTTTTAGTATTTCGAGCAGACTATGTAGTGTGATCAAATTGGAAACATTACAAAATAAAATATAATAAACAATGCCAGCATGCATTCTTAAATTGCCTTCGAGTATGATGATGGACAACCCACAATGCAACACACAAATTATGGACCCACTTACATCAAGAAAAAACTGAAATAACTGTCGGTCAACGACAAAGCCAACAAAACTAAATTTAAAGTAATAGGTACTTCATAAACGTTTTTATTTGCTATTCATGAAGTTTTCGAATGAATTATGGTAGTGATGTCCTAGAGACTGTGGAAACTCCACTTTTGAAATGAAATGAGCTCACTATGTCACTGTTCACTGCAAACACAAATTACTTATAACTATATATGTATACACATATACATTTAATTGTTTTGCCTACAAAAGCCATTCCAGCTAAAACATGTTTATGGTTTTTGTGGTCATGTTTAGGCAACTAAAAGCATCTCTTGGAGGTTAGAGGAACATTGTGGTCATCATAAGTACAGTACGGCTAAAGTAAGGTTAAGCGTAGGCACTGAAAACTCTCTTGTTGCATGAGGTTACGGAAATCTGAGATCTCGGTCTCAGGTGTTCATGTGCTTTGTATGCCTAATATAGAGGAAACAGGTTTTCTAAATTGAAGCCTGTCACAGGATGTCCCAACATCTCCTGTTGGTACAAAAGGTAACAGTAGGCGTATTATGGCAGAGTTATGCGTATCATATAACCCCAATGTCTCAGGTTTGATTCTGGTTGGTGACCTTTGTTGCACGTCACCCCCTTACCTCTTCCTGCCCTTTCCTGTCTGTATGTCTACTATCACTACTGAATGAAGGCAAAATGCCAAAAAAAAACAGTACACTGTCAACAGTATATTATGGAATTGGAAATTGGGAAAGGTTGTTCACAAAAGATCAAAGTTATGAAGACAGAGACAGAAATAAAAGTAAGAAAGATGAAAGTAGAGAAAATGAGAATGAAATTCTGCCAAAAAATGAAAGCCAGATAAGATGTGAAAGATATTGAGAGGCAAATTGGTAAAGAGAGAACAATAGGTTTAGGTGGCTGTGCAGGCAGTGAAGGAAAAAGAAATCAACTTTTCCCCTCCAGCGGAGAGCAACTAATCGTTCACTCGGCAGTGGGTTCTGCTGGAGCCGACTCCAATCACAACGGCAAAGCCCAACTAATAACAATTCCACTTAGATAACAGAGCTCTCTCTTCTCTCTCTCTCTCTCTCTTACATTTTAAAACCCTGTGGATGGGGGCAGGGGTTCTAGATAAATAAATAAATATACCAACAAAAAAAAAAAAGGTGATGGAAACACGCCTTGAAAACTGCCGGAGGTAATGTGGACCAGTTATTTCCATAAAAATGCACCACTCCAAATGGGGATGAGAGGAGTGTGGTGGGATGGAGAGAATTTGGGGGAGGGGAGAGTAGAGAGAAACAGGAACGTGCGAGTGCAGTGCCATAGACCACTGGAAAAAATCACATAAAACATGACCCCATCTTTTTTATTTCCATTACCTGTAACAGACTTTTCACTGAGTGGATGCCTCTCATTTCCCTACTAAGGTGGCTGCAGGACGCAGTACCAGTGTGAGCATCAGATTATCCTTTGGAGCTAATAGGGCTGCACTGAACAACTCAATGTGTACATGCAGTATGTTTAAGCCTGAAGCAATTACCTTCATTAATTTAATATATGTACATGTACAAAGTTACCCAGAAACATGTATTCATGATAACACAGGTCATTTAATTGGTAGCTTGTAGACTTTGCTGGCGGTGTGTAATTACTGGTGTGGGCCTCCAAGCACATTTAAATTGCTTTTTAACAATTAACACAGTTATTTCATCACCTAGGATTTGGATGGCAATCCCTCAGACCACATTTAATATAAAAGTACCTATGAACTGTATCATGTGTCAATCCTGCAGTCATATTTCACTGAAATGTACAGTAAAATAGAACACTACGTTGTATAACGTGGAGTCACGATGGATAATCATTATTCTATTTCCCCTAGTCCTCTTTACTTAGATCATATACCCTACAGTAGCAAGTTAGGAAATTATATTTTTAGAGGTAAGAGAGATAAGGCCAGACACTCGTTACACACATGTTGTTCACACACATCACCATGGAAACAGAGCGTTTTCAGCCCAACATGTGAACAACATATCCTAAAATCTCTTCCCTCTTGAAATCCCTCCTCTGACAGTTAGTAACCAGGGCCAACTACCACACCTATAAGGGAGGGTAGCTCCCCCGCGTCTGCAACCAAGGCCAGTTTGTAGCCTAATACACCTGCCTAACAAAGGAAACCCGCAGCAGCAAAGTAGTCTGTTTGCCAAAACACAAACCATTGAAGCTAGAAATGTGCAGAATAAAGTCCCCCCCCATGTGCCCTCCACCACTCCTTCCCTTTACTCACAGTCTGTGACCTCCAGCAGTGCTTTGGTAATAACACTGCCAGCGATGTTGAGAGCCTGGCAGCTGTAGAAGCCGCCATCAGAGCGCTGAACATCGGTAATGGTCAAACTGCCCATCTGGGAGACAGAAAGACGGCTAAAGGGCTGTGGAGGCTGGTAAGAGAAGAGGAGACTCTGTAAGGGGAAGCAGAGATCACATAGTTAGAAACCCATTCACTTGCTTTATTTGCACAGAGTAGTCATTTAGTCTGATGACAGACTGAGGGCCAATCTCACCTCACTTCCCTCCTTCTGCCAGAAGATAGCAGGCTGTGGGTTGCCAGTGGCCTCACACTGGAAGGTGACCGTCCTGCCCACAGTCACCACCTGGTTCCTGGGGCGTATGGCAAATGCTGGGGGCACTGCAGAGGAAGAGAGGCCTTAATTAGATGGCAGCCTGATACATTTTCATCATTCCAAGTTTTAGATCATCTTAGTATAAAAAGCTATGTGAGTATGTAGCACAAAACAGTCACTATTTACCTGTTTTTTTTAATGAAAAAACTGCATTTTTTTTTTATTCATTTACCTACACATAACATAAATTACATACTGTATTGGTGGATGGAATTACAGTTCCAGATAGGACAATAACAGGGGCTCATGATTTCCTGTTGCTGTCTGGTGGTGGATGAGAGATGGATGACAACTTACCAGTATTGACTACAAGGGAAAAGACACACAAAAAAGAACAGTGTAATGAGTAATAAAGGCACACACTGGGATATGGATCTACAATGATGCACTCAACAGTACTGATACATGCTTGAATGAGTGAGCATAACACAATTAACAGTTGGTAATAAGGAGGTGCAATATTAATAAATAATGAGTATAAATAATATTATTTATTAGAGTTATTAGAGTTAAGTTTTTCACTTTTGGTTTATAATATCTTCGTTTTATTTCTTTTATTCCTTTAATAAAATAGTATTTCTTATAGTTTAGTATAGTTTAAGGAGATTATGCTTTGGAATTAAAAGTAAAATATTTCTTCAGATGCCCAAATGTTTAATGATCAAAAAGTCAAGGGACAAGGCATGCTGTTTAGCCCCTATTAGACCCTGCAGACCAGTTGACTGTGGGGTGTGAAAAGTCTGTGTAATTGCAGGTTTAAGTTACAGAGCCAGCCAGCCTTGAGGCGTATTTGGACAAAGATACCAACCCCTAATGAGGACATAAACCTGTGAGGGGTGAGGAAGGAGCATTGTGTCTGGATAGGAGGTAGAAGTGGGGAGCTGCTGGTGCTATGCAGGCATCTGCTATGCTAATTGTACTACACAAACAACCACACATTTTGAGATGGGAACTACTGTACATCTTGACATCTGTAAACTAGATTTATAGTGAAATGAATGGCTAGCTAACCAGCTGGTTTTGGAACTACTGCAAGATGACTGTGGTTATTGCTCAACATTTTTGTGAATTTCTTTTTAAAAAAGTAAAGCACATGATTTTGCAGGAAAGCTGGGTTTAATCACCCTGTCTGAAAAGATGAGTATCATGTATGGGCAACTTTATCTAATTTCTCCCAAGTTCATGTCTGAGAAAATTCAGATCATTTTCATGAGTGTAACGCTCAAGAGTCATTTGATCTCATACTTGGGAAAACCTTATGAGTAAGGGCCTTGGCCTGCTAAATCTGTTTAAATGGCAACTGTTTAATATCAACCAAATGTTCTAGGTCAGTAAAAATGATTCTGTGGTTACGACTATAGCTATGATTGAAAAAAAAATGAAACACACATTTACTTGATGGCTCTTTGTTTCCTCCCACAATACAACTTCTACTCATCTCCCAGTTATTGTACCCTTCTCCATTCCCTGCCCAAATTAGCTATGGTCCCCCTTGACGCTCATTTTCTCAGGTTTTTGGAAGGGAGAGGAAGACCACGTAATTGGAACCTTGTCATTTCCCAGCATGCCACCAGCCCTGCCTTATCTTTAATTAAGTCCTACTGTCCTCACAGTCTATGTCACCCACTGTGCCACTGCCGTGTGTGTGCGTGTTTATGTGTTTATATATATATATATATATATATGGTTCAGTGTGTGCAACTATGAGAGGTGTCTTACTGTTTATTTCCTGCCACTGATTTAAGGACTAAAGGGTGTCATTGTGGCAGGGAAACTAAGACCAAAATGATTCCATTTTCTGTGGTCACGTAAACATTTACTTTGCATGCTCCTCTCAGTTTATACAGGACATTACTATGAAACTGTACTGTAAACAAACTGCTGTTATGTCATATACTCCTTTTTATTCAGCACTGGAGATTGCTGCATACATTATATGACCTCAAGCCAGGAAGTGAAAAAGAAAAAACACACACAGAAACCTGGGAGATAAGTCTGCCTGTCTGTACTGTCTTGAGAGCAACAGCCTAAAGCACAATAATGAAAACTAGGTCTGGATAAAAGGCAAGGTAAAAGTCACTGCCTGCTAATTTGTGACACTACAAGACACGATTAGTTCACCAGTTCGGCTAGAAGTAGCTGTCTTACAAATACTCAAAAAAGGACATCTGAGGCTGTGCAAAAAGTGTGTGAACTGTGTACAGAAGAGAAGGTGGTGCTTCCGTTAGAGGACATTGCATGTGAGGGTCGGGTTGTACTGACCGTGTACAGTGAGCGTGGCGGATGCTTCAGACTTTCCAACCATGTTCTCCACCACACATGTATAGGAGCCCTCATCTGAAGAGGTCACTTGGCGAACAATCAAGGTATGGTCCTCTAGGATTTCAAATCTGTAGAGCAGGACGGACACACACAATCACGAGATGAAAGAAAAAGTCGAAACGCTGCGTTTGCATGGTAAATTAATGTGTATAGAGGGCCTTTGTGCATTACCGGCCCTTAGGCAGGTCAGAATCATCTTTCCTCCAGCGGACAGTGGGAACAGGGTCTCCTTGAACCACACAGTGAAACTCCACGCTCTCGTCTGCCAACACCACAACACTGCTGGGCCGCTTCACGAAGGTCGGGCGCTCTGGAGGGCAGTACATGGGCAACACCAATATAATCATCACTGTCATGAACGCCATCTATATCCCTGCACTTTTTTATGTTATAGATGTATAGATTCATTCTTCACTAGTCTAGTTTTAAGAACAAAATTCTTGTACATTTATTAGCCTCTTTGTGTAGTTAATGGGACTTATATAAACTACAGTGCACCAAGGGTAATAATGGATTGTTTACTGTCATGCTAACATCCCCTTGATACAAGATGTGAAAGGCATTTTAGCAAAATAGAAACATTTACGTTGGAATTCATACACAGTATTGAATGTGCATATTGAATGTGAGCACAGTCAGTCAGTATCTGGCAAGGTACTGTACAGAATGAATTGAAAATGTTTAAATAACTAGCACTATGCTATCTTGTTTTGTTGTTGTTTTTTCACAGAAAATCTATTTTTACTTGAACATCTGATCAACAATCATTACCAACACTGTATCCAACCAACACCTTGGAGAATTCTAAAAAATCTATATTGCAATCATCATAGTTTGGAAAAATGTAATATTCCAATGATCATCATGTGTCAGTCTCTAAAAACGTTTTTTATGCACAACCTGTTGAACAACATATTCTGACCTGTTTCTGCATTCATGCCTTGAATGGCTCAATAAGACACTATACTCCCAACCTCAACCAAGGTCATCTAACCATGTGATACTGATAAGTGCTCTATTCTGATGGGAAATGTTAGGTGGGGGATGGAGAACAGAGGCTGAAAACAGGATAGGGGGTGTTGGAGGCAGCATAAGGAGCTCTTGTACTGAAAGGTTTGAGGGGTTGCAGCGGCGGATGTAGCAGCGGTAGATGTTCAGCGCGTGTTGGGTGGCAAAACCTCTACAAAGCTGGCAGACTGAATGGTAGTGCTGCATAATCAACGTAATTAATGGGTTATTATACCCCGGTGACAAAGACCTCACATAGCGGACTGGCAAACTAAACCGCTGTGAACTGAGAGGGTACTTAGACGAAGTGAAGCACTGCAACATTGTGAAATGCAATCACAAATCCTCAAATTTTACCTAGCACAGTGAGTTCAGCGATCTCGCTCTCCCTCTCTCCCACCATGTTCGTTCCAACGCAGATGTATTTCCCTGCGTCGCTCTTCCTGGTGTTGGTGATCATCAGTTTGCCACTGCGAATCTAGAAGAAAGCACAAAAAATATTTGCATGGCTGTTTTCACACAAGACCTTACCACCCTTATAAGTACTGTGTTTGTGGGAACATCACTTCATAATGCATAAAAATATGGCCAATTTATACATTTTGCACCACATCATGTTAAGTTTTCACTTCTTTGCTTTGATGCACGATGCCACCCACGTATAATCACGTCTTCGGTTCGTCCATTTTGAAATATACATTGTTATGCACTTGATGGCATAACAGCAAGCGGTGTTGTGTGCAGTTGTGTGCATCTGTATGCATCTCTTTATCTAAGGAATAGAATTTGCACTGCCTTTCAAGCTGCACAGAAGGTCACCCATTATGAAATTACATAATTCATATCTAGTGCTACATTACCACAGAACCCTGGGAACAAAGACACTGCCTCTTTGAGGAGACCTTCCTCAGATGTTCAGTCACCCTACTTTGCCTTTCCCAAACTTTTTACTGTCTCTACTGATATCTGCACGCACACACACACACACACACACACAGGCGCACACACACAACAAAGAGGTGGGAGATATATGCACATACTGTTTTCATTCTTTTTATAACCTCTCCACCATACGCCCCCACAGACCATGGTAGCTGTCTTTATGGTGCTTTAAGTGTGAGCTACTGTTCTGATCGTCTGAAGCTATCCAGTGTTACAGGTGATACCAGAGATACTCTGTGTATGTGTACTATAGTGGGAATGCTGATTTCAAGACCTCAAAACAAACACAAGGCCATTCCCTACACCAAGATATCTGAAACCATCTCCCAGGCATCAACTTCAATTAAACTTTCAGCCCCGTTATGATGATTTAAGATTTTTTCCCTACTCACACTAAGCAATGGAATAGAGACACACATAGCCCTTAATAGCACAGTTCTGTTATATCCTAACAGAGGTCAGAGGTCAAGGCTGCCCACAGTGCTGTGTCCATGAACCAGGCAGGGGATTCGTCATGCTATACCGCACCTGGCATGGTGAGCACTCTCCACTCACCAGCATACAGATGGAATACATCATTAAATTGCTGCTGCAGGGATGAAACCAACAGCCTTTCATTTATTAGTCATCCCCCTCTGGGATAACCTTCCACCACAAACAGTTCATACTGTACACCAAATAAATAACAACCAAGAGTGGCCTAACTACGGCTGACATTCCAAGTCTGTTGCAAATGATGTGGTTTTAAGAGGAAGATTTAACAAACTGTGGTGTGACTTGCGGTAGTGTGTACTTTCATACACAATGCCAACCACTAGTAATCACAAGGAGCAAATGGGGGAATTTGGGAGCTGATAGTGCAGATTCAGCCATTCCTGTCAGTATTCAATGAATTAGGTTTAGATGTTCGGACTCAGTCAATGCAAAATGTTCTATACTTGACATAACTGCTCGATTGCATACAGGAACAGGGTTGTTGCCTTTAATGAGTCACGAATGATATCTGACATTGTTGGGATTGTAGCAACAAAGACAGTGACAGTATTTTTACAGTATTTCAGGTATATAATACATAAAATATAAACATATGAATTTAGCTTTTTTTTATTTTGTAATATAGTTATTTGCACATGAAGGATAAGAGAATTGCAATAATTAAAACAGTTATTAATAAAGGTAAAACAGAGAACTTATGACACAAAGGATTTTTTTTTCCAATTACTTTCATTCATTATTGGCTCATAATCTTTCCCATACTACTAGTTTTCCATTTCATAAAGTAAGCACTAATATTTTCATTAAATGCACAACGATATTAAAATCAGGTGAATGAAGTCACCCAGTTGAATCCAGGATAAAGAGATTTGTGTCTTAGATTCATCGGGCATCTGTTGGCACTGCTGAGTCTATGTAATAACTGTCTCTTGATGAACCTATATCAAATTCTGTGGCAATGTAATGATGCCAGTAAAGTATTCTTCAAGGACTGCAAAGACGATCTTGCTCTAACCAATGCCGTTGACTAATGCTACACTTTTGCCCTGCAACTTTTTTGCTGTTTGCTGTAAATACTGCTGCACTAGTAACTTTAGCAGCTGATTAAAGAGCAGACCAAGCTCTTTTTTATTTCCTGAACTGACCGCTCCTCGTTTTTAGCAGCAATTCCACTGCTAAGAAATCCAAATGTGGTTTGTCTATCCTCCATCTCGGACATCAAAACCTCAGCTTTCGTTTCTGCTCTGTTTCAGAGTGTGTCTCTTTCTCTTTCTTTCTCTTTCTTCCTCACATAGCCTTAGATGCCCTACAGGCACACACATTTTGAGGCTGCTTATAGAGTGATTTACATGTGTTTTCTGTATAAAGGGCACTCAGCTTTTTTAATTAAAATCCATAAATCCCTTTTCCTGTGTGTGAGAGTCTTCGAAAAATCATTATTAAGAATTAACTCACAACTTTAGCTGCGTATCAGTTTTAATAAATGATGGTCCAGGCCACAAGGAGAACTCTCAAAAGAATGGGAAGTAGCCATGAATAACTTGTGGTGGACGCCTTTGGTCTTTGTACAGTAAGTGATGTCTTTGAGTGAACTCTCATGGCAAAGACATATTTCCATATAGAAAAGATGATTGGGGAGGACAAAGACAGGCACGCAGAAAGTACAAAGCAAAAAGCAGCCTTTGTATTTCCCTCAGAGGAGCTTCCCCCCTGGCTCTGATCCCGGCTCTCCTTAAATCAGAGATAGCTGCTCTGTCCATCACAGTCCCCCAGAGAGACTCTACCTGTCACTCCGCACTAACATGAGCTTTGAATCTGCTCTTGTGTGTCCCCGGGAGCATGCACAGACATTCAAATAAACAAATCAACACACACACACACACCTACACACACACACACACACACACACAAAATCATCTGAGTGGCTGAAATGGGAAGCCTTTTTTTGCTGTCCTGACCCATCAGATGCTCCTGGGTCTGGAATCAGTTCAGTGTGTACAGAAACATGAAAAGAAAATCACCTCTGTGTATCGTATGCCACATGACAACTTAATATATCAGATTAATAGCATGCTGTAGCTCATATGATGACTGGTGCCAGCTTGTTGTTGTTTTCTGTTTTTGTGTATTTTTGCCATCAGGCATACAAAAAAGCAATATATTTTGCATATGCAGTAGGTTTATCCTGGGTGGGATCTCAGAGAAGACACAGGTACATGTGATGTTATTATTTAGTCTTCTCCTGACCACATGGCAATTATGAATAAATGCATGTGATCTCGACTTAACAGGCTTGATTTTCCATACTTTAAAATTACTAAGGTGAGAGGAAATTAAACTAAATTGTTTATTTAGAGTTTAGAAATGGGCAACTAAATACCAAAGATTACACCATACAGCTTGTGAAGCACAATCCAAGTGTTATGAAGCCATGTGATTAATAGTATCTTACAGTAAGAGATAACACAGAACATGTTTTGTATCAAGTGTAAATTTCTGTGTGAACAGTTCCTTTAAGATTAGAATGATGTGTGAGGTCAACGTGGTCATCTCTTACTGTGATGCGTTCATCCCTGTCATCTAAGTTTGCACCATCTTTCCTCCAGGAGATCGTGGGTTCAGGGTGCCCACGGGGCGGTTGGCACTCCAGCACTGCGGGCTCACCCACTGCCACCATGACATCCAGTGGGTTCTGTCTGAAGTCATCGCGTAAAACTGGAAAACACACAGAAAAGCAGAACAGTAAATAGAGTGGAATGTAATGACGTTTGGCCATTATTTCGACAATGATAAAATCACAATATTGTTGGTGCCTTCTAGTGGGTTTCTATTTATTGTGTCAATTAGAAGACTCAATGACTGATTCATGTGGTATTAACAGCTTTCACAAGTGTGAAATTTTGAACCTCTGAGTTCAGAAGTGACATACAGTATGTTAATGGCTTTTTTTAAATGCCAGAGCCCAGGAAAATTGCTTTCTTTATTTTTTCTGTTGTCTACCCTTTTCTTGTTCCTAGCATGGTAATGAAGTGCACAAAACACCAAATTATCGCCACTTTTTTAAGGGGAACAAGGCCACTATCAGTTTTTGTCAGTCACCTAGCAACTGCGCTCTCAAGACTTAAATCACTCGAACAGCAGGATATTGTATACTTGACTTCCCATGTCCAAATTACAACCTTAAAGGTTCCATTTGAAAGCAGCATAATAAAGGGTTGTTCGCTAGCTCTGCATATCACATATTTTAAGAGCAGCATGCCAACTATTGCCCAAAATACCTTCATTGTGAATTGTTAATATATGTATTATATCATATATATATATATATAATATATAATTTGTGTAAACACTGCAACATAACTGACCTGCCAGGATCCCTCATGTGGTTACTCCCTTACTCAAGCAGAGGACAAGGTTGAGAAAAGTTGCTGAGAAAGCTGGTTGTCTAAATAGCTGACAGTAAGACAAGAAGATACACTGCTACAGAGAAATGCGGAAAGGTAAGATTCAGACGGCTCCACTAGCAGACAGCGGAAAGCTACCACAGCAATTTATCATCTTTCCGCAACGAGTAGCCTGCGTACAGAGAGCCTGCTCGCCAGCCAGAAGCTGAACTTGAGACAAAGCAAACTTGCATCCACTCCAAGAAGCCCAACAGAAGATTGTGATTTCTGGTGGCCACAGGCAGCTCCTTCCTGTCTACAACACAGGCTGTATATAAAAGTCTCTGATGTACAGCATCAAGCTCCAAACGGCATGAGGAAGAGCAAATTCCTGATGAGCGGCAGGGGATTCTAAAGCTTAAATGTGTCAAAAAAAGAAGAAGAATCAATTGGAATAATGCCAGAGCTCTATCCTGAAGTATGGGACTATTACTTGCTAGTTTAAAGCAAGAAAGGAAGTGGAACTGGGATGTGTAAAAGTGAAAGGGCTTTATCATCTTTATCAATGAAAACACCTTTTGTTTTATATAACTGTGAGAATTTCTGCTCCTGATGAGGTGAACAACATGTGTTAATGTAGACGCCTATGCATGAGTGACTGCTGTTAAGCATTCCCAGTCTTAAATTACAGGAGGGGGCTTAAAACCTGAACAAGCCAAGGGAGCTGAGCCAACATAGAGAGAGAGCAGAACAGCTCAGTAGAGTTGGGTTGGGGTGAAAAGACAGGAAACAATGAGGAAAAGGCATAATCACTCCCAGATGGCGGCAACTCGTTCACCTCTGGCTACGGATTTGTACATAACGCTGGACAAGCAGGCCTGAGACGCCTGATGAGCACCGTGGATATGGGAGAACAAATTGGGATGACCTTCTAATTGGAGGTATTTTGGCCCCCGCACTTCTTTGAGCTCCACTCTGCTGCTCTGCCCCTGTGATCCCCCAAGCAGGGTTGCAACTGGCTGACTGCAGTTGACTGCAGTGCCTGATGGGAAACAGCTGTCTGACGACCCCCTCCCCACCACCGCCACCACCACCATCACCGTGTCACATGATAAAAGGCATTCCTCGTGGGACACAAAAACATGGTTGAGGTTACTTCAGACAGGAAGAAAGTGAGACCATCACAACTGCGCGTACAGTGTGTGTGTGTGTGTGCATGTGAATGTTGTATGCTGCCATCAAGTTAAGAATCAAACAGGAGAATGTGTCATCTAAAAAGAGTAAATATTCAACAATGACACTTCTATCAGTGACAAATACACTCTCAACTTCTAGTGTCCCAGCTCAGATTATTAGTTATTTATGACATTATTACACAAATACTCTTCGGATTCGCTACTCCTTATCAGTGATGGATGAAGCATGCAAATGATTCAAGCACCTCATGAAAGCTTTCACATTTTATCATGTTGGCCTTTCCTGGGGAAAATTGTCTGGCAGATAAAAAGTGAAG
>NW_023339763.1:17825212-17849306 GCF_004916995.1 Morone saxatilis | reverse complement strand
GTGTGTGTGTGCATGTGAATGTTGATTGATTGACTGATACTATCTTATAATTCCAATAGCAATCAGGTTACACATCTGTTTTTACTATCGTGTGAGGTCTAAATGTCTCCATAGCATCTGAAAGCCAGGACTATTTCCTCAAGCCCCTTTGTTAAAGATTTATTCTTGGTGATAGCGTTGGAGTTAGTGTAAGAAATGAGGTAAAGAGAGATAAGGGTTAAAAGCAGAGGAAGTTTATGAAGGTCAGGGAAGAATGTTCTCATAAGTGTGCGTGTTTTTGTGTCTGCAGTGCGTGAACAAGTAAAAGTTGGCACGTTTTTGCATGTTAAACTATTGTGCTGGGTAAGCACACAAATAATCTGGAACATGTGTTTGTAAAACTGCACTGTTTATATTCTCTGAAGGCAAAATAAATGCATCTGCTTATTATGTTATAATAAGAAATTATGCATGCCCAAGTAAAAACCACGCAGGCATACACAAATGTAATACTGTAGCTATGCTAAGACAGTTCCCAAAAGTCCTGAATGCTTTTCCTTGTCATCTATAAGCTCCACACAATTCATAAAATTTCTGCTTGTCTGTAAATATATCCTGACAAGCTACTCTCTCGGAGTGATGTTGCTGACACCGCTGTCTAACCCTAAATCGCTTAAGTCATTGGCATTTGCAGAACTTGGCTCCGTTTGCGGGATACATTCATTTTTAAATGCTGCAGGCTGATTAATAAAATGTGGACATCGTGCAACGGCTGCCCTGATTTCAGGGACGTTTGAAGAATTATGCAGAGGACAATCACCACAAATTAAACCCTCTTTCTTACCTCCGCTCTAAAAACACAGACATCATTTTTCCTCAGCACACTTTGATTGCAGAATCATTAATATTTCTCCTGTATGTGTCGAACAACTAAATCTTTGACATAACTTTTATCTTGTTTTCCCTTCTTCTCTTTCACACTTGCATCTGTATTTTAACGCTTTGCACGCTATCATGTCTCTCTTGTTATTCTCAAATCATACTTGTTTATTTCACAAGTTGCACATGTGTGAAATTCACAGATTTTCAAAGCCATTCATAGCATGTGGGCTCTGGCTTCAAACAGTGATACCCACCTCTACAGCTTCTGAAGCCAACTCAGTTTGCCTGTTTAGCTGGAGCTTTGCACCTCTTGCTGTCCTCTTTACTCCCTCCATCTGATCCCTCCAGATGAGAATCTCATAGCCCACTTCAAAGCATCAGCCGTTGGCCTCACTACCCTGGATCTGACAGTGTCTGACTTGTTGTTAGTCCTCTGGAGCCTGAGCCAGAGCTTGAAAGGCCTACTGCAGCCGAGCTCCAATAATCCTCTCTGCAAAGTCCAACTGGACCAAAAAGGAACACAATCTAACCCCACAGACAGGGGTGGGATGGGGCACAGACAGTAACCTTATCACGCTACATCACTGCATGAGACAGCCAGAGGCACCTTTTGTCGCCGCAGTCAAAACTAACCCTCCCTCGTTACTCCATTTTATATTCAAAGTGCTTTTACATACTGCGTCCAGCTGTACAACTATTTTGGTGCAGCAATCATTTGCATGTCCCAAAGTCAACATCAACATTACTGCAAAGCACTGGTTGTTTAATATCAGCTATAGCTAAGATTTGCCAAAAGCAGGGCGACAGCTGTGCCTGCTTCTCTTTCCAAATCATGTTATAGTGGAGGAATACAATTAGCAATCAGCTTATCCAGATGCCCATTTAGAGACTACTGACAGATTTTAGGAAGAGGAAAGCAGAAGTAGAACACTTTGGCATTTCCACATCATTAGTATTATGTGTTTTATATTTTCATATGTTTTATAATTGATCAGAATCTTCATATAACAAAAAAAGGATAGCACAAATGAAAGCAAGGAAACATGCCATGGCGTGTAAGTCACTGCTGGCTCCAGGAATTAAATATTAAGAATGGAACATTTTACAATCAGCATGGTCTGAGCTTGATAAGCATAATTTGCTGCCAACTGTATAATAAATAGGGTTCTTTGTGATAGAAATAAATGGAGGGACACGTAATCCTGACTTTTCAACAGTAGATTCAGATCCAGTAGAACAGCCATGAATTGCCAAAATATATTCTGTTTTGTCAAACAAAAAGGCTTTATGTGGTTTTGTTGGTATTAAGTGTAAAGGAATAGCTCGACATTTCGGGAAATATGCTTGTTCGCTTTCTTGCAGATGTAGTAAGATTGATATTGCTTTCCTGTCAGTACCATAAATATGAAGAAACAGCCAGCAATTTAGCTTAGCTTACAGTTTCATTACGACTTGAAACAATCTGAAAGCTAAACTTGCTCTGTCCAAAGGGAACAAAGAAGTCCAACTACCAGCACCTCTAAAGCTAATTAACTATATATGAGTTTGTTTAATCTGTAAAATTACATATTCGTTTTTTAAGGCTCTTGGCCGGCAGCAGCAACTTATTGATAAAATGGACCTGTACTTGTATAGCCTCCTTTCTAGTCTCCACCTACTCAAAGCGCGTTACACTACGTGCCACATTCACCCCTTTCCACATCACAAACGGCCATCGAACAGAAACTAACAATCATACAACATCAACACATGTAGGCCTATGCAAATTGGGTTCATGTATAAATAACGTGTGATATCTATCGACAATGGCCAGAGCCGGGAATCGAAACCAACAACCTTGGCCGATTGGGCGACACCCGCTCTACCTCTGCTGAGCCACAGCCGCCCACAGCTGCGCTGGTTGCCTGGCAACCTCATGGTAATGCCAAGACACGAACTTGAACTATTCCTTTAACCAAAAAGTTGAAATAAAATTTCAAAAATACAGTAATGATCCCTATCACGGGTTACCAGAGGCTGAAACTGATAAAGCGTTATGGCTAAAAGCCAAAACAGCCAAGAACACCCCCAAGGTATTCAATGTTCAATTAAATAAACACAATACACACATTTGAAAAACTAAATAAGCAACTGTTTGCTATTCAAAGCCCCTACAAGGAATTTTATTTTTTTTGTTGATTCTGACCCAGTGGCAGGTATGAAAAATAACTAGAGGCATCAGTAATTAATTGTTTCATAAGCAGTAAAGAATTCCTTGTAGTGCGTTTTAAAAAAAGTGAACATCATTGATTGACTGTTGTTTAATGGACACGTTATTTGAGCCTTATTCAAAAGTACTGAATACCATAACAGTCTTAATCCATTGGAAAGCTGTAGATTATTAATGAACACATGCACAATTCAATGAGTTACTTATTCAAGTATCTCATACATACTGACCTCCTCTAAATGGTTCAATAGTGAGTGGAGAAAAAATGAAACATTCAGTGAAATGCTCCCTAGTTTAAAATTAAAAAAAGAGAAAAAAAGGCAGAGCATCAACCTTGCAACTAAAAATGATTGCCCATACTCGTTTTATTCCTTAGGTACAGTGTGACTATTTTTCTTATATTTCACAGACCATGTCAGTGTTATGTAAATACTAAAATGGAAAAAAAGACAGAAGCAGACGCTGGAATTATGGTTCCTCTTCTGTTCCATGGTACTGAGACCACACTAAAACACATTATTCCAAGAGTAAGTAGTAATAAGTAAAAATAAGTACTGGCATCTATTACACTTTCTTGAAGTCTTAATGTTTCCCAGTGCTTAAAAACATTCATTTTAGCTCAAATACGAACCAGCCTTCTACGACTAAAATATCCCAGAGCACTGGTTTAAAAATATATAAATATAATAAATACCTAAAGCTAACCTTCAAAATACAGAAATCATCCAACCCCAGCAGATATGAAATCCTTGACTTTTCTCACAATCTATCTCCTGACCTCTCCCTACCCCCTACCTCTCTACTTCTATCCATCTCCCCCCTCCTCATCCTCCTCCTCCTCCACCTCCTCCTCTCCTCCTTGCTCTTACAGAGCTGTAGTCTGGAGAGACAGAAAGCTGCAGGAGAAACAGCTGCTCCACAGGAAAACCAATATGTGCAGCTTAGGTACTAAATAGCTGGTCAGATAGATCGAAAAGACAGACAGACAGACACACACTTACACTCACACACAAGGTCCAGTGGGCCATGCACCCCTTTGCAAGCACATACCAAAGCCAATAACATAATATGAACTGCAACCAAGCAAATCCAATAAAAAAATGAAGGTCCTCCACATACAAATTAGGATACATGCATTAGCTCAGTCTCATAACTACGCCACACGAGATTTGCAGAATAACACACTAGCATCCAGAAGACACCGCACACTGCTTATAAAGGAAACAAAAACTCCCGGCCTGTCCTCCCCAAGCTCCCCTATTTGAATTTCATTTTCTGCAAAGAAATCATTACTCACAAAAGTCCCAGGGCAACCACATTTTTTTGCATGCAGGGCCATAAATCTATCTTAGGTTTGGCGAGCCAATTAACTCAATATAGAGGCTCACTTACCGGGATAAAGCTCCCGGTTATATTTGTTGGGCCACATTTTACACTTTAACTGTGTCTTTCCTCTTGTTCTCTTTCTTTCAAAGAACCATCCCCGTTTACGTAAGATGTTTTAGGAATGTTAACCCAAAGTTGACCTGTGCTATCTGGATTTGTATCTCACTCTATCATGTAACAATGAATTTTGTCACTGCCCGTTTCGTCTTGTCTTCAAACCTTACGCAGTCTATCAGACAGAATTCATCCTGATACACATGCTCCAATAGAATATATGAATTTACCCCAGCCACTTATTAATTAACTTATATTTAAACTAGATAATTGCATCTTTACTAATTCTGTTAAGTTATGCTGTTTTGCATTAAAAAAACGCAATGACAGATAGATAGTAAAGTCTGAAAAAAGTCTGGCATAAATGATGGTACCTGTGCAATGGACATACACACAACCTATTAAGAGGCACTGCACTCTGACAGGGGTTTTATGTGCACCATGATGCCGTGTGAGTCTAAGGATGGATGCGCCGGTTCATCAGTTCTTGGATGTTCTGACACTCTAATCCTGTTGATGTACGTGCAGAACATATCACTTGTGAGGGGCAGACATTAAAACCAGCTAAAAGGATTGTGTAACCTCCATTTTAATCTCCTCCACTCATCCTTCCCCTCTGTAAGAAGGAAGACGGGAGGAAGAGAAAGAGGAAAAGCATTGCTGAGAATAAGGAGAGGGCAAATACAGAGAGACAGACGGACATGAAGCAGATTAGGAGAATTAGTGAAGTGGCAGAAGAGCTGGGTGAAATAGCTCTGATAAGGTTGGGAAAATTGTCAATCACACAAAAGTGCAAAAGGTTGACTCACAGTTCCCGTTATCTAAAAAGTCTTGATTTCTCTCATTCGCCTTATGGCAATATTGCAAAAAAACATCAACAACATAAATTCTCAGAATGGTGATCAGAGACCTATAATGAGTAGCTTTAAAGGTCCAGTGTGTAACATTTAGATAAGATATATTTGCAGAAATTGCATATAATATTCATTAGTTTCATTAGTAAATAATCACCTAAAATTAAGAAAAGTTGTGTTTTACTTAATAAATGAGCTGTTTTTATCTACAGAGGGAACAGGATTTTATCTACAGAGTCTGGTACTGAAATGCCATGTTTCTACAGGAGCCCAGCACAGACAAACCAAGGACTGGCTCTACAGGGCCTTTCATATTTTTCGCGAGTTTACGACTACCCTAGTTTCTCATACAGGCTTGGAAGGCGAGGAGTTTTCAGCAGGTTGCAATCGGCAAGTTCACCACTAGATGCTACTAAATCCTCCACATTGGTCCTTTAACACGGGTGCTGCAGGTTCAGAGAGGAAATAAAGAGCACATGCTGGTACAGTATAAAATAAAACCAATGTCAAATCCTACCAGAATAAAATGAAAAAATGTGAATACATTTGTTTTTAACACTAAACAACCAGCGCTGTAGATATCTTTATGAGCTGTGGAAATTTATATCAACTTCAGGCTTTGTGAAAGGTTGAGAGGAAATACAGGCGACAAGTTGCTACACATGTTCAGAGAAACAGACACACACCGACATGTTCTTTTGTTTATGGGAGACATAGTGTTTTTATTCAAAACATTTCCACACTTATGCTCATTTACTCCAGAGCAGACATTATAAAGCAAGAGCGCTCTGCCCTTGGAGATCTGCCATTCAGACCAAATAACACATTACTTTAGACACACCTTCTGTGTATCCAACTCTAATGCTTAAAGTAGACAAATAGCAAAGAGCATACTGGCACTTACATTGTATAATATAATGCTATACAGAGTGTGGTATAAAATGTTTAGTTGCCATGAATTGTTGTTTTGTACAGAAGCCTAGTGGATAATGTCTGTATACGGTAAATAGCACAAGGATCAGACTAAGCTTTTATTTGTCTATAAAAGTCAATCCAATCAAACTTCGTTCTGAAACCTTTTAAATCCATTCCCAATCTCTTGTTTTCATAATTTCACTATAAATAACTATTTATATTGTCTTTTATAAACCAGCTCTAAGTACAAAAGTTAAACTTACATAACTAATAAACATACCATCATGTGAGGAAGTATATTACTGTATATGTAGTTGTGGCTACAGTTATTACGTTACAGGGCAGTATTGTAATACAGTGGGTTATATTATCCCAACTCTATTCCTTCACATTTCTGCAACAATGAAAGGTTTCTATGCTACGTGGGCAATTACCATATTTTGAACTGATCTGTATGTCATGGAGTGTGGAAGTAAACCCACAGGGTTTCTATTCGCTTAAGTTGGTAAATGAGATTACTTTGCAATAAAAGTAAAAAATAAATTAAAAATAGTTGCACTAAATGTTATTTGCGGTATTTTATTTCCTCTGGCATCAACTGGATACAGTCATCATTCTAACCATCATGCTAATCAATTTTAAGTACTAGTTTATGATTAATTTTGCTAAGACTTCAGTATTTCATTAAATCAAGCTACTATTGAGCAAAATAAATGAATAGAAAGTAAATCAGACTCTTGACAGGAGCTTGGTCTATTCAATCAGTACACATGCTTGCACCCCGAGGCACACAATGCATGTGGAAGGACAGTTCTTAGAAACATGTTAGCACAATAGAGTTTACTAAAGGTATCGAGTTGCCGTCCTTTGTCTTTTATATGCAGCCTTTTATTTGCAAGGACTGAGCACATAAGCGTTGTGATGAGGCAAGCCTTGTATGACTGAATCTTTCTGAAGTCTAAATAAAATGTTTATATGTGGGGGTGGTGCCTGCTCTTGCCACCTGTTATTTTGTAAGTAGCCTACACTTTGCAGACCATGAGCTCTTTAGCCCATTGTCATCATTTCAGATAACCACCTCAGGTAAACAATGTCAACCATACTCATTAAGCATGTCCTTTACTTCAACACCTGCCACAAGCTTAAAAAAGTGTGATTATGAAATCACAATCTCCAGTCACACAGAAACTCTCCTTTAATTATTCCAAACGGAACTGGAATTCCTTCTGGTGTGAGTGATAATAGGAGGCGAAAGAGCAGACAACTGAGAATGCTGGGTGGATGACACTAATGAGGGACAGGCAAGGGGACACATAGAGGTGTATGACAGGGCATTGACAGTAGCAGGTTAAAATGGCAACAGCGCACAGGCAATACCTGGGGACTGCTGAACTCAAAGCACAGTGACCTACATACTGAGATCTGTACTAACAATACTTCCCCATAGGGACCTGACCTCTTGCAAGGATATGGCTCACAATCTGGTCCCGTGGCACACACAAGAATTGCTTTATTACATTTAAGGCCTGTTCCAGGTGTGAAGCAATTCACTGACTCCACTGAGATAATCAAGATAGAAACTGATTTGTCATTCAAATCAGATCAAATCTAAAAAGAACAGGCTGTTTGCTCTGTTATTTGTGACTGCAACAGCAGACACCTGAATCCTTCAGATAGCAGGAAGTGCACACCAATGAGCATGAGAACGGTACAAAACCAAATCAAGCCCTCTTCTTCTGAATAATGGAGAGAGCTGGAGGCAGTCGAAACGTGGTCCTTTCTCTCCAGGGCAAGAGTCCCTCGCATGAAAGCAGAGAAAAGCCACACACACACACCACCCTTTAACCCTCTCATTAGTGTAATCCTGCATGAGAAGAGTAAATTGTCATGAATAAATCCACTTAGAAGCCAGTGAATGAAAGACTTTCACTTTGAGATGGTTGCATTACCATTTCAATAAGCGTGCCACGCTGCAAAGCGTTGGCAGTGTTTGACAGAGTAATTGGGAACATTAACGAGTAGATAAAATACGGTTAGCAGAGGGACGCGTGTATGCAAGTGCGTGCGTGAGTGTGTCAATTAATTTTTTTGCAATGACAAAAAACACATTTCTAGATTTTTCCACTAATAAGGCCAATAAATCCCCCTGAAGGAGTGAGATTGGTGAGAAAGACTTTGTGGGCTTTGTTTGACAAAACAAAAGAAGTGGAAAGCAGACAGCAGTCAGACCTTGAGACAAATGTATTCCAGTATACTGGCCCATGGAAACCTTTGTTTGAGCAGTATGACCTTAGTGATGGTGTTTGGAAAACCTCCATGGGCTAGTTTGAGCTCTAAATTAGCACCTTCTATGAACTGTACACAAAAAAGCAAAAAGGGGCAAACTTCAGGGTATGTGCAATTACACACTGCAGACAAGAGCATAAATCTGAAGCTTAGTGGGCTACTCTTTGTTTAAACAAGTATCTACCCTAATTCCTACCTGGCTTTTGTTTGTGAGAGAAGACGGAGTGGGTAGAGATGGAAATAATAAAGAGCAAAACCCAGGAGAGATGCTGCAAGGGAGGAGTGCACCCGGGTCACAAAGAGAGGCGATGGGGAGGAGGAGGATGAGGAAAAGCTGGTGGTGGGGAGGGCAATGTATTGTAACAAAGAGAAAAGTGAGCAAGACAAAGACACACAAGCATGGGTAGGAGCGGAAATGCAGACACAAAGAAAAGAGCGGCAAACAAACAAGACAACTCAACAGCCGCTGCAATGTAGTGGGGTTCTTTTGCTTCATGGCGAGGCGGTTGCCAAAATAGGCAAAGTTATGACCTACACATATGTGCGCAAATCACACACAGTACACACACTTAGTTACAGTTACTGCTATGTTCTGCATCCTAATGTACCCCGAGGCGCCCTCGTCCTTCCCCTGTCATCAATCTGACAGACAATTCAGGGCCCAGGAGAGGAAGAGGCTATGGGCAGGTATGTAACGCTCTCCAGTGTGACAGGGGAAAAAAAAGATGATATAAATCAGACAAAGATACCAGACAGAATCATAGGCTGTTTTCACACAAATATCTGAGACTATGGCATTATATTCCAAGCAATATTATGCTGATTGACAGGCTTCTGCAAAGCGATACACAACATAACACAACAATGCTTTTATTCAACCAGGGAAAATTACATTTGCGTGATGGGGTAAAGACGCTGACAGTGCAGGTACAGATAGCATAGTCACGTGACTCCGAGGCGGGTACAGAAGATGCATTTGACACTATCATATACACATTATTTCCTCACAGCTGATGGATATGTAAAGAGATGCAGCATAGAGGTAAAAAGAAATCATAAATGAATGGGTGATTTAGAGCCATTTAGTGCATCGTGTCAGGTGTTTGATACTGATAATGACGTGTGCAGGCGGGGCGCACCACGTTACCACTACTCACTCCAGAGCAAATGGTGTGCAACGAACAGGGTTTTCAACCATTCTGTTATATTCTCAATTCTAAATCTTTTATCACCCTCCAAGAAAAAAAAATTCTGAGCTTGGTGCAAACATATGTACGCACCAGAAATGAAACATTCAATCTTATGCAAAGATACATTCATCCACACATAAATAAACCCTGTTTTAAAATACAAAACAGCCTACAAACAGTAGTCTTTGGCACTTGTAACCCCTTCATGGAGAGGCTAAGGAGTGGTGATTTAGAGCAGGAACAGGAAGAGAAATCGACTATAACGACAAGCTTGTTTGGTTTGGACTGAACTGCACTGGGGAGGAATGACTGGAGAGGGAAATGAATGAGGGGTGAAAGATGAAACTTTAATGATCCCTCTGGGGAAATCGGGTCGTTACCAGCAGCACAGAGAGGGGTATAGATAAGAACAGAACAAATGCAGGCTGCTGTTGATAATACAAGTAATTAAACCAAGATAAACATATTAAGGGTTATTCCACAGAGTGTGGAATGATCCTTTAACTAATTTAGATGTCAAATGTATGTGTGTATGAGAAGTTAAAAACACATGCGTAAATTTGCATTTTGAGATGTTTAAATGATCAAAAACTGCAGATGGAGCAATCGTTGCAGAAGAAGGGAAGAAGAGAGTGGAGACAAATTGAGCAGAGGAAGGAGGGAGGCCAGGAGGACTGTGCTAAAGCAGTCCCCCAGCCCCTTTAATTGGTAGGAAACAAGAGGTCTCTGAATAAACACCCGCCACAAGAGAGAGCCGGGCTCATTTTTCCCCTCCTCGTGCTATCCTTCTTTTCTCTGGAGTAGTTTAACTGAAGCTAACTCCGAGTCATGCTCCCCTCAAAGCTCTTCCTCCTCCCTCCTCTCTGCACTTCCCCTTCACTCGTCACCAGCCCCGGCTCTCTATCCTCCATCCTCTCCTGTGTATCTGTCTGTTGCTGGGACAACATGCCAAACACCATCTCAAGATTTCCAAATATAACAACAAACTGCACTCTGTGTAGCTAAGATCTTCCCTCCATCTCTGCACCTACCACTCTTCATCTCCGCCTCTCTTTTTTTTTTTTCTTTCGCTGCTGGCCTGCAGTCTTCCCCTCATTTCTGCTTTTTGGTCTTCTCCCTAATTATCGAGGACGAGGTAGCCCCTACCATCCCCCACGCCTCTACAGCGCCGCTACTGAAAGACCCTGATGAATAATTTCACGTTTCTCTAGCCTTCGCTTTCTCTCGTCTTCAAATTGATTATTGTACAGAAAGCACAGCTAAAAGAGCAGCCCACTGGGTAATTTGTCTTTCTGACGAGGAGAGTCCATGGATAGGTATGGGGGAGGGAAAAAGCAGAGGGCTCGAAATGATATGCAAAGGAAAAAATCAAAAAATCTTTTTTGAAAAAGAATTGATATTGGATACTTCGCCCTGTCTTGTCTCTGATAGCTCATTCCGTTTGATGTTGTGGTCAGAGGCGCGGTTCGGGAGAGTGGGCATTTGCATGTGAAAATGTTCCTCGAAAAGTGAGCAAAGTGCAAGAGGTACATCCCTGAGAAGCATCTGTAATTACATAAAAACCCATTGGAAAATAAAGCTAATACAGCGCCCTGTCATCCTGTTTCTCCATCCCCTCTGTGTTATTGTGCAAATCCCTATCACAAACACGGCTGCAGCCCTGTGGCTACAAACATTCATCTGTCAATGTTTGATTTTGCGTAAATAAGACTGACTGATGCGCTGTTGGATGATGCCAGCCTCCAGGTGTTTTCAATCTCCTTGACAATGACACTCCCATTGGTTGGCGTGCGAGACTCCGGTGATGACAGGGATGGAGGGTATCATTTGGGCACCGCAGGAAAGATCACTAAGTGTATGCACAGACACCCTGCCTTATCATTAGTATGAGGTATTCTCATGAATAAGCTCTGTTGAAATATATGCACCTATCCTGACTCAGTCCTCTGCAACATTAAGTGACTCACGTAACTGAATAGGAGCAAATTAGCAGGCCAAGATAAGGTCAACTGTGTGCGTCACTGACAGTTTTGGTCGAGACAAGTGCACACCTGAATAGTTTTTAGTGACACTAAACACACAATTCCACATTTGCCATTCTTGTTTAAATTCCAAACAATTTTGGCTAAGGCAAGCACACACTTGAATATTTTTTTAGCAAGACTAAACACACATTACTACACTGTTGTATAGGTTCTACCATGCAGATTTGATTCTCCACCAATGTAGTAAACTGAATCAGTCCCCCACTAAGTATCTTCTCATCCCTCCTCCGTTTCCTGCATGTACAGTACCGTACACCCTCATCACTTTTCATTCTCCCTTGTGTTTTCCTGTCTTCCAACTTCAATCTCTGCTTACTCTCATCTCCTTTGTTTCCTCTTAGCTATCTCACCATCTCTCTTTGAGCCTTTGCTCCTCCCCGTCTTCTTTTTTCTCTCCTGCTTCAATCCTGCTCTAAAGTCTTTCAACTATGCTAGATTTCCCTCACTGATTTTTAGGCGCAGGCACGCTTCCCTCCTTTTCTCTCCCAATCCTGTTGTGCCTTTCTCCACTCCCTCCGCCACCCCCCAAACCCTCCTAATGGATCCCATGTCAGCAGAATACCAGAGTAAACCACACAACTGCACTGTGGCTTCATGTCTGTCTCTGCCTCAACGTCTCTCTCTCCTCTGTATGAAAAGAATGAAAGAGAGAAATGAATAGAAAAACTGCTGGCTGAACACTACAGTAAAAGGACTCCAGATTTTACTGACTCCATTAAGTCTTATATTTCAAATAAATAACCCTACACACTGTTGTATAGTGGCCAACACACATTTGTCCTTTCAAGATCACTTTTGTCTAGTCCTTTAACTTCAAGTTTTTAACTCATATTTGAAGATAAGTGTTTTTATATTTTATTGGCTTTTTTTATTGCTGAAGTTTGAGTTTCCTTTGTCCACATAGCCATGGAAGCTATCGCTAAACATGATAATTACCCAGTTTTTCTATGTTCCAAAGGAACTGCTGTTGCTTCTGGTAAACTCAGCACTTACTGTGCATGAGAAGATTTTTCCCCATTTTGTGCCACAGCTTGTATCCCTGAGGAAATTATAGGGGAAATGTGTTTAATAAACGATCCTGTCTCCTAGAAATGACGTTTATATTCTACTAATTTGCAACAGCAAATATGTTTTGTTAGAAACATAATGCCGCCTGGATTATATTGAGGAAACGTTAATTAATGTAACATGGTAAATTGCAAAATGTTGGCACGGAATGTATTGGCAACGCTGTCTTAAAACAGTGGCTTTCAAACTGGAGTGTGGAGACCAGCAGGGGTCCCTGAGTGGGTTCTGTCCTCAGCAAAAGGAGAAATAAAATATTTTAACTTGCATCACATTTTTTGGAAGGTGGAAAAACAAGGGAAGCAACAGGGTTGTCTGTTTTTATTGATTGTAATTTATAGTGATCCCAGTTTGATCATTGATTGATTATGAAGACTTTATAATCTTGTAGCCTAAAAAAACAATTACTCAGATTAAGCCACAATTGGGGTCCCTGGTCTAATGTGTATCCATTGTGGGAGTCCTGGACATAAAAAAGTTGGCCTTGGTTCATTGTGGAAAAGAAAGAAAGAACTTGATATCAGTGCCGGTCTCTTTCAGGCTGCTGTTTCTAAGCTTCATGTACTTTTCCACGCTCCTCATTGCAGTTTTTCTTTTTAAAGGTGTGAGCACAAACAGCAGGAAATCAAACAGAGGTATAGATTTTTTGCCTTATTCTTTCCTTTGGTGGAGGAGTGAGCCAGTCGAAGTGTGTGCAAGGGGCTAGAACAGGCTCACCAACAACCAACAGGGACACCTGTGACAGACGATCCGATAAGACACTGGGACAAACTGCCACATCTCTGCTGGGTTCTGCACTCCACAGGTACGCAGCATCCCAGGCAAGCCCAGGCAGTGACAAATGGACCCAATTTCCATTTATTTATCTATCTGTTGTGTGGACCACAGAACACATGCTAGTCTGCCCCCCATAAATCTTTATCCTGTTAACACAACACCATTAAACCAACACATTAGCCCTCCCAAGCAGCACAGACTAATCAAGCATACCGTCACACAAGCCGTAAAGAACATCAACACATTGGCTGTGAAATTACTGGGAAACACACGCATCAAGCAGACAATTATAAAATCACTGCAGACAAGTGACCTCAGTCATGCACATCTGCACACACAAATAATGTCTAAGAAAACCATACTAAACAATTCTAGGAAGCAAAATGGAAAGGATGCACTCAGAGAATAAATCTGGGGCTAAAGTCACCTCACTTATAACACAATAATAAGTTTCTGCTGTGGAGACGGAGGGGGCTGGTAGAGAGCCACAGGGAGTGATGGGGTCAGGGGCGAGTGGAGACACACATTTATACGGTTTAGATTTGATAAGGCCTGGAAATTGCTGAGAGAGGCAACCACTTCTGGAGAGACAAGCAGCCTGCCAGTCTATCTGTAACTCCAGCAGGGTTGGCTCAGTGAGGAGGCCTCGCATGACATGACGTACCTCCCTGCTATTAACCACGCTGACAAAATCTTGCCTCTAACAAAGACATCTACATCATCAACAGCCAATCTCACTGTCCCGTCCACAAACACTACACCAGAAGTAATATTTCTTTCTCTGCAGGACAGCTCACTCCCTCTTGCTCTTGCACACAAACAAACTCATTCCACAGCCTCAATCACGCCCCCCTCCCCTTCTCTCTCGCTGACATTAACACACACCTACATAAACTCTCCCCGCTGGTTTTGTCATATTACCTGACAGAACACCAACAGATTTTTTTGCTCAGTGCCAAGCAGCCAGTGGTGTGAATGGTTGAGCCGCTGGATTTAATTAGTGCTGCGCCCATATGGATTAGCAAAAGAGACAGGCACACGCACAACTAGAAAGTATGTCACATTCCCACCTGATCAGCTCTTAACATTGCCCTTGGTGGCATGCATACACAGATGCACACATGAATACACACACCAGAGGGAAAGAAGGGAGGAGGAGGAGGAGAAGTGTGTGTGGGGGGGGGGATTCCGCAGCTTTGTAATCAGGTGATTTCTTTGCCGTAAATTTAATTGGTTTTAGCAGCAGTGCAAAGAAAACGTTAAGGTTGGCTTGCTGCACCATGTGTACAGAGACAGCTGCTCTGATGGGCAGGAGGAAGGAGGGAGCAAAGGGAACATATTGCTAAATAGATTATTTTAAAAACCAGCGAGGTTGATAAACAACATACTGACATCCTGGCAACAGAGAGGCGCAGATGGATGGAAGGACATGCAAACACTTGCACCATGCTCTGTGAATATTTTTACTTTGCCCCTCGTTCACTTCCACTGAATCCCACGCAAATGAAAAAAGAAAATGGTAATGTCGCAGGTTAGAGATTGTTAAATTTGGACCAAGAGATCCACATGTTTCGCCAATACTCTCTCACTCTGGTGTCTCACCTACCTTCTGTCCCCCTTGGATATCATACTACTACTACTAAGACACCAGACTACAAGACACACTTAAGACAGAAATGAGTTATCACATGCCAGATATTTGTTGGTGTTTTATACAACATGCTAACTATAGTTGTCTCATAGCTATAGTGCTATGACACTTGTAGTATACTTCTATTCTCAGCATGCTCCTTCACCATTCATCTACTGCAACATTGACAGCAACCAACCAAGTAATGAAGAAGAGAAAGCAACTTTCCAAGATGATTTATAATGGTTTCTTCATAAACACACATTCAGTTCTTTTATTGTATGAAAGGAGGGAGTGAGACAGGACTTCACCAGCTCAATGAGACTCAAATGAGTTTTGCTCAAATGGTTTCCTCCACTAAAATGTCTGTCATCTCAAGGCCAGCCCAGAAGTCAAATCATGGACTCCTTGTTGAATTAGTTTCAATGATTGATCTGCTACCTGAATGGACTGTGCCATTTCCTCATTTCTGTCCAACAATAACCTCAATGCATGAGCCAAATGGAGTCATCAATGATGCGTTACAGACTGAGAAAAGAGCTGTAATAGGGTAATAGGGTTTGGTTATTCTTTACCCTTACCAAGGCTACTTAAACTGAAACGTGGTATTTCGTTTCAGCTGTACAAATAGTGAATAACACATAGCGATATATACTACGTAATGCGATGGTGGTTAAGGCATTTTGTGCAGCTAAACTCTGTATGAATAATAGTGTAATCCGCTGCAATTATGGATAGATAGCTTATAATTAGCTCACTGTAATCCCTCCAGCTGTCTTCCTCTTAGTGGACTCAGCACTGTCTGGATCCAAATAGGAAGAAATGAGAAAGAGGGCAGTTAGGGATAGGGATAACCTTTTCTGGGAAGGCATCTCTGGCATTGTCGACTTAAATGAAATGTTGTCCTTCACAGTCTGTGAAGATGGAGTTCTTTTTTTGTGTCTCTATAGGCTCCTTGGGGAAAAAAAGACTGAATGTAGAGGAGGGAATCAGGGTCGCGTCGAGGCCAGTGTTAATTATCCTTTCCGCTTCAATTTTTAGCATCTCCACCTCCCACACAACACACTGCTGAGCTTCACACTATACCAAGGTTTTCTATTTAGCCATGGTTGACTTCCATTTTCTTAATTTCAATTCACTGTCTCATATGGCAGCATGTGTCCAAATTAATTGGTTTGTTGTGTTGCACACTGTTTGTTTCCGCTCTGCTTGATATAAATATGCGACTGCTTGAGGGTTTGAATCAAAAGCAGGAGGTCAACATACATTTGAGGTAGCCTTACAATAATTTACAAGGCTAGGAACAGTGAGATTTACTGGGACTGAAACCTGTGATTAGACTCAGTAGGTGTCTCTGCTGAAAGTAGCCCATGTTTAATAGCATTCATTGAAGCGTAATGACTAACACGCATGTGCTTTAAGTCCCGTTGTTTCGGAGCTTGTCGTTCAGTTCAGAAACCAAATGGGAGTGACAGGGAGGGCTATTAAACATGGCAGACTGTGTATACTGTAAACAATGTACAGCACATTCCCCGCTGTGTGTTCACAGGAGTGTGAAGCTCCGTGTGCTTCTCCCTCCCAGAAGCAATTTGGTGCTGAAGTCATCTAGCTGTGCTATTGCTCCTCACTACACACATACTCAAGGAGGAAGCATTAATATCTATTAAGGTTATGTGTCTATTCCCAATCCATCAACTACACCCTCGCTTGTTTCTGCTCTTTCTTTTCATTAAATGGGCAATTCACTAAAATTACGACAAAAAACAAATTCTCTCTTAAAGTGGTATTTGGACATGCAGATAGTTCTGGTTTTAGTTGGTTCTGAGATAACCAATTCTAAGATTTCTGCTACAACCCCAATATGGAGGAATGTAGGGGAATGTAATTTGGTTTTGTGGTGCTCATAGCATTGAAAAATGTTACATGCAACACGTTTTTTCAGAATAAGTGGTACTATTACTCTGTCGCCTTGAAACAGTTTTCAATGGAACTACTTTATAATAAAATAATAGTCCCTATAAAAACAAATGAGAGCATGCTGTGTATGATCCAGAGTAACTGTTACTGTAACTGGAAATAGATAGAAGCTTGCTTTGTGCTGTTACCTTCTAAAACTGTGCTGTTCAAAGGTTGGTTTACCAAAGTTACACCCCAGTTAAACACCCTTTAAAAAGGTATTTTGGGTCAACTAGCCATTCATATCATAATGATTAACTCACTTAAAATGGACAGACGAATGGTTGCAAACCTACCACTGACCTGGTCTAACACAAGTACAGTATTCCACGTGATATCTCCTGGAAAAAAAACACAATTCAATTAGCTCAAACTATAAGCTTTTGTGACCAGTGGAGTCAAAGGGCTAATCAAACAGGATTTCATTCATATCTGCAAGTAAATGGTGGATACTCTCATCATTTTGCCCTCTTCCCTATTTCTTCCTCTCCATCCCTCCCCACTCTCCAACGCTACCTCCATCCCCCATGGCAATGTGAGGCGGGCAACAGTATCTGCTCTATTACAGAACCTCCAGAGATATCTGCCTTCTCAGCATGCAGTGGAGCTAAAGACAGTGAAACAGATACACACGCACATATGAAGTGCATGCTCACACACACACACACACACACACACACAGTGGATACCTCAGGTCTGAGATAATCAATGCCAACAGAGCAGCAGCAGAGAGAGAGGGTGGAGAGAGGCAGACCCAAGGCCAAGTTCTACTCAAACAAGCAAAACCCAGAAAGAAAATACACAAAGAGGGAATATGAGCGCCCTGACCCAAAATATTTACAATTCTTTTGTCTGCGTACAGCATATTTCATATGAATTTTTCAGACTTTATCGTTTATTTATTGTACATCACCTTATTAAAATGACAACACGTGCAAGAAACGGCACACTGTGTATTTGAGGCAAACAAAAACCAAGAAGCGAAGGAAAAAGAAAAAGAAAAAACTGCAAGTGAATATAAATAAAATGTGCTTCAAACATAAATGCATTACAATAATGTATGAAAACCTCTAATTAAATCAGATATGATGTCTCAGTCTCCATCCTTGAGATGTTTTTTACTTTCTTAGAGGTACAAGAAGTGGTGGGGGGGCTGAAAGAAATACATGCCAACAACAACAACAACACATGGCTTCGGCTTCACTCTATTTATAAATGGTGCGGGAGAGAGAATGGGTGACAGTGAGAATATAAGACATCAGACTGACAGCGCTCCTACATCACTCGCTGTCTGTGCACATGCTGTCAACAAACCTCGAAGAAAAACTGACAAGACACGCAGGTGTCCGATGGCTATTAGTGTAAAAACTTCCTAATCCGTCAGTGAGGAGAACCAGTTAGTGAAGCAGCTGTCAATTAAACAACCGCTCAAATTGAGAGGCTTCTCACACTCAAAGCACAGAGTGGAAGAAAAAGAAGCACGTCTGTCTGCGGTGGGTGTGTGTGTGTGTTTTATTGCCTGTTGACATTTTGGTGCAAGACCTTTACTGACACATTTCTCACGACATATATGACATAGCCTACACAGATTTGGTAGAAGGACATGAGAAAAGAGCTTGTACCAAAAAATGTCAGCAGACAATAAAAGTGCTAGAGATGTGCGAAAATCTGGATTTAGCCAGTAGAAGCTATTTATTTACAGCTATGGCCAACAAACTGACACAAACACAAACTTATACATTTTGTTGAAGTTAGTGCACTATTTTAAAGGTCCACAGCACCACATTAAAAGAGAGAGGTCTGCAGGAATCCCAGTCAATCCAATTATCAGTCCAGCTATGAATCCTAGTTCCCTTCACTCTCTTCAAATGCATTCAGTGAGCCTATAATTAGCCAGCTCTGCTTGGAGGCCACTGGGATAACATATTGGAAAGGAGCCTGGAAAAGTATACACTTCTCATGTATGTCTGTGAATCTTTCATGAGAAGATGCAAAACCAGAGATGAAGGGGCAGTTTTCCTACAGTCAATAAACTAGTCCGATAAAAATATCTGTTCTGTACCAGACTCTGTACCACGAGACACCTTCACGCCCAACAGTGATATAAATCTCCTTTAACACTAAAACTATTAAACATATCCAACACCAGCCAACTACTTCTCCATCTCCGTCGAACACTCAGAGACAATGAAATCACTTAATCTAGATGTCAACTGAGGTGGCAAACGATAGCTGGATGCAATGACACTACTACAATCAATTAATAAGCCATAAAGGAGTCAGGAATTGTTTAAAACATCTGTTTTCTCTTATTTTGTATGAATAGTCTTACTGGAATATCTGAATACACCTATGCTCAAAAGCAAACCACACTGGCACTCTGGAGCCAAGGCAAATTTGTGCATTAGGGTAGGAGAGCACACCCGTCATTCATCTCTTGCTATAGATAATGTGGCTCTAGAAAATGGACGAGCCATCAAACACAGAGCAAATAATGATGCCAGTCCTCTTGCTAATATAATCATATTTTTTTCTTCAGTCTAGTTGTATTTTGTGCAATTCTCCATGTGCATTTATCAATATGAACAACATATTTGCTTTATTGCTCCACTTTTCTTACTGGAATTTGATATACGTTTATTTACCTATAGATTAAAGATTAAATTCCAATATAAATCAAAGGATGATATGTTGTATTTTTGTGTGCCTAACTGATCAGTGAGGAGGTAATTATTTTTTATACAAGCACTTTGATTCCTTATTGCCACAGACTGTAAAATGTTTAAATTGATGCCAAAATCTTAAAATCTTATTTTGATTCAGACTAATTGAGTTTTCCCATTTAGTTTACCCTAAAGCCGGCAGTAGAATATAAGTGTTCAGACAGAAATATTCCATTCCCATAGTAACAGGTGGCATTTGTCTCATCTTCCTTTCTTTCGCACATATACACATATTATTCTGGTGGCTGACCAGTTGCTGACAGGCTGTCAAACAGTCAAATCAGCTGTTCAACCCTCTGACCTCAGAGACCTGGGACAGAACTGCCATGATTACAAGCCCTTAGCACCACTTCATCAGAGCAGAGTGGCAGTGCTAAAAGTCACACATGACATTCATTGTAAAAGAAGTGATAAGCCACTAGAAAGAAACTGATCTATAACTATGCACAACACACATATACAGCTAAGTACCCTACCATTCCTAAATATGAATACATATTACAATGACATTAGTCTGATAGATGAGCTGCAAAGTCTAACACAAAGCTTTCATTGGCCATGCATGCCAGTGTCTACAGCAACACCACAAGATTCCAACAGGAAAGTTTCATTAGCATCATGCACATATTTCAATGTGACATTTAAACCTAAAAATGTTATTACATTGTTCTCCTAGTAACACAATATATTACACTGAAACAAAGAAATAATTTCAGCGACATAATAGCATATTTTTTATGCATGATTGTGATAAATTGCAAGTAGATTGCGGTTATGAAAATGAGTTGAATCCTGACATGCTTTGCATAACTCCCATTAAACATATGGGCGGGGAGGAGACACAGATTTATGTCCTGAATGTAGCATGAAAAATATAAAAACAGCACATGGGTATAGGTACATTATCTGGTTTTAATGTACGTGTGGAGGGGCATTTATATGTGTGTAAATGAATTGCTCCAGTGCTAAGGGCTATATCGCTTTGAAGATCCTTTTAATTATCTCCAGTCCCTCTTCGGTGGCTCTTGGTTTTCCTTTACCTCTCAGCTTCATCCTCTCCTTCAGCTCCCAGTGCTTCATCTCATGCTGTCTGTATTTATGCTTCTTTGTTATATGTCTGCGATAGCCTTGGGAAGTCTGGGAGACACAGTCAGGGTTTTTCCACAGACAAAAACATAGATTGAGTGAGGTTAGGCAAACAGAGAGGAGGGTTTTATTGGCAGAAGGAGTTTTGCATAATGAAATACTCCATCTTTTCATATTCTATGGCATTTGAAGATAATATATTTGAGAAATTGAATAGAATGGAAGGTCTACCTGCAAACATGTACGGTAACGGTGCTTGTAGACACGATTACTATACTGCTAGGTAGTAGTAGAATGAGGAAGGCTGTCAGTTATCCTCTCTCACTGTCTTTGTCTGACATAATAGAACTAAAACCTTGAAAATTGGCCTTGATGACACAGACAAAAGGAATTTAGTTTCTGGGTGTGGAAGAAAGCTGCCAGCTAAGCAAACACAGAGATTGTGAATATTAATTATTACTACATCCAGACATAGCAACACAATTAATTGGAAAAATATTGAAATTGCCTATTTAAATTCTGCAATGTCAACATCACAAAAGGCTGTTGATGTTAAAAAGATAAAAGTTAGAAAAACGGACAGCCTATTAAAGTGGCAGTGTGGTGCTACATGTCAAATTTAGACACAATAAACCCAGATTAATAATTTTTCACACATGGTGCAATATTAACATTAAAATAAAAAGAGCAGGGCAGCACCCACATGAAAGCACTAAGACACACCCTTGTTTTACTCTCTACTACTATGCACCTTACACATACATACAATTTGTATATAACAATAATGGGGAACTCATCACTGGTAATCAAAGCTTTCAGTAAGAAGCTTCAACATCAACAGCTCCAACACAAACCTGTCTACACATTCCAAAGTATTCCCTCAGGAGAGAGATGAAGCGGAGCTCCAAAGGAAGGAGGAGGAGGAGGAGGAAGAGCAGGAGGAGGAGGAGGAAAAGGAAAATGGCAGAAAATAGGCAGGGGATGCAGAACTGACAGCCAGGCAGGCACAGGAATGGTTGTAGTGCTTTGGAACTGTTCATCTCATTATTCAGCTCTCCATCGAGGAACCACTCCTCTCTCTCACACTCTTTGTCCCCTATTTTGCTGCACGTTATAAATCACCGCATCTGCAGCCTATTAGAGGAGATACCAGAATCTTTGGTGTGTTGGGGAAGCAGTAGGAACAATACTGCATGAACAGTATTTTACTCTGCTGTTACACTAGCAACTGTCTGTCACTGCTTCTCTGTGGTGTAATTTCTCTATAAGTACTCTATTGAGATATTATTTCAGTAAAGTGCAGTATCTTTCAGGCTGCCCTGAAATGTTTTTTTAAAACTGACAGATTTTATTGTCATTTTGGGCTGCAATGCTCAAATTTAGAATGTTTGATCAATATTAGCTTCTCACCATATCACTTTCCATTATAGGATCCCAGTTTATTACTATGCAGATGATATTTGAAAATATACAGATATATATATACAGTATGTATCTGAAATATCAGAAACACTATCAAACACGGGAGGGTCATATCCGTGTCCGTTTCTGATTGACAGCAGCTGGCTAAGAAATAACTTGCGCTTTGTAGCTTATAAACCATAGGCAGACAGTGTGTTGTTAACAGAGTAAGGACCACACCAGTATTTAAACAAACCAAAGTGATATTTTCAGGTACACAGAAGTACATTTTGTTTAATGTATTGCAGCCGATTAGTCAATTAGCTATCTAACCTACAAACTGATGTTGGCAGGCAGTTGTAGGCATATGAATGTTTGTTTGGTTGCTCCTACAACAGGCTAAAGTGCAGGAAAAGACATGTGTTTTACTGTGTAAAACTTAGATAATAAGGAGACATTAGCAGGAAACCTAATATGAGTTGTTCTAAGTCCGGGGCTCTTGTCTGGCTATCACTGTGACTGTCTGCTTTTGACAAATGTGATGTTCCAGCATTAGGCAAATGATTGGCAGTACTGAAACAATTTCTTAATCTACATAGCCGGAGAACTAACAGTACTCAGACAGACTAATTCAACAATGTGGTAACGCCATCCTGAATCCAAAAAATGTAACATACATTTTTCCCTTTGGTTTTTGATTTTTTCCTCAAACAAGAACACAGGACACAATATTTACCATATGCAGAATACATGCCAAAGGTACTTTGGCTCAGATATTCTGGATATGCATGCAACATCATGCACAGCATGCATATTTGCTTGGAGTTGGACCTAAACTGTAAATTGACCTGACAGCACAGTTATTAATTATTTAATACATTAGTACAGTACAGCATTGATAGTTTGAATTTAAACTGCGTATATGAAAGAATCTGTGCCTGTGCGTTTACAACAGCGAGACGAGTGCCAAAAGCGAAGAGCAAGCAATGCGTCTAAATTATATGGTATTATTTTACTTTATGACTGTGAGTGTGGGACTACATATAAATGAACGTCTGTTACATTTAAGCCCTTGCCAAATGAGTTCACACAATGTTGATCAAGCTTAGCACCAACTGGGAAATCTCAGTATGTAGAGTTTGTGTCTGTGGCAACTTTCAGCACTAGACCAATATTGATGAGTTTACATGAAGTAGCAATGCTGCCGTTTTGACCTACAAAGGGCACATCTATTCACCAGTGGAAGAGGCCCAGTCGGTCCTGAGAGTGATCAACGGTTAGCCAAAAAGTCAGTATTTCATAATTCACTCGTTCCACAGAATCAGATTATTCCCAAACTCCATCTTCTTTCTACTCCGTGGACCCATCATGAAACATTTCTGGCTCCCAGTCTGAGCATTCCCTGGAGCTGACAGCAGGGCATAGGGCAAACTACAAGCTTGTCTAGACAAGAGGCGCCACTTCCTTTTGGGTGGCCAATGGTTTTGAGGAGGAATTATTAACAATTATTGGTTGTTAGTTGAACTGTGGGTGTTGTATTGAGCACAGACTGTATACACTGTGGTGGACTTCAAATTCTTGTCTGTTTTGTGTAATATCGCTCACCGCTAGAGGGGGAGACAAAAGTTCTGCACTGCAGGTTTACCTTCTAACTTT
>NW_023339763.1:17820303-17825112 GCF_004916995.1 Morone saxatilis | reverse complement strand
ATATTATTATTATTATTATTAATGTAAGCTGTGACTCGATGATGGGTCTCCTCTGCTAATTCATTTCAGTTGTTACAAACACTAAGCTAAGCGCACGGTGGCTGGTTATTTAAACCTCCGGAAGGTTTCTCTTGCCATGTTACAAATCAGCAAATGAGTAAATAAGATGCGTATGACATCAGAGTAACCTGACACAGCAAGCATGGAGTTTTATCGGAAATGGATAAAAATCTGGCTGCATTACTGCTCCGAGGGCTGCAGGGAAATGCAACCAGCACTGAGGTTCAGTGCTGAGCGGGAAAAGTGGGAAAAGATTTAGTGTCGGGGGAAATGGGCCGAGCCAAACACTGTCTCCCCAGCAACAACCAGAGCTGAATACATTACCCACGACAAGATGATATCCAAGAGGGAAGTTGGAGGGAAGTAAAGGTGACATGCAGAAGAAATGGCAAGATACCCAAAGCATATGCTTAATGTCACCCACATATGGGTACACAGGAGGAGCATACTGTACACAAAAGTCTATCTTCAACAGACAGATTTGTTAATTTGACTCTCTAAGGCTGTTTTTTTCCCCTGTGGCATGCCTGTCTTTCATCGTCAGCAACTTATTCTCCAAAGATAAGCACAAAAAGAGAAAATTAGGGGGTGAAAAATGCACACACATACACAGCAAGCCCAATAAATGAGGCTACATATGTCTGTAATGTGAATGAACCTTCAACAGTGTAGATAATTCATAATGCCTGCCAGCTTATTATCACACATAGAGCTAGACATTGCTTTTATTTTTTTAAAAGCCTACAACACATTGTAAAATGAAAGCCAGAGAGGGCATACAAAAATGAATGCAGTTCTAATTATCTGTATAATTCAACTACCAAAGAATGAAGAGATAGGAAGGTCAGTCCTTTCTTTCCTGTCAAAGTAACAATTTTCGTTTCAGTTGATGCCGGTATGTATACAGTACAATCCTGACATAGTGTAGACACACAAAAAAAGGAACAGTTTTACATTCTAATAATATTGCCACACACCCAGGAGCCATATGGCCTTTGTCTGAAGCTCTTTGAGTTCTTCCCTTCTCTTCTCCCTTCACCGTGCCGCTGCAAGCCAAACAAACTCGTTCCCTACGTCCTGACACTCTGGCACAAATCTGGCTCTTGGAAACGCTGAGCCTTGGGGAATATAGCAACTAAAATTGTTTAGACAATACTTGCAGTGCACTCGCCCCAGTCTCCAGACTGTAAACACAAACCAGCTGTCCCTGGAGTGTGATACTTATTCACTGACTGATCTAACCATAGGCCAACTGGGAAAGAACAAGGAAGCGGAAAACAGGATGAGGAACAAGAGGCTAGCACAGTGTTCGCAGACTGTCACAGGCAATTGGAAATAAATGCTGATATCTGACTTTGCGGCTGTGGATGAAGAGCATTTCAATGTGTCAATGTTTGTGTATCAAACAATATCACTCCTCGTCTATGTGGAGAGAAAATGACAACTTTCCTTAGACATATCGCTCTACTGCCACTTAGGATCTTTTATTGCGCATATCCAGAGTGACAACAACAAGATGTTGTCAGCAACAGTGACAGCCTTTCGAAGTGAGGAGCCATTAGTTAATGGATGGGGGCAGGCAGAGGGGGAATCTGACCTCTGAGAATCCGCCTCTCTCTTCGCTGGTTAGTACGTCTCCTGCACTCGCTCATTTCCAGCATAAGATTACAATCAAAGAGGAGCGGGGTAGGGAGACAGAGCAAGGGTCCCACCTTAAGCTGTCAATCTCACAGTGTGACTGAGCTGCGGATATCCCATGATCCACTTCAGAGAGTATGGTGTTACGATGAACATGTCTGTCATGTTAATGCATTCATGTGATTACCACAAGCCATCACATGCCTCCCACTCCCTTTTCAAGATATGAAAAGAAAACAAAACTGCATACATTTAGGATGATGAAATATGAATACAGTAAGAAGAGGTGCGTTTGATATGATTTATCTAAGAAGCATGGGTGCGTATGTGCCCAGTTGAGATCTGGTATTAAAGTGGATTTAATACAAAGCGTAAAAAAATTACACGTATTACACGTAATTACAGAAACAGATTTTAAACATGGAGGATACACAGACACTGAAACATTCAAGTTACTTGAGTAGGAAAAAAAAACTGTTATAAGGATACAAATCTGGTTTGTAGCAATTATGGTTACTCTGTTTCTTCTGCTATGTGGTGCACAGTTGAACCAAATAAAATCTTAGGTTACTTTATGTTACCTGTTTTGTCACCAAAATCTCCATATTCATACTGTAAGTCAGCACGTCATGCACTGGAAGCTGTTAGAAATGTAATCTAGAATGCTTCATTTCCTGTGTTAAATAATTTTCTACTTCCATTTATAATCCTCTTGCGTGTGAGTTTACCTGCCAACAAAATATACAAAAATTTAAAAATTTCACCATGTACCTGAAGTAATGAAATAACCAGAGATTGTGTAAACAATGAGAAGTCTCTATGATAAAAAAAAAAAAAAACTATTGACAAAAAACAGGCCATAGTAGCTCACTTGGTCACACTGTATAATGAAAAGAACAGGAGGTGCATTAGGAGGAGGTCCAGATGAAAATAAAGCTGAGGAGAAATACAGTTGTTCTGCTTGCATGTTTGAAACAGCTCTGCAGTTTCCTGTGTACTGTCAAGTCAAACAAAGTGCCAGGCTTCAATATAGGAAAGGAGAAAATAACAGCTTTCCAACATCTGTTGGGGGGAGGGGGACAAATGTTACAATTAAAAATTGGATTCTGTTCGTATCTGTTCTGAGCACATTCTGTGTAAGTTTACATCCCTAATATAAACATACATATGTACTGTATATAATGGTATGATTGATGTCTTTTCTTTGGCACCTGCGTCTTGTACTGTGTTTGTGTGACATGTAAATAAAAAGACAAAACTATCTGAATCCATAAGGAGGAATCAGAGGGGACGCTTTCGCCTTTCTCTTCATACGCTCGCATGCGTATCGTTGTCTTGCCCAGTGGCTCATTACTTCATCACTGCAGTGCTGTGGCCTAACCTTCATCCCTGCCACAAGCCTCACTTTCCTCTAGCAAATGGAAGTGTCCAATTAGTTTAAGAATATCATTTATTCCTCTTCCTTACTGAACCTAAAAACAGGTCTACTATCCAATAACCTTTAGAGTACACAGGCTGTGACTTTGCCTTCACCTCAATAAAGCGGTCCATGATTGAATCAAGTGGCTGAGGTCAATAGGACATATGTTCATTTCCCAGGGTCCTCTAGGGTCCCTGCAGGCGGAAAAAAAATATGCTGAGTGTCTTCTGTGACATTTATTGGATAGGAACTAAGTTATACGTCTTTTTTCCTTTTTTTCACATTTCATCTCTTCTGCTTTCAGAAAGGGCTCAACTAGTCTATGTGTGTGTGTGTGCACGTTTCTGTGAGCATGTTGTGTGTGCTTACACAGTATTTCAACCCTCTGGTCACGCTTCAGGCACCAGCACATACTACATCTGTCACTGTCTCTACCACGTCACCTCAATTTTCTGCGAACAAGTTTCACTTCTGTGCCTTGAAGGACAGACACTTCTTCCTCCCTCTCTTCGGTTCCCGTCTGTCTCTGTCACTCCTTTCCTGCTCCCATCACTTTACATCTGTCAGCCTGTCATTTGTCAGCAGTCTCCACACTTTTCATCATCTCTGCCTTATTTCACTTGAAACAAAGATTACATTAGAAGAAGTTATACAGTAAATTCGTTTGGAATTGAGTTGAGGCTTTTATAGGTAATTTATTTTCCACTGCAGCTTTCACATTTACTTTGTGGATAAGAGATCAAATGACTAATGCTCTGTGGGATTCCTGTCAATTTGCTGCAGTGTCTTGCCTTCCGGACTCCATGAACTCATCATATTATATAAAGTGACATGATATTCAAGACAGGCAGTCGTGTAAATCAACTACGAGTATTTAAAGTTTATGTTTAGTGACAGGTGCAGATAGTCTATACTTTACTTTAGTATCCCAGCAGGCATACATATTAAATTGTAATTAATATAATTTTGGACCGTAATTGGTTTTGCATTTGTTCCATGTGTGCTGTAATTCTGGGAAAACCTTGTATCTCGCATAGGTCAACTTTTTTGAAACTACAACTTGTTTTTAGCTTGATGACAATGCATTTTCACATTATCCATGAATATAGAATTTAGAAACATGAATATGCTGGTTGACGTGTAAACCGACATGAAGCAGGAGATATTCAGTGAACACCCATTTTTGCATTTGATGACTATAAATATTATATATATTATTTTTCATATATGGGGGGGCAATTGCATATAATAATAATAATAATGTACTTGATGCACCTATTGTGGCACATGGTGGTACCGTAATTGTATTGCTGTTCAGACTTCCTTCCAACTCTTTATACTGGTAAATTATTTCCATCAACAATTCTGGTCTATTATCAAAGTATTATCACACAGTATAATAGCCTCAGTGATTTTTGACAAATTGCCAAACATAATAAGGAAAACATGATGGTAAAATAACGGTGTGTGTGCACTGTTTGTCAACTTGTTCAAAAACAGTAGCTTACTGTGTATCGCACAAAAGACACCCAGCCACCCTTGTGAATACAGTTCCCTCAAGTCAAATCAACCTCTAAGCAGCTAAAACCCTGCACAAAATTAACAACTATTACATTAACAAGACGGGACAAATTATCTGACACTTTGGTCTATTGACAGAGAGAGATTAATCCTCCTTTTAACACTACCAA
>NW_023339763.1:17819657-17820288 GCF_004916995.1 Morone saxatilis | reverse complement strand
ATTCTCAGTCCTCCTATAAACTCCCTAAGTCAGCAGCATTAGCCAAAGGGGTTCTGTTTTAGTATCCAGCCCCAGGGTGACCCATGAAACTGCGTGACCTGTGAAGGATGAAGCGGGGAAACATAACTCATCCGGGCAGCTTCAACAAGTCCTCTCTGTGTTCCCCCTCGACCTTAAAACCTGACAGTAAATTTAGTGAACTCCGAGTAATAAACTTTCCCCCTAGAGGGCTGAGCTTCTCGTGGTTGGAGTGCTGATCTAGCATTACCGTGATACCGCTTGACCATCTCTTTCATTATAATTCAAAAGGTGAAACGGATACCAGAGGGGTATTATTATTCTAAAACCTTTGCGAAATATCTGCCCAGGAGACCGAGCCAGGGTAGAGCTCTGCAAGCTGACACAGCTGAGCAGAGCTGCGGATCGACGATAAAGAATGGGGAGCTATGCAGTGTGTGAGGGCATGACTGCGGTTGTTAACCCTTGTCACCAACACTTCTTTCTTTCACTGCAACAGATTCCAGTGTTTTTGGACTTGCAGAACCTGTGCTCCATAGGGATTCATAGACCATCTGCACTTACCCTATTCTGATGGTCGTAAGCCCTGACCTTTTGCCCTCTGCCCTCTGCC